>NW_015546072.1:1187161-1231685 GCF_001515605.1 Sinocyclocheilus anshuiensis | reverse complement strand
TAATCTAATCTAATCTAATCTAATCTAATCTAATCTAATCTAATCTAATCTAATCTAATCTAATCTAATCTAATCTAATCTAATCTAATCTAATCTAATCTAACTGTCTTCAACTAATCTAATAATAATCTAATCTAATCTAATCTAATCTAATCTAATCTAATAATAATCTGCATGCTAAAATTATTTCTGAAGGAAATTGTTGCTGAACTCAGCTTTGCGATCACGGAAATACGTTACATTTTAAAACATTAAAATAACAAGTTGATTTTAATTGTAATAATATTTCACAATATGACTATTTTTACAGTAATAATACAGTGTGAAATAAATTCAGCCAAGCATAAGAGCACAAGGGGCTTCTTCAAAAAAAAAAAAAACCCAAACAATTATAAATAAATAAATAAAAACATAATACATTTTGTAATTCCAGTTTTTCAAGAAACTTAAAGTTAACTAAAATTATATTTTAAAAAATAATAAAATAAAAACGTTGTTTTGCATGTTAAAAATTGATGAAAAAAGCATCTTTGTTAAACTCTGCATGAAACATCTGAGTTGATAATGATTGCTTGCCTTAAAAAGGACCACCATGTATTTAAACACAGTCATTTTGTTTTCCATAATACATCAACAGCCTTGAAACAAACAGCTCATGCCAATTCTGTGAACAATGTGCATCAGATGGTCAGTGAATGGCCTATGGATGTGCCGTCTGACACTGTGTCCCCACCAGGCGAGACGCACGTTTCCAGTGACTAATTTGTCAAGCAATTTGACTCACCTCACTGAAGGCGAACATGTACCATGATGTGGCACAATCACACCCAATAAGAACATATTTGATGTTTAATATACTGCTATGTATAGCTTTCATTCAAGTAAAATTACTTGAATTGAAGATCATTTAGGCTTTGTTGCATCATATGAGACTGAGACGTGTAGATACAGGTGACATGAAAAGGTTAGAGAAAAATTAAAACCCATTCAAATGGCTTTGAAACAATCAGTTAATTTATAACTGAAAACATGGCAAAAAATAACAAGTTTACTGCTGAGTCTTCATTTGTACCATTTATAAACTTTGTAAAATGCATACATTTTCCATTTGAACTTTTGGAACTTTCCATTTGACCATTCAACAGACTGCTGTAAGGACAAGCACCCTTCAATAAAAATCTCTCCGAGTAAGAGAGAAAAAGAATGGGAGAACAGAAGAATGATGTGAAAACCATCTGAGAAGAAGACAAACAGTAACAAGGCCTTGGCTATGCTGAATCACAGCTGAGTTGTGGCAAACAAGCCCGTCCATGTGCCAATAAATAAATAACTCCAGCCTGAGGCAGTATTAGTACAAGAGACCTGTGGTGGGAGAAAGAAAGCAAAATAGAAAAAGAAAGAGTGATAGATCTTGCACCTGAGCCAATGCCACAGAGACACACAATATTACGCAATACCCAGTGGAGCCCACCCTCTGACAGCCCAAACACCAGCACAGCATCTAAAGTGACGTTTACCTTCAATATGAGCAACTACAGCCAACAACCAACTAATTAGCACTTCTAATTTGCCACACACAGGATAAGATTGCCAATTTTACTAGCATCCATCTCATTTAACTTGGCAAGAAAAATTTGGTGTTCACATTGCTGTGAAGTGTCATATATTGACAATCACTTGCTGCTAAATTTATACCTGTGGAGAATGCTGTAAATAAGACAAAACCAATGCAGTATAAAGAGTAGATCAAAATATTTGATTAGTCATATATTGACAATCACTTGCTGCTAAATTTATACCTGTGGAGGATGCTGTAAATAAGACAAAACCAATGCAGTATAAAGAGTAGATCAAAATATTTGATTCATTTAAAGCTAAAGTTCAAAATTTCTGCACCATTAGTGTCACAGAACCCACAATTATGTAGTTGAAAAGGTTTACTTTTCACTGAGTTGTTTTCTGTGTATAACTGTGCGTGACATTTGTCTTGAATCTTGAAAACTGTTCAGTAGGTTTCCTCGCACTTTCCCCGTCAGTCATTGGTCAAACACACATAGTCCCATCCCAAACTCACACCACTGGTTTAGTCAGTGCTGGCGTATCGGACTGGTCAGGACAGTCAAACAAACAGAACAATGTTAAAAACATTTAAACTTTTGGGAAAATCAACCTACCACTGGTTAAATTTAGAAGATTTTTTTTTAAATCGAGAAAACTACACAAAGCAGCTCCAAACATGTGTGTCTCACAAGAGATAAACAGGGAGACTCGATATACTGTGTCCCAAAGGATGGACTGGTGTGAGCTATTTTTTCTATGTGTCTGAGGGTGATTAGGCTCCCTTGAGTCTAGCAGATCCCTTGATGCTTTGCTTTGGAGTATAAACCATTAAGTCTTGCTACCCAGTTATAGAGACTTTTGACCCTGTTGCAGTTGGAAGAAAAACATTTTTAATTTCTGTCAGAATGGCACCTACTATGACATGCTGCTCGTCAAACTTTCAAATGCTGCCAGATGTCAGAGAACTGTTATTAAAACTGTGAATGCTTCAACGAAGGCATCATTTTGGCTCTTGTGATTCCAGTCTGTGACTCATGTGAGTTTTTCTTTCAGCAGAGGAATATACCTGATGGTAAACACAGCTGTCCAATCAGAATGTCATTTTAACACGTCTAATATGGTCATTCTCCTGTGAGTCTAAGTAGTCTTTACCTGTCAAATTTGCAAGTTAACAAAGCACACTGGAGATGCAAAATATCCCTTGAATACCACAGAACTGAAAACCTTCCATTTAATGTCCTCTCAAGTCACGACTTTGCATTTTAGTTTGGAGTGAGAAGAGAAATCAGAAACTGAAGACAAGAATATGATCCTTAACACAAGAAAATACAATATTTTAAGAGTTTAACCCAGGATTTTTTTTCCAAAGTTGACTTTCAACACAATAAATATTAAATTCCGATGTAAAGAAAAATACATGTATTTTAGCATTTGATTTGTAAATGCATTTCTCATATCATGTAAACAACTCATCCATGTATGTTTATTTTTTTTACATTTATTTTATTTTATTTTTTTTTTATTTTTGACTTTGTAATGTTTAATCAAAATGTCATAACACAATCGTCCAGCACTTCTCCAATCATTTATTACGTTTTAAACTCACCCCTCCACAGTTGACTACAAGCACTCATTTATAAATGCAACGTCCAAATCTCAAAATCCAAACAAAAACTGATGGATGGAACCAAGCTCCCTTCCTACATTTGTATACTGTATATACTCACAGTCAGACCATTTTTAGGTACATCTTACTAGTATCAGGTTGGACCCCCTTTTGCTGCACATCCATGATGCAAATTTCCACCACATCCCAAAGGTGATTTATTGGATTGAGATCTGGTGACTTTTGAGGCCATTTGAGTATAGTTAACTCATTGTCATGTTCAAAAAAACAGTTTGAGATGATCTGTGACAAGGCTCTTTATCCTGCTGGAAGTATCACAAGATGGGTACACTGTGGTCATAAAGGGATGAAAATGTCAGCAAGAATACTCAAGTAGGCTGTGGCGTTAAAATCAGTTCATCTATCAGTTCGAACCAATCTAGCCGTTCTCCTCTGACCTCTGGCATCAACAAGGCATTTTCGCCCACAGAACTGCCACTCACTTGATGTTTTCTCTTTTTCTCTGTAAACCCTAGGGATAGTTGTGTGTGAATCCCAGCAGATCAGCAGTTTATGAAATACTTAGACCAGCCCGTCTGCTACCAACAAACATGCCTCATTCAAAGTCACTTAAATCCCCCTTTTTCTCCCATTCTGAAGCTAATTTTGAGCTTCAGAATATCATCTTGACCATGTCTACATGTCTAAATGTCATGCATAGAGTTGCTGTGATATGATTGGCTGATTAGATATTTCCATGAACAAGCAGCTGAACAGGTGTTCCTAATAAAGTGGCTGGTGAGTGTATATATAACTGAACACTTATTTTACATAATATCTTTCTAAAATGTATTCAAATAGATAAGCTAAATGTGCTCTATACATTGGCGAGGGCATCTGCAGATTTTAGAACTGACTCAAGGCAGAGATAACACTGATGATGATATTCTCAAAATGGCCAAATATTGGCGGATTAGTGGGCTTGGCTTGCCATGCAACATTAGGGTTAAGGATTTGGGAGCTGGGTTCAATCCAAAGTAGTAGTGACCTAAGAAGTGTAGAATTACTGGAATCACAGTCCTCTATTTAGCCTGTAAACAGGGCACATAACCACCGGCTACAACACAGGGAATCTCCCTCCAATAATTATACTACAAGTCATTCTGGATGAACTGTGTTACTATATGGCATGTTGTAATCTGGCATGAAAACAGGTCAGAATCACAACCTTCCTCTTTAGGTATATTTGCCAAGCAAGGCCTCCAAGTCTTTCAGTCTCACTTACGTCTCTGATGAAGGACTCTAGGGTAGCATAGGCGATGGCGATGCCGTCGTGAGTGCTGGTGCCTCGACCAAGCTCATCCAGGATGACCAGGGAACGGGAGGTGGCACGAGCCAAAATATCTGATGCTTCCACAAGCTCCTCCATAAAGGTGCTTCTTCCCCTTGAGATGTTGTCAGACGCTCCCATTCTGTCAGAACCAAAACCAGTTGAGCAAATTAAATTAGCCTGTGAACAAGCATTAGTTTGGTAAAAAATTAAAATGTATCACTCTCACATTGTTCCAAACCTACATGACTTTTCTTCTTCTGTGGAACACAAACAAGAAACTTAAATAAAAGGAAGAATATGGCAGTTAATCCTATCCATACAATTACAATGGATGGGACTGGAGCCTTCAAACTTCAAAAAAAGATGCAAAGCACCATAAAAGCACCATCAAAGTCATCCATTTGACTCAAGCACTATAATCCAATTTTTCTGTAGCTATATGGTAGCTTTCTGTGAGGAATAGATTGAAATGCTTTGGGCACAATTTGTGGACAATGCTCATGGTACTTTGACAATTTTTGTTGCATTCACTTTTATTTTACTCAAAAGTGTCCAGAATATTCTTTTTAAAAAATCTGCCTTTTGTGTTACAAACACAAAATAAAGCCATACAGGTTTACAATGACATGAAAGAAATTTCATTTTAGCTGAATTTTGGTCATTTAACTCTGACCAAACCCATTAGGGTTGTAAGTTACTAATAGCTTTTGTAACTGTAGTGTTGGAAAGTTCTTCAGTGACAGCAGTTAGCCTCATTACAAAGACTTGAGTCACAATTATGAATGATAAGACCAATTCATAACCATGAGAGGCAGATGAAAGGGACCTACAAATACTCTTACATGCATTACTGGTGTGACTATGCATAAAATGACTGGTTGGCAGCTGATAACATTTCAAGGCTATAAGGTCACTACCATCAACTATGAATGCCACACAAAAGATCACATGGCTTAGGCAAATGCAGCATCTCATTATTTCATAAGTTGCTGAGAGTGCAGGAAAAAGCTGACGCTGTTGAAAAATCACCATGTAGAGGTGAACGAACCAGGTCAGGGATCTTGGGCCTAAAAAGGTTGGTGACCACTGCTCTAGGGTATGTTTGTACCACAGGACTCTTGCTCTTAAACTGCTGTATTAAACAGTATTAATGTTTGGATTTTTCTTCTTTTCTTTTTCCAATGGTTAGTAGAAAAGCACAATGTAAAGCCTCCCTAATTCAGACCAATTGCAACAGCATTAAGCAAGACATGAGCCAATTAATGTGCTGGCCATTACAGGTCCCCAGAAAGCAGAATTATTCTTTGTTAAAAGCTAATCTAAAAATCATTCCCATTATCCTGGTAAGGGGCTTCATCCTACTTTTAAATTGAATAAGATGCCACAGACAAGCTTTAGCTGGACTAATAGTGCAGCTCTTGGCCACGCTGGAGAGAGAACACAGATGGTATGTGTAGTCTGCTTTGCTGTGAACCACATTAACAAAATGCCACTTTCATTCTCTTGTTGCTTTTGTCTCTAATTGTTTTCTTGTATTTTAACCTCCAAACATTTTGACTACAGGCATTTCATTTTCATGTTTTTGTCAGCAGATTTCTTCCAGGAAACAGAGCTTGAGCTGCACAACCACATTTCCATTTTAAGTGTAATTAGAATTTTTATCAGATTTTATCAAATTAATTTTTATAATTTTTATGGCTGTTGCAATCATATTGTTTTCTATGACGATCAAAATATCAAATGTGTTATTACTAGGGCTGTCAGTGGATTAAAATATTTAATCGAATTACAGGATGTGTCGATTAATTAATTTAATTAATGGCAAATTAAATTTGGCTGTCAAATTACCCACAAAAGATTATTTAAAGCCATTATTGTGTTAAATCAAAAAGTATCAAGTAGACATTACAAATAGTAGCTGTAAAAAGAAATATTATATTTGATTCAACATAAAATGTATTACACGTAAACGTTTAGGCTACAATGGCCTAACATAAAATATGGAAGATAAAAGAAGTTCATTTGAGAAACATCTCAGGATTTTTTGTTCATACAATGAAAGTCCAAAAAAGCTTAGTTACCAACAGTCTTTTTCAGTCTTTTTTTTATGAAATTATACTCTAAATAAGAAACTAAAACTGCCAGCATGTGGTGGTAGATGTCTTTTTACATCATTCATTCATTCATTCGATTAATTCAGGAATGAAGTAAACGGCTCAGTTTATGAATAGGCTATTGAATCATCGGATTCATTCAAAACACGGATTCATTCAGAAACTAAACACCGATATGTTGCTCAGAGTACAACAGTTCTGCAGTGGCTTCAAAGGTAATATTTTCTCTGCAAAATTGAGCAAAACAGACAATATTGTGTTTAAAATATAACAATATTAACTACTTATTTACTGAACTGTTGTATAAAATCACATTTAAACTCTTTTTATCCGTGACAAAACAGCACTCGTGTAATTGCTCTCGGAATTACAGGATGTGTCGATTAATTAATTTAATTAATGGCAAATTAAATTTGGCTGTCAAATTACCCACAAAAGATTATTTAAAGCCATTATTGTGTTAAATCAAAAAGTATCAAGTAGACATTACAAATAGTAGCTGTAAAAAGAAATATTATATTTGATTCAACATAAAATGTATTACACGTAAACGTTTAGGCTACAATGGCCTAACATAAAATATGGAAGATAAAAGAAGTTCATTTGAGAAACATCTCAGGATTTTTTGTTCATACAATGAAAGTCCAAAAAAGCTTAGTTACCAACAGTCTTTTTCAGTCTTTTTTTTATGAAATTATACTCTAAATAAGAAACTAAAACTGCCAGCATGTGGTGGTAGATGTCTTTTTACATCATTCATTCATTCATTCGATTAATTCAGGAATGAAGTAAACGGCTCAGTTTATGAATAGGCTATTGAATCATCGGATTCATTCAAAACACGGATTCATTCAGAAACTAAACACCGATATGTTGCTCAGAGTACAACAGTTCTGCAGTGGCTTCAAAGGTAATATTTTCTCTGCAAAACTGAGCAAAACAGACAATATTGTGTTTAAAATATAACAATATTAACTACTTATTTACGGAACTGTTGTATAAAATCACATTTAAACTCCTTTTATCCGTGACAAAACAGCACCCGTGTAATTGCTCTCGTGTAAGATGACATTGTCACGGTTCGCTACCTCAGGATTTTTTGTTCATACAATGAAAGTCCAAAAAAGCTTAGTTACCAACAGTCTTTTTCAGTCTTTTTTTATGAAATTATACTCTAAATAAGAAACTAAAACTGCCAGCATGTGGTGGTAGATGTCTTTTTACATCATTCATTCATTCATTCGATTAATTCAGGAATGAAGTAAACGGCTCAGTTTATGAATAGGCTATTGAATCATCGGATTCATTCAAAACACGGATTCATTCAGAAACTAAACACCGATATGTTGCTCAGAGTACAACAGTTCTGCAGTGGCTTCAAAGGTAATATTTTCTCTGCAAAATTGAGCAAAACAGACAATATTGTGTTTAAAATATAACAATATTAACTACTTATTTACTGAACTGTTGTATAAAATCACATTTAAACTCTTTTTATCCGTGACAAAACAGCACTCGTGTAATTGCTCTCGTGTAAGATGACATTGTCACGGTTCGCTACTGTGAGGAGCACGGAGACGAGGAGTGGAATTCAAACATATAGATTTTAATCACATCCAGGGAACAAGGAAACACATGATGTAGCAAGGGTAGACATATACAATTCCGGACAAGGGAGAACAGAATGGGCTAGGACTCAAATAGGGCAGATAACGAGGGGCAGACAGGTGAGGAGGATAACTAATAACAAGGAACACCTGGAACAAATAGAACTAAATGGGGACAGGAACCGGAAGGACCAAATAAGGGCAAGGAAGGCACATGGGGAGCAAAACACACACAAAACAAGGAACAGACAGTCTGACAGACGTACAGTCCATACAGATCACGTCAGACGTTTCTGCAGTGAATCAGTCTGGTTGCCATAAAAGCAATCTCAGGCACAGCAATAAACACAATAAAGGTCAGACGGTACTATGAAACTCAAAAAAAGATTTAGATATTTCAAAGGAAATATATTTAGAAATATATATATTTTTTATTATTTGCACTTAACTTCCTGTTTCTATTGCAACCAAAACAAAGAGGGGGAAAAGAGCTTCCAAACCTTAAGTGCTATTCAATAAAAGTGTTCCATCAGTGGGGAAAAAAATGACAAAATATGGTCTGTCTGACCTAAGACTCACACAGATGCTAAGGACTGTGCAGACTTCTGCAGTTTAGATAGCTATTATGGGCATGTCACTACAAATGAGATTAAAAAGCATTCTTCTTCTGTGCCTGAATAGTTGACGCACAATGCTTTCATGAAAGCAAAAAATAAATAAATAATAAATGTGAGAATTTTGACAAACCTCAGGCAGTGCAACAAATTAAAACTTTAAACAAAGTAAATCTTTTAATATTCCATAAATAATCATTCCTAATAATATTCCTCTTAAATAACATAAGGCTGAGTGCATGATTATTATCAATGAATTGCAAAAATGCCTTTTAAAACCATCTTAAGCCCTATTCGCACGGGCTTAAGAAGGTCCCCAGATAATACTAATCCCGTGCGAATAGGGCTTTAGATGGAGTGTAGCATGACATGTGCACTTTTCAAAGATATTTAATGTCAGCTACCCAACAATAGTTAGAGTGGGTCACAAATCTTTGTTACACGAAAAGCCAAAATCTAGTCAAAGCAGCTGCAAAAGCTTTTGACTCTGCTTAGGATGTAAACTCTTTTCCAGTATTCTACAGTCCCACTGCGCAAATGCGATAACCATTCAACGTGTCTGCTTCACCAGAGTGCAGTATAGGCCACTGAACGCTTCAGACTTAATTGGGCGCTGTTTAAACCTGATCTTGACCTGTTAATTGGAACAAACCAACGCAACTCTGGGGAGTGAAGGCAATTATCTTCTGACGTGAATAGTGCCAGGACTGGGTTAATTAACAAGGCAGCACTTCACTGTTAGCGTTATGTACAGATTTAGACTGACAGTGTCAAAAAAGCATACAAAAAAAAAAAAAAAAAAAAAAAAAAAAAAAAAAAAAAAAAAATTCACTCAATGTATTTTGTATATCATCAAAATAAAAGTGCATGCTGGCTGCTAGGAACATTTACAAAATACCTCAAATAATGAATTCTACATTATTACTGGTCTTAAACAAAATATTTTCAAATCTGCAATAGATCTCAGGCATTTTCCACTTGCATCTGAGTCTAATTAGTAAACCGCTGTGGATGTTGTTGATGTTGGTAGCCTAATGACTAGCAGAGTCAGCAGAAATCAACCACCCCTACAACAGTAAACAATGTTAATAAATCACATCAAAATGAAAGACTAAAGCAAGTAAAGAGGGGTTGGAAGTTCACTTAGGTTATTAAGAAATAAGAGCAAGACAGGTTTAGTTAACATACTTGACAATAATCTAGATTCTATATATTTCATTTGAATTTATGAGGGCGGTGAAACACCACTGAATAAATTTCTGTGACAGTGAAGCTTAAAAAGACCAAATGAAACAGGCAGGCCATTTTTTATGTTTTCACAACACATTACAAGATGATAGTAGATTACCACTGACACTCACAAGAAATAGGCATGAATTCCTTTTACAAATAAAGCTTGGTTTTGATGTGCAAATACATTTTGTTTTGATTTTGTTCTTTTTCTCTCACAAAAGAGAAAATGCTCTGCTAAATGCCTGTGAAGATTCAAGCCAAACAAAATGCAAAAAACAAATGAATAAATAAATAATAATTGTGCAAAACTTGATAAAACTTAAAATGTGGCTTTTAAAATTCAAATTTTAAAATACAAAAAAATACAAATTAATTTATATTTAAAAATTCAATCCAACAAAACCAGAACATATTAGTTTCACACATTAGTCTTGTTATTTTTTTTTTATCGATTGTGATTTAATATGAGTTTTTTTTAACTATTACATTTTTATTTTAAAAAGGGAGAGAATGTTTGCCATTAAAAACCTACCCAACAGTAATGACATCATTGCAAAATATGCAAAGTAAATTATGACTCAATTATGTTGTTTTTTTTTAGCATGTATTTAACACAGCAAAACTGTATTTAAATGAAAAATCAATGTTTTCATTTTCGTCGTTCGTTGCCTGGCAAGCACTGGTATTTCATTCTGGACCTGAAAATCTATTATTACTCTGCTCCTCAAAAATCAAGCATAAGATGTGGCACAAGGTCTGAATAGGTTTGACTCACACTCCTGCCTCTGTAATCTGTGGTTACCGGGGTTCTGTGAAAAGACTAGTGGGCATGGTTTCATTCTGTTCATTTCTGGACCATTCAAGCACAAACTCTGAAGTCTGCTCAGCCCCTGAAGTGTTGTCATGGTCACTAAAGTTCAGCTTTGTGCTGTCATACATAACTTCCTCTCTAATGGCCAGAAAACAAAAGAAACTATATCTCAGTAAGAGCTGATTTTTCCACAGGTTTAAGAAGACGGATGGTTTCCAAAGCTTCTGTTCCTTTGGAGAATGACCCATCTACATATCTCAGTAAATACTGCATTATGGCAGATCAGGGTGAGGTTGTGATAAGTCTCCTATGAAAGCGATCTTTGTTCTTTAGGAAAGAAATTGAAAAACAGGAAATAAGGACGGTGTAGAGAATAAAAGGTCTGGAAATTTCTTTTCATCAGAAGATAATATGCAATTAAAAGATCTCAGATGCATTTTGTGACAACCAGAAGAAATGATAGTTTTGTACTATGCTCATAGTACAATAATCTTTTCTCAGCCATTGTTTATAGGCCACTGAGAAGAACGTGGTGTTTAGCAAGTGGAAGATACCTGACATATATGCCGTCTACAATGCCCACTGACGCCTCTCTGGCAGGAACAAAGGATCCCAGCTGTGCCATGACTGTCACCAGAGCAACCTGTCGGATGTAAGAGCTCTTGCCACCCATGTTGGGCCCAGTGATGATCATGGCTCGCTTGCCATCCCCCTGAAGACAGGAAAAGGTAATCAGATTAATATTTGTGCAAGATTACAGTAAAGGTTCTCAAGGTCAAGCAGATGTAGATGCTAATGTTCTGGCTGACTGCTTGAGTGTCAAAGATAAAGAAGGAATCAGGGATGGAGCACAAAGGTTAGGTCTCAATCATCTGGACAGAAAACGCTGAGGAAACACAGCTCAGTTATTATGAAAGAGTACGGCCAGCAGAAATCAATTTATAATCAAATAGAAAAAAGGTCAGAGACAAGAGAATAGAAAAACCGTTTGGGTCAGTAAGATTTTTTTTTTTTAAATAATACTTTTATTCAGAAATTATGCATTAAAAGAGACAATAAAGACATTTACAATGTTACAAAAGATTTCCATTGTATATAAACGCTGTTCTTTTTAACTTTAATATAAAGTTGTATATAAATGCTGTTCTTTTTTTAACTAAAAAAATATATATTTTTTAAAAACACAATTTCATGACTTCCACAAAAGTAATAATATATAATTAAAAGAAATGTTTCATAAGCACCAAATCAGCATATTAGAATGATTTCTGAAGAATCATGTAACACTGAAGACTGGAATAATGGCTGCTGAAAATCCAGCTTTGCCATCACAGAAAAAAGAAAGAAAACAGCTATTTTAAATTGCAATAATATTTCACAATATTTCTGTTTTACTGCATTTTGGTACATGCAGCATTGGTGAGCATTGGAGACTTCTTTCTAAAACAAACAAAAAAAATACAAACAACTTCTGAACAGTTGCATATACTACAGAAATACACAAAAATGGGTATAACTATATCCAA
Organism: Sinocyclocheilus anshuiensis; assembly: GCF_001515605.1. Taxonomy (NCBI): domain Eukaryota; kingdom Metazoa; phylum Chordata; class Actinopteri; order Cypriniformes; family Cyprinidae; genus Sinocyclocheilus; species Sinocyclocheilus anshuiensis. Next base: position 1,219,281 of record NW_015546072.1, on the reverse strand, counting down.
AAATCTAAAATATTTTTCATGAATAAATATATATTAACTTACAAGGAATAAAAGGAAATTATATTTAAAAAAGGACAAAAGAAACACTGAATGGGATTATAAAAGTGATTCAGAAAAAAATGTTTAAATCTATTTTTCATATAAAAAAATAAAATGGTTCTTATATTAAAAAAATACATTGGCATTCAGTGATTCCAAAAAGTATTTGGACACTCCAGCAATTAAAATGTATGAATGCCATTGCAGTAGAAAAACAAAATCACATCATCAAGTGGCATTTTTTGAAAGAAAGACATTAAAAAGTATACTTTCTGGTAGTCAAATGGATCATATTCATCATCCTGTGGACACCTGTGTGAATGTGAGAGGAACCGACATCATCCATGCAGTAAAAATCACATTGACACCATTTGGTTAAAAGCCATTGCATCATTTGTTTGCAGATGCCACATGGTTATTTTGTTATAGTTCACAATGACATTCAGACATTAACATTTTAACATCTGTTGAAGGGTTTTAAAAAAAATGTCTGAGTGAATGGGCATATGACAAGTAATGTGAAGAAAAGTATGGTGACCCAGCAAGACGGCTTCATTATTAAAGCCTGACTCACACATTGAATGGAAGCCCAGTGATTGGGTGGGTGGGAGAAGAGAAAGGGAGAAAAAGAAGTGACAAAGGTATTAAAAAACATATGCTAATCGGGATGGCAGAGTGGGTGGCCGATACAAAAGGTTTGGCTGCTGGTTCAATAGCATTTTCTTACAGGTGAAGTAAAAAGGATTACCCTGTAGTGAAAGACAACCACACAGCCTTTGGCATGAAGACAGATTCCCTCACCATTATTTTAAAATTAAATACTGGAACTATAATCAAGTTTCATAAAATCTCTAAGATCTATAAGCCCCAATGGCATTTTATGAAAAAGAGTTGTTAATGAGAATGTGGAAGCAGTGATATTAAAGGGGTCATATGATGCGATTTCAAGTTTTCCTTTCTCGTTGGAGTGTTACAAGCTGATTGTGCATAGATAAGATCCCTGAAGTTGCAAAGACTAAAGTCTCAAAACCAAAGAGATATTCTTTATCAAAGTTAAGACTCTGCCACGCCCCCCTAAAACGGCTCGTTCTAACACGCCCCCACATATCTACCTCACTATGTGGAAATATTTGCATAATGCCGCCCAAATGTGCACGCAAAGAAAGAAGGCGTGGTTTCAGTAACCGCAGTTAGTGTTGATGCAGCATGTCTACAGTATTTGAAAAATAATGTGTTTTTTGAACATTAAAGCATGTCAACATATTCTGTTACACCAAATACACAAAATAATGATCTTTAAAAAAGCATCATATGACCCCTTTAATATGACTCATGAATATGTGTCTCAAGTAAAGCGTGCAATTTCAGCACTACTAGAATGAAACAGAATAGGAATCATTATTTTGAGATTGGCCGTCAATGAATCAGTTTATCCAGTTCACAAAAACAAGTGTGAATGAACCAGACTGATTTGGTTCTCAAGAACAGCGGTTAACAACTCCCTGCAGGGAAAGATTTATCAGGGAATAACTTACATTTCAGTCGGTTTTTCACACAAAACTATCAGAGATAGGGATGGACCAATGTTAAAACACATTTTATCTAAATAAAAAAAATACAAAAATACAACACTAACTAAAAATCTGTCAAGAGAATTTAAGTGAATATAACTGAATTTAAGCATCACAACATCATAATGTAGGCTATATAATGCACATGTATAAAAATGCTTAAAAAATGAATATTTATTTTAATATTAAAATAGATTTTACAGCTACTCAGTTATATATATATATATATATATATATATATATATATATATATATACTGTATAGCAGAAATATACATCATGCATCAGTTTATATCTAAATATATCCTCTTATCAGAGGATTGGAATATAGTGTATGAGTCATATGGACCACTTTTATGCTGCTTTTGGAGATTTAAAGGAGTGCCCAGCACATTAGTCCAGCACATAAGAGAAAAAATAAATTCATACAGGTCTGAAGAAACATGAGGGTGAGTAAATTCTCATTCTGGGTCAACTAATCCATTATAAAAACAATAACAGTATTAAAAAACTGTCACCTGTAAGTGAGTGTCATTGGGGACATATTGATCCTCATCTCCCATCAGTGAGGTGATGACCGGATGCTTGCCTGCCATGATCAAAATCTGACTTTTATCCTCGAGAATCTCAGGCCTATGCTCAGGACATGCAAAAAAAAGATGCTTTAGACACCAATAAAGTAGGGTATTCACAATTAGATAAACTGACATTAAAAAAAAATCAAGAATGAATTCGCCAAAATTAAGTTTTACGTACACCATATTGGCACGACACCTTACATATAAGAGCTGGAATTTATGGTATCAGCTCAACACTTTTGAAAAGTCCAGAGGGAGAGGATAAGCTCTGGTGCTCTGCAGAACAGGCGGGAGGGGGAGGGGGAGGCGGTAAGGAGCAGAGGGGGAGTAGTTGGCGGAAACCTCTGCTTTCAAAGTCAAATCCACTCCCCCACACAGACTGTCAGAGGGATATGGAGTGGGCTCTATACTGCATGGGGGTGGGATTCATCCTACTGTTGGACTCAATTCGGGCCATGGAGAGACGGAGATGTGGGGGCTCCAGGGTCCCCTTACTCTCGTTCATCTATGAAAGCTTATGTAAGATGCTTTATGCGCATCTCACCAAACACAAAAGAGAAATAGAGCTTCTTTGTAGATGCTCAGAAATGATTGATTTTATTGCACTTCAGTGCGCCAAGACTGGGAAAAGCCCCTACAATCGCTCCCAGAACTGCACGTATTTGACTTCTGAATGTTCAAAAAGAATAGAAGACTAAAGTCAGGCCTTAGAAACAAAGCTTAGTGTATTCAATTTGATGAACTAGGTAATCTATGAGAGAATATGCATGCTTGTGCAATATGAGAGATGACAGGAAGTCAGCAGAGAATACGGGAATAAAAAGCCAAATTTATTACCACACCTGCAATAATTATTTTCTTTAGCAACCTGAGCCAATGAGAAGAGGCAGTCCATGGTTGCTAGGTGACACACTGCTTTCCTCAGGATGTAGTAATGGTCCCCAAATAGCCTACACATGGCAAAAAAGAGAGAAGGCTGAGAAAGAGAGAAAGAACACTGCAGGGTCGGAAAGCGATAGGATAAAATGCATGTTTTATATGATTAAATTACTACACAGCAGCTTCCAGATTTCAAAGTCTATACTGAAACAAATCGCTGAAAGCATCTCAACCAATCAACAGGGCTTCAATTAAAAACGATTTTTGTCATATTTCAAAGGTACGTACTGAAGGAAGTTAATCCACTCGTGATTGCAGTCAATAACCAACTGTTCTCGTAGTTGCTGCAGGCGCCGATGTTTCTCCACAATGAATGGAGTGTGATAGCGGCCCACAACCTTAGTGCTGGGGATGAAAAGCAAATATTTAATATTGTTTTGTATCCACATTATTTTATAATGTAGAAGCAAGCTATTTCCAGCGAACCTGCAAGAGATCATTAGCCGCTATAGCTAAATAACTAGAAAAATAAAGTGCAGAAAACAGTAAATGTTTTTGCATTACTAACCGGTGTGTGCATGATTATAGTAATAAATTAAAATATTATGACAACAAACACCAGTTTGCAATATCAAGCAGTATGAGGAACTGTTTTTGTCCAGCTAAAATAACTGGAAGCAGCCAACACCAGAAGCCTTGCACATTCGAGTTACAATTTTAGGAAGCAAGTGATCAAATTTGTCAACAATGGTGCCCACCTGTTGACTTTGACCCAGTCTGCCTGTGCACAAAGGCTAAAAAAAAAAAAAAAAAAAAAAAAAGAGACAATTGTCAAATCTTTGTAGACTGTGTGTAAACCTTGTTGAGTTTTACTCTGGTCATCATCCAAAGTCATACTCAGTAGCAAAGACTCGAAATTACGTAAAAACACTTTAATTTCATTAAAAAAATACATTTTATCACCTTATTACCTTCACATTACAACAACCATAGATGTTTCACCACAAATAGTGCTATCCTCTAAAAACCAAAAAACAAAAACAAAAAAATTCTGTCATCATTTACTCACCCTCATTTCGTTTCCAAAACTCTGTGTTTCTTTCTGGTGTGGAACATACATTCAAGTATCTTTCTAGTGTGGAACATATTTGTCAAATATTTTGGCGAATGCCTTAGCATTTTTTTCTCCATACAATGGAAGTCAAAGGGCTCCAAAGTGGTTTGGAGCCCAACCTTCTAAATATATTCATTTGTTTTCCACAGAAGAAATAAATCCTACTGGTTTGGAATGGTGAATTAAGGGTGAGTAAATGATGACGAATTTTCTTGATTGGGTGGACTATACCATTAAAGTCTCCCATCGTCTTGCTAATGATAACAAAGTGAACAAGTCTGTTTACTGCCCATCTGATGCATATTGCATAAAAAATGGCAAGTGCTTTGTCAATCTGGCAAGATTGTGCTCTAATCTGACTGGTTGGCTATACACAACTTCTAGGTGTACTCTGGGAACATATATATAGACATTTCTTTATGTACAGCACTGCTGTGCTATTATTTTAGAGAGTTTTTCCCACACTAGTATATTATTATGGTATTAACTTCTATAAATATCATTCATATAAACCTGCCCCTATATCATATGTAAAAATGTGGCATGTAATTGTCTGTGTCTGTCTCCTCTTGTGTCTCTTCTTGGCCAGAATAAGATGCCAAGTGGACCAGACTTTATGCTGATAGTCAAAGTCGTAGCTATGTTAGACTCAGCTAGAGATGGTGGGAGAAAGAGGGATGGCCAGAGTCTATACTCTGAGGGGGAAAAACTGTTGTGTATTCATGAGAGAATGGCAACAGTGAGCAGATGGAGAAACAGATGTGGAGCTGCATACAAACTGCAACATTTCAGACCCTGTCCTTGTAGTTGTCATCTTCTAGTAAGGTAGTATTCAACAGTATATCTACAACAGAATAAAATGAGTAAAATGGCTTTTTCCAGGTTCGATGTAGATATACGATGTAAAATAGGCAGTAATTAGGTCTGTTACTAAACAAATAATGTCACATAATTGGAGACAACTGATATGAGATCTTGGTGTTCTCGAATGCATCACATACAACAGAGATGCACAAACCAGGTTCTGTGGGCTCCAAAGAGAAAGAAAAAAAAACACGCCATTGAAGCATATCATCATTTCTAATTTTATTTATTTTATTTTTGCATTGAAATGTAATTTGCAATAAATTTGTTTAATTATTACATATATTTTTAGTAATTTTAATAACAATTTTGGATATAATACAACATTCACTTTTGGCCTCAGTCGAGATAGATTTTTCCTTCGTTGGTCCTTCGTATTCAAAAAATTTGGCACCAGTATTTGATAGATCATGGGTGCACCTTTCCATGAACAGGGTACAAAAAGGATGTTGGGGGGATGTCCCTGGAAACCCTGGCTGTCAAGGATATTTTATTCACTTAAATATCGGATGAAGTGATTATTTTCTCTTTAATACAGATGATGTCAATGTATTTTTCGAGGAGATAGTAATGTCTACAACGGACACGAGCGCTGTCGCGGCGTGACCACAACAGCTTGAAGTTGTCTAACTTGTCTCCCTGTTAAGTAGTAAGGTTTTCTTCTGTGTAAACTTTTTTCTTACAAGTACAAAATTTTAGATGTATTATTTGTGTCCCCTTCAAAAATTGCTTTTGAGAAATTTTATGTTTATTGTGCCCCCCCCCCTACTGTTAGACGAAATTTACGCCCCTGGTAGGGTTTAATTAGTTTGTGACCAAAAAAAAAAAAGACTTCCCATATTTTTTTATTAAAATAACTTAAGTAACACAGTTGAATGTTAAGCTTGACAAATTTGCGCAATTTTGACAGCAACAACAAGGCACTTGTGCCTTTAACGCAAAATAAAGTGTAGCATATTTGTGGAAAATACCAATAGCTTGTTAAAATAGCTTTGGTGCTCAGTTCCTGAAACTCATTAATAAGAAGAGATCCTTGACGCTTATTACCTGCTGGCCAGACACTGTGGTGTAGTCCAAAGAAGGGTTTTTTAACACCAGGCGAACCTCTCGCCGATGCTCCATTATGTCTGATAGGACACTCTGGATTTCCTCTTTTCTGTTTCGGATCACTGGGAAGTCAGTCAGAACCACAAACATCTCTGTCTTATTACCTGTCCTAAAAAAGATATGTTTGAGAGATATTTTACCAGAAAAGCTTCATACAGAATAAAAGCAATTTTTCAGCAATATGAAAAAATATCTCGTTATATATATATTTTATGTAGGGATTTGGAAAAAATGAAAATATTAGGTGAATATTTATGAAGTCAAAATATTTAAAGATATAACTCACTTTGCAGCTTTCTCATCCAGTACTTTTAAGAAGTTGTGGGCGGGGCTTAGAAGCTGAGGTGTGTCCAGTAGGAGTTTTTTTAGAAGGGCAGAGCTGAGCTGTGATTGGATGGCAGGCATGAGGGCTTGAAGCTCAGCACTCAGGCGAGAGAGAGTGCTGGTGATGAGGTAAAATTCCTGAGTAGAGCACTGACAAGACAGAAAATATCAAAATAAACAGAAAAACATGTCTTTAAAATATAGCCAAGAACACATTTTATTGTCAAGGACGGGTCATATCAATTTTATATCTTGCTACTTTCCTCCAGGTTCAATTAACAGCCTCTTTGTTAGCTCTTCAAAACACTGTGACAGGTTTAGAAATGTGGGTGGTCATGCATGCACCTGTTTAAATGCATTCAAAGTTGTGGAAGTACAAAAAAAATATTTTTTGCAGATTAGTTTCAATGAATGATGTGTTTGGGCTCAAAAGTTACAAGTTAATATGAAAGCTGCAATGCTTATTTCAAAAGATTACATTTCATTAAATTAGATTTTACGATATGATTCCTTGTGAGCCAGACAGCAATCTACAGTATATAATATAGAGTAATTTTTGAAGATATGAAGTATAAAGATTTTTTTGAAATATAAAGACTGAGAATAATGAACAAATTCCCTTTATTGTACTTCATTATGCATTAATAATAATATTAAATTATTAGTCAAACGATTAATCGTGATTATTCACATCCAAAATAAGTTTTTGTTCACATAATATGTGTGTACTGTGTATATTTTTTATGTATATACAAAAGCACACACATACAGTATATATTTTGAAAATATTTATATGTATTTACATGTATATATTTATATTATATAAAATATATTTATCATATAAACAACATACTTTTCTTAAATATATACATGCACGTGTTTGCATTTATATATACATAATAAATATACACAGTACACACATATATCATGTGAATAAAAACTTTTATTTTGGATGCGATTAATCACGATCGTTTGACAGAACTAAAATATATATATCGATTAGCAGAAGAAATATGAAATGCTTAGTTGTAACTTAGTGCTGGGCATCATTAATCATTATGCCAATGGCTTGTGCGTATGCAATCTGTAATTTCCATATTTTGATGACAGTAAGCACCAAGGAGCCAATTAAATCTCTGCTTGATCTTGTGTATGTTTATAAACATCAACCCCATTTCCCAAAGGCTTAACGTTAGTCATTCCTATTAAACATAATGAGGCAATACATATCCACTCTCTGTGTTCATTAAAAACAGTGAGAAAGTCCCCTGTAGGTCTATGCAAAAACTTTCTGACCCTTTTTACAGTACATACATTTAATTTATGTTGGAAGTCCTACTTTGACAGTCTACAACTGGTAAATGAGATGCAGAAAAACAACAGAAAAAAATAAATTATGAATATTCAATGATCTCCAACCTACCAATGATAAAGTTTTAGGCAAAACTACACATAAACCTTTAAAGGGGTCCTATTATGCTTTTTCACTTTTTGAATTTTAGTCAGTGTGTACGTTTGGGCATAAAAAAGATCTTCAAAACATACAAATCTCAAAGTCCATTCCAAAAGGGAGATATTTCGTTTTTAAAAAATCTATGAAGGTAGAATGACGTCAAAAAGATTTGCATACGCAGGGTAAGAGTTGTGGAAGTGTACATAAGACTGTAAGCGTAAATTAAATTTGCATGCGCAAGAGAAGCTTTGTAAAGGTGTAAATCGCGTTTCAAGCGCAAGAAAAAATTATTTGCAGCATTTTACAGTTACTCGTAAGTTGTGTACCATTAGGCTATGTGTTCATACTAAATTTCGAGCTGTGTAGTTTCCTTCTCTTCCTTAACAGGCTTCACAAAGCGGCCCATTAAAATATCATTAAAATAATTCCTGCCTACGGAAATTCGAATGGTTTGGGAGGGGCGAGGTTGTGGTTAGAACGCTTGGTTGAGTGCATCAGACAAGACGACAACGAAGAAGAAGTGCTGCTTTAGCCTCAAGTTTTCGCAAGTTATTACACATGCACCTGAATAATTATGTATGTAAATATGTATGTTACCATTATGAAAACGTTTTTATAACAAGTTGCTGACAGTACAATACTGGACAATGATGTAATCTGCAGAATTTACACTTCAATTATGAGACTACAGTGTTTCCCATTGAGTGCGGGTGTTTTTATATCACTGTATTTCTGAAGGAAACCGACCGTCTTCAGAAAAATGGATGTCATTTTCATTTAATCTTTATGGAAGCCCGTTTCCGCCACTGAATAAAAAATAAAAGAGGTAATTGCAACTTTTTATCTCCCAATTCTGACTTTTTTTCTCAGAATTGCGTGATACAAACTCGCAATTGCGAGTTAAAAAGTCATAATTGTGAGATATAAACTCGCAATTCTGAGAAATAAAGTTAGAATTGCGTGATATAAACTCGCAATTGCGAGACATAAAGTCGCAATTCTGAGAAATAAAGTCAGAACTGCGAGATATAAACTCGCAATTCTGAGAACATATCAGTCTTTTTTCCCCCCCTCAAAATTGGACTTTAACTCGCATTTGCGAGTTTATATCACGCAATTCTGAGAAGAAAAAAAATCAGAATTCTGACTTTATAACTCGCAATTTCGAGTTTATATCTCACAATTCTGTGAAAAAAAGTCAGAATTGTGAGATAAAAAGTCTCAATTATCAATTAAGGGCCTTCATCAAACCCGGAACTAATCGAGCCGTTTGTGCCAGACTGGATTATTATTATGTAAAAAATAATGCGTTTTTCGAACCACCAAGCATGAGAGCATGTTCTAGTACACCCTCAAAACAAATTCAAGACATTGTAAAAGAGCATAATAGGATCCCTTTAACACGTTTTGTTTTATAAATTCTACTTTTTTTTTTTTTTTTGATGAATGCATTTATAAAAATTAAGGACAATGAGATGACCGAAACAGGCAGGTGAGGCGAGGTTAATGAGGACCTTCTGTCTCTACAAAACAATAATCATTCCCCTCCCACTCTTGTCATTATGCTAATAGAGCCATTCAACAGAAACACGCCATTAAGCACCTTCCCTTCAACCTCCTGCCTGATTCCAGAAACAAATGGAATGAAAAAAGCAGGGAAAATATAGAACTTTCCATCAGCTAAAATAAATTCTGGTCTTGAGAGGTTTTCATTTTCAGGCAGAACATGACAGACACTTTTAGTGCTGCCATGGCCCCTATGGTCTAAAATATATTGTTGTTCACTCTAATTCAAACTAATTTTGAATTGCAAATGAAAAGGCATGGATTCCTGGTGGATCTGTGCAGTAAGAATTGTTTCAAACAGATAGTGATTGTTTAGGTAAAACAGGCATTACTTTTTTGTGGTAGATACTGCCAAGTCCTCTCTCGAGGTCAGGTAGACGAGTTAGCAAAGACTGCAGAGAGGGAAGGACACTGGACTCAGAACACAAAATTTCTGCTAGTGCCTCCTGTCGAGCCTGGATATCACTGAGAGAGAGAGAGAGAGAGAGAGGATTTGAAAAATAGTATAAACAGAAGCAAGCAAATCAGTAGGGACTGTAGGAATTTATCAACAGATGCTATGTACACAAACCAGATAAACCACTGGAACTAAATAAGGCCTGTATCAAACAGCACACCTAAGTGAAGTAGGATCGTAACTATCAGCAGATCGCATTGTGTTTTCCCGCTGTATAATACAGATGTGATGCAGTACACAAAATAAGACATTTCTTAGTTACTACACCAAAGTACTTAAATAAACACTTTCTTTTAATAAAGGCTATAAATTATAAAATGGTTATTAAACTTGACAGGTATTTTTTTCCCCGAGAGAATAGCCAGATTACTTCATTACTTCATTTTACTTCATAAAAGCATATATTAAAACAAAAAGACTGTGTTGATAAGTCTATGACAAAAAGTGTGAGCTGGACTTCAGTGGTATCAAAAGGCATTTTAAACGATGTTTGGAAAAGAAAGTAATTTTTGTTTTGCAGCAGAAAATGCCTTTTGATACCACCGAAGTCCAGCGCACACTTTTGGGAATGCCTTGTTTTTTAATCAGTTAGTACTGTAAGTAAATATAATTTTAGCAGATATCTTGCTGCATCTTTTGAGAAGTGGCTTTATGTGCAATACAGTTCAAAAGATTTTTTTATATTTTTGAAACAAGGGTGCATATATTTGATCAAAAATACAGTAAAAACTGTAATATTAGGAAATATTAATACAGTTTAAAATAACGGTTTTCTATTTTAAAATATTTTAAATTGCCATTTATTCTTGATCAAATCTTTTCAGCATCATTACTCCAGTCTTCAGGGTCACATGACCCTTCAGAAATCATTCTAATATACTAATTTGATGCTCAGGAAACATGTCTTTTTATTATCTATGTTGACAACAGCTTAATACTTTTGTGGGAAAAAAAGTAGAATTTTCTTTCAGGATTTTTTTTGATAAATAGAAAGTTGAAAAGAACAGCATTTATTTGAAATGGAAATTATTTGTACCGTTATTGCCTTTACTGTCACTTTGGATCATTTTATTGCATTTTTGCTGAATAAAAATAATTTATTTCAAAAACCTAATGACTCCAAACTTTTGAATGGTACTTATGAGGTTGGTAAAGAGTTTAAGATAATTTCGTAATCTAAGTGCATTGCCCAGTCCTTCCACAGACAACACGCCAGCATTTCCATGGAAATTCACATTCAATGGCATGATAGTCTCAATTTAAAAATGCTCCCCAACATGTCTGTCAAGAAGTTTGGCAGGAAAATACGTGGATTTAAGATTAAATTGTTATGGAATCAAATATTTATTTTTCTCCACAAACATAATCGGATTCTTTGTAGGCATGCATTACATCACACACAGATCTAAACAATCCCCCATAACCTTTAAAAGGCGTATAAAGATGGCATCAGATAGACAGTGCCTTGCCAATTAAATTTTTGGGAGATAAAACATAAATATTGAATTTGAGTAATAACCAAAAAGAAGAAACCTCAGATTAAAAACTTGCATTTATGGCAGGTTATCCATTTTTATATGCAGTAGCGTTTTCCCATAATCCATGGGAGATTTTTCAAACGAGCCAGAACGGAATTGTAATCCCACCACTGGCTGAAAAGAGGGCTGGCAGAGTTCCTCTGTTTTCAAAATATTCTAGGACTAGGATTAACCAAGGCTCAGAGTTTAGAGCTCAATATTATCTGTAGTGGTGTAGTGAAGATCTGGGCATGCCACGTCTATTCAACATTACACTCTGCATCTTCCATACTAGCATTCAAATCACTGTGATTACTGAATAATGAAATTAAATATTGACTCACATCACAGACTTCAGCGGCTGGCTCACCCACTTTCTTAACAGTCTCTTCCCAAATGGAGTTTGAGTGTGATCCAGAACCCACAGCAGACTGCCTTTTACTGAACCTGTGGTCTGACAGCCATGAATAAGAAGTCATTATGAAATCAAACCAACATCCTAGATAATAGATAAATCACTTGGTTAACAAAACACAAACACCCATGTTATTATCCAGGCAGCCTGTGACACAAGGCAGAGAAAAACAGCATAATTATATTATGTTGTTATATTTACACCCTAATACTACATAAAAAGACAGTTTTAAAGCGAAGCTGAGAGGTAAAATTAACTAAGTCTTAATATCATAATGTAAAGTTACATTTCTTAAACAGGATTTTTATTTAAATGTGATGTTCATTGTAACGGATAATGCATTTCTACATAAGCAAGAGAAATTTACTTTTTACTGCAAAAAAGATTTTGGTAATAATCCTCCAACAAATTTGATCTGATCTTCACAGAAATTGAGTTGGATTTCCTTCAGTCCACGTCTGACAAAAATTGTTAAATGGATATTTTGTTCTCCAAATATGCCTTGCCTAGTAATTTTTGCCTAATACTGATATTCAACTCACTAAAAAAATTAGCAAGTCGTTGAAAGGTCATAGGTTTGAACCTCACAGAAGGCCCATAGTCATTGTTGCAGCAATATTTAATACTATTTTTTTAATCTATTTTTTACTGATCTTACACTGTTTTATTTGTCACAGTTATAATAATTTAGCTTGAGCTACTGTAAAATTGAAAATCTGAGTTTCAGCCATTTGGCTACATATATACTTAATATTTTAAATTTAGTTCAACGACTTCTTAATCTGAGACCACTAGCAAGAAATGCTTGTAATTTACTTTTTTATTTATATTTTTCAGCATAATATAATTTGAGTGAAAAGATTAAATAAAAAAAATGAATTTTTCCCCCTTTTGCTTTAGTGGTTGCTGGAGATGATCAGCATCTTGAGCTTCAGTGGAAGAACATCTGACAGTCACATGACGCACGTTTACACAAATTTAATGTTTATCAATTTATTTTAATTAGCATCTAAAATGCAGAAACTGAAATGTATTTCTTATTTACCAACATAATGTTTTCTTGGATTTTTGTACAGAAACAAGACTTCACAGAACACTGATGCACATAGTCATATGTAGACACTCTGAAGAATCACTTTAGACACGTATTATGTAAATAGCAATGTTTAATGGCTGAGCACAAGTGACCATCAGATCACCCAAGACGGATGTTAGTACTAGGTGTAAACAGTACGACTGCTTGTGTAAATTATTCAATCACCCATGTTTTCCTCAGCTTGACTGACCTGGTTGCACAGGATCTCCAGGTTCTTCATGGTAGCAGCACTGAGCTGCATATGGTCAGCGTCACTCGACAGCCGCTTGAACGAGCTGCAAACATCACAACACAACCAAAATGTGCTTTCCACATAAACAACTCCGGCTTGATAATTACATCTTTACACTTTTTCACATCTTTGAAAAAGTCAGACTAGCAACAATACACAGTCATGACAAACTATTAGGCAGCAAGGCCCTATTTCAGCTAATGATGCATGTTAATTAAGGCCCTTTCAGAAAGTCCGAAAAAGGATTTACACAAAAATTAAAATTTGACCTTTTTTTCTGTCATCAAATTTACATGTTCTCAGCCCTAGTCCCCATTCACTTTCATTGTATGGAAAAGAGCAGCCGGAACATTGTGTTAAACTACTTAATCATTTTGCATTCCACAGAATAAAGAAAGTCATATGGGCTTGGAGCAACATGAGGGTGATAAATGATGACAGAATTTTCATTTTTGGCTAAACTGTACCTGGAACATAGTAAAATCTTCTCTAGCTTAAACTCAGTCAGATACTGGATCACAGGACCAAGACAGCAAATGATGGGGCTCTCCAGACCCATACAGAGGGAGTAGGAACCTATTTCGAAAGAAAAAAAAATGTGTAAAAACATACTATATTATTTAATTGTACTGACTAATGTTTTGTGCTTTTAGCATAAATGTGCAATTGGACAGACTAAGTTGGCGTCAGTTCACGCGTCTTAAAAAAGATGTTTTAAAGTTTCTGCCTTTCTGTATACACTACCATTCAAAACTTTGGGGCCGATAAGATTTTTTTAATGAAATTAATACTTCTATTCAGAAAATATGCATTAAATTTGGTCAAAACTGACAGTAAAAAATGTAGAATGTTAGATTATTAGATTTCTATTTCAAACAAATTATGTTTTTTTCTGTTCTTTCTATTGATCAAATAATCCCGAAAACAAAACTATTAAGCAGCACAACTGTTTTCAACATCGAGTGTAATAAATGTTTCATAAAAACCCAATCAGCATACTAACAAGATTTCTGAATTTCTGTATACTTTCCATCACAGGAATAAATTGTAATAATATTTCACAAATATTAATTGTAAAATGTGTGAAAATTAGTTTTAAATGTGTTTTAAATCAAGTAAATTCAGCCTTGTTGAGCATTAGAGACTTAAATAAATCCTTTAAACTGTGGTGTGTCACTGTCACTGTCAAGATTTCTAGATTTTATACTCACATAGAACAAATCTGCAAACAAAAGATTTACTGAGCGCTCTGTGTAAGGTTGTCACAATACCGATATTTAAGCAATCTATATAAACCATGGAAATTCGTCATTCTTTCTATATGCCGATTTTGACATCATATCAAAATCTAATGTTTTTGAAATCACTTAAAAAATAAATGTCAATAAAAATACTAATTCAAATAAAATAAAAGCATGTAGTCTTAAATTATTTCTTAATTAAGCAAATGTTGCTGATATTCTTTCCCAAGTAATTATTCAAGTTAACAGTCAGTAATTAAATAATTAGGCAAACAATGCTTGGATTGTTTTCAGTTATCTAATAGCAGTTTCAAGTGTTAAAGTAAATATTAAGAAAATGAAAATAAAATGCAAAATTCACCAAATGTAAAACAGAACTACTGAAATCAATCAGATATAAATATTAACATAAATTCAATGCTTTGTAATTAGCTTGAAGGGGTCATATGACGTTGCTAAAAAGAACATTGTTTTGTGTATTTGGTGTAATGAAATGTGCTTATGCTGTTTAAGGTTAAAAAAACACATTATTTTCCACATACTGTACATTATTGTTTCTCCTCTATGCCCCGCCTTTCTGAAACGCGTCGATTTTTACAAAGCTCATCGGTCTGAAAAGCGAGGTGTGCTCTGATTGGCCAGCTATCCAGTGCGTTGTGATTGGCTGAATACCTCAAGCATGTGACGGAAATGTTACGCTCCTTACCATATTGTAATGCCGTCTCCCAGCGTGATGAGACAAAACCAATAAAACCGAGGCTTATAAAAAATATAAACGAGGCATTTGTTGCATCCAGTGGGGACATAATTACTGATTATAATGACTTATACTGTCTTTTTACACGTTGCATTGCGTATCTCGCCGCGTAAACATAAAACCATGTCTGCATTTGTGATCGGAGAAACGACAAACAACAAGCGCTACTCTACACTGCTTAAAACTCTTCTTTAACTTCTTTAAATATGAAAACGTACTTACAGGCTGTGAGTCAGAAGCGCCAGACTGTCCTTGCAAAGTTGGAATTGCCCCACTTTATAGAAACAGACACTGGCATTGTAGGCTACTCTCCCAGGAAACAGTCCTCGTCCTCCATAAAATGCGCAGCACACATCTGAATATTTGGGTTGATCTGTTCCGGAACAGTGTTGTAAATACAACTTACCCACTGATTTCTCGTTGTGTCCTCTTTTGGAAGACCAAACAAAGTAGTCTCGCTTTCGCAACGAAACACACAGCGCCTTCAACAACAATACTACAGCGAGAATAAAAGTTACGCCTTCTTTCTTTGCATGAACATTTGGGTGGCGTTATGCAAATCTTCCCACATCGTGACATAGACATGTGGGGTCGTGTTAGAACGAGCCGTTTTAGGTAGGCGTGGTTGACTCAACTTTTATAAAGAATATCTCTTTGGATTTGAGACTTTAGTCTTTGCAACTTTACAGATCTTCTTTATGCACCAAGAGCTTGTAACACTACAAAGAGAAAGGAAAAATTTAAATCGCATCATATGACCCCTTTAAATTATAAATTACCTACACAATTTTCCCCATTCAGGTTTAACTTTGTGTTCATGATCATGCTGGTTTTTGCCACAAATACTGTAGAAAAAACTGGACTGTTACATTGTTTTAATTTTAAAATCTACTTGGTATTGAAGCACCAGTGCTTCTGACATCCCTATTTTCAATAAACATGACAGAAGGTGTTTGGGGACAATAATTAGACTAAAGACATTTTTCAATGTACCTGACATCAAGCTGCATCTGAGATACAAAGCAAGGAGCATCAGAGATGCTTTCAGTGATGGTGAGGGAGTCTGTTGTGTGCAATTAATGGGTCCCGAACAAGACAAAAAGGTGATTTAGCCCCCGTCTTGCCAGGGAAAGCCATCACCCTTTGTCCTACACATGTCCAGCCTAAAGGACAGCAGACATTGATCTGCCACCCTTCTGCCTACAGGGAATGATTTTTCAATTAAACACACTGACCTCACATCAGTTTGGGCAGACATCTCTATCCTAAAGACCAGCCGATGATTCATCATGACTGGAGGTCAGACATCAAAAAACAGACAGGAGACAAAGATAAAGCCATTTACCCTTTTCCTGGTTTCCCACAGCTGGATGAGGGGTGTCTCTGTAGAAATCTTTGATCATTCTCATTGCAGCTGGATATTCAAACATGGAGCTTTCTCGTTTCTCAATGCGAATTCGGTCATCTGCTTGGACACTGAAAGAGGAGATAAACAGTAGGTTTACACAAGACAACAGGAAACTGCACCAGCTAAAACCTCTAGGAGAAACGGGAAAATTTTCTTGCATACTTTGTATATTCTGTGTACCATATTACACTTCTAAAAAACAAAAAAAAAAAGTAAAATTACTGTTTACATTGACACAAAATGTCAATTTTATCGAAAATCTTTTTTTATAGATGATCATAGATCATAAAGTGTTCGTGCAAAAGGGTGAATCTCGCATAAAAAGGAAAAAGTTAAATTTTTTTTTTAATTAAAAAGTTTTCCTGTACAGGTCCTTAAGCTCACTATAGTAGAATAGAGTTATCAATGATCATGGGTTTGATTTCCATGGATCTTACATGCTGATAAACACAGTGTGATGAAAATGTAAATTAAATTTGGCCTAAACAAAATTAGGTTTTTAGAAAACTAATTAAATGGATAAGCCAATTTTCACCCCAATTCTTATCATCTTAATGCAAAAAAATCTCATTGTATATAAAAAAATATTATATATTATTTGACTTAAATATTTGTGTTGTGCAATTATTTATTGTCCTTATGGATACATAAAAAATAATGTAAACTATCATTCACAAGATTGTTAAATGTTTTTGAAAGACATCTCTCTTATGCGCACCATGGCTTATATAACTATATTTTAATATAAATATATTTTTCAGCTGTCATTACTCCAGTCTTTAGTGTAACATGGTCATTTAGAAATTATTCTAATATGCTAATTTGCTGCTCAAGAAACATCTCTAGTTATTATGAGTGAAAAACAGTTGTGCTGCTTAAGATTTTTGCGGAACCATGACACATTTTTTGGGGGATTCTTTAATGAACAGAAAAGTTCAAAAGAAAAGCTTTTTTGTAAAAAATAATATTTTGTAACATTACAAATGTCTTCAAATGTGATCAAATGTGTCCTTCCTGGAATTGCAATAATTACTATATTACAATAATGAGAATGTAATGAGAACCACCTTAGGAACTACAATAAATAAATACAATTACAGTAATGAAAATTTGAGGCGGGGATGCTTAACTTTCAAGTTATGTCACGATTTATAAAGAAAATTACAAAAAAAAATTTGGCTCAAAAATGTTTTTTTTTTTTCTGTTTTGAATTTAGGATGAAATATGAGCTTGACATGTTTGTAAAATTACTAATTAAGGTTACTTAACATTCTTGTTACATAATAGAAATTCAAAGAAGAGACGAATTCTGGTTTTTTTTGGTCTCATCCTAAAGCCTTCAATACCAGTGGATTTTCTCAGTGCATTTAAGGTGCATATTAGTCTCTCACACACACACACACGTACTTCACCATCAGTCCATTCACTTTTGCTTCCCCACCATTCAACACCACAGAGATCTCAAGAACGCAGGCTTTCTTTGTATCTCTGTGCTGTTGCTGGGGCAACCAATGAACATATGTGGCCTATGCAAGCGTGCAGCCAGCTTTATCTTCCCCAACAGTGTAATCGACTTGCTGGAAAAAATAAATAGTAATAATTAATTTAAAACAGTATTGTGCCCATGGGTGACTGTTCCCACAAATCACAACTATGCAAACACAGTCACAAGAGGTAGCTGGCTCATAATATGTCTATGGCCTTTTTTCTTAACAATAAGATTTATATACATGCTTTAGAGAAGGCAATATCTTAGGTTATTTTGATCACTGTTTTGTCTTCATTTTAAATACTCTTGCAGTGAGAAATTAAAGGATTAGTTCACTTCTGAATTAAAATTTCCTCATAATTTTCTCACCCCCATGTCATCCAAGATGTTCATGTCTTTCTTTCTTCAGTCGAAAAGAAATTAAGGTTTTTGAGGAAAATATTCCAGGGTTTTTCTCTTTATAGCGGACTTCAGTGGGGTTCACTGGGTGGAAGGTCCAAATTGCAGCTTCAGTGCAGCTTCAAAGCGTTCTACACAATCCCAGACGAGGAATAAGAGTCTTATCTAGGATGACATGGGGGGTGAGGAAATTATGAGGAAATTTTAATTCAGAAGTGAACTAATCCTTTAATTTATCCAAGTACAAATATTCTATATAGTCTCTCAACTAGTTACAGTATGCATTACTGCATAGATCAGGTTGGCAACATTTTGATCCATTAAAGGGATAGTTCACCCAAAAATGAAAATGTTATCATCATTTACTCACCCTTATGTCATTCCAAATCTTTTTGTTTCTTATGTTGAGCACAAAACAAGATATTTTAAAGAATTCTGAAGAACCAAACAGTTGTTGGTCCCCACTGACCTCCATTAGGAAATAAATAAGGGAAAGAAATATTATGGAAGTCAATGGGGACCATCAACTGTTTGATTACCAGCATTCTTCACAATATCTTCTTTTATGTTCAACATAAGAAAGAAATTCATACAGGTTTGGAACGACATGAGGGTGAGTAAATAATGACAAAATGTTCATTTTTGGGTGAACTACCCCTTTAAAAATGCTTCAAGGTAAATGTCACATCCTTCCTTGTTACAAAATGTAACAAAATTTACATGGTCATGAAAGATTGGGTTAAAACTTTGCATTATATTATTTGCATACATGTGTGCTGGTTGTACTTTAAACAGTTTGTATCTCAATGTTTATTCTTGCCCTGACAGCTCGCCAACAGATGCTTTACCTGAAAGGTAACTAATTCAAAGACCAGTTCCAACCCTCAATGTAGAAACTCATTGGCTATCAAAGCCAAATAATGAAAACAGGAGAAAATTTGCCAAGTTATTTTAAGGAATAAACAACAGACAAAATCCTGCAATGAAGCGTGATTGTGTTGTGTATGAATAAATTAAAGTAGTTTGATCGGTACGGCAGAGGAGCATTCAGAATCCATTTCAAGTAACCAGTACGCGTACTGGGAGAAATTGATGGCAGTGGCACCTTAAACACACCACCTGCAATTCCCCTGAGGCTCTCATTAACCCACAGCACTGCAACCACTCGGCAACAGTTGCTATGGGCCCTCCTCACTATCACACCCCTGAGAACTGAAGCACACAGCACATGGTTGGCAGTGGAAACCAGTATACCTTACATTATTCTGTACTGCTGTATAGTATTTTCAGCAACATGAAGAATGGAATGGAAAAATGGAGAACAGATGTGAGATTTTAACAATGATGATAAATTGGCTCCCCATAATCAGTATTTTAGAAATAGGAAAATACGAAGGTTGCTTGAAGTGGGTGCAGATTTTAAAGGGATAGTTCATCCAAAAATGAAAATTCTGTCATTAATTACTCACCCTCATATTGTTCCAAATCCATAAGACCTTTGTTCATCTTCAGAATACAAATTAAGATATTTTTGATGAAATCCTAGAGCTTTCTGGCCCTGCATAGACAGCAACGCAACTACCACAAGGCCCAGAGAGGTAGTATGAACATCGTTAAAATAGTCCATGTGACATCAGTGGTTCATCCTTAATTTTATGAAGCTACGAGAATACTTTTTGTGCGCAAAGAAACAAAAAGAATGACTTTGTGTCGTAGTACTGTTGTGAATGTGTGTCGAATTCTGACATGGAAGAGAAGAAATTGCACAATAAAAGTCATTATTTTCGTTTTCTTTGCACAAAAAGTATTCTCGTAGCTTCATAAAATTAAGGTTGAACCACCAATGTCACATGGATTATTTTAACGATGTCCTTACCTTTCTGTGCCTTGAACGTGGTAGCTTCGTTGCTGACTATGGAGGGTCAGAAATCACTTGGATTTCATTAAAAATATCTTAATTTGTGTTCCGAAGATGAACAAAGGTCTTACAGGTTTGGAACAACATGAGGGTGTGTAATTAATGACAGAATTTTCATTTTCAACTTTCCAAGGTGCCATTAATTTCCTACTTCCATATAAAAACAAACATAAACCATCACTTGATAGAATGGAGCCTTACCGACAGCACTTATGCAAACCTGCACAGTACACACACTCCATTTTAACAAGTCTTAAATTTAAGCTAACAACAGTGCCCTTTAAAGCTTGTATGCAGACATAAATGCCTACGCAGTGATTTGACAGTTGTTCAGGTGGATAGGTCAGAGGCTTTAACCTTTAAACACTTTGATATATAATTCTGCTTCATGCTTCTTTTCCCCCCAGATTTTCTAGCACCATTAAGAGGTAAAGTGAGGCAAAAAAGTAGCAGCTGGAGACAAGACAAAGACCGGGAGAACATGACTGAAAGCCCATAATTATTAAAGAAGAGTTGAGACTGTGAGTGTGATCAGGACAATTAAAGCTTAGGTGTGAAATTTCTGCACAAATACACCTATCAGGACTGCAAAAACAATGACTGTTTATTAAACAGGTCTCTCTGTCTGCCATTGCTCAAGCAAACCCGCCTCCAAACTCTTACCACTGGTGTCGCCATGTTGGGTTGGTTGGGATTCTCAAACAAATTTTCTGAAAACAACACAAAGACACAGTATTTTCAGCAGTACAAATGGGACAGTACAGAAAGATATAGATCCGAGTCTGATGGGGAGGCTGTATTCTTGCCTGGAGTATATGCTCCTCACTAATTTAATCTATTACCTTCCTCAGTCCTCTTAGTACCTTTAAGCATTGCCCTTGGAAACAATGATCACAGTCACAGAGATGAGCGAGTCAAAAATAAATCAACAACATCGGTCTCATTTAAAAGACAAAACAAGAGATGTTGCCCGTCAACTGAGCAGTGTCTCTCTCAGGACTGCAATGGTCATTTCTCTTTTTCCTCAGGAAGTAACTAGGTTAGGCTTCGTGATGACCCTTGGCCACCTGTCGGGACTGCAAGTGCAGAATCTAAGCCAGCACCTTCAAAACTAATCACTCACTTATTTACTCATGACTCTTCATTGTTATCGAAGATGACGTCACTTCCAGAAGTGTGGTTACTTTTGGCCACTGAAGGTGGTCGTGGAACCCAATTCATGACCTGCATGTCCTTCTACAGCAGGGGTATCCAAACCTCTTCCTGGAGGGCCACTGTCCTGCAGAGTTTAGCTCCAACCATGAACCAAAGTAATCAAGGTCTTCAGACTCACTAGAAACTTCAAGGCAAGTGTGTTGGAACTGGCTGAATATAAACTCTTCAGTATATTGGCCTTCAGGAGCAGGATTGGACACCCCTGTTCTACTGTTAGGACATATGAATGCAGTGTTGAAAATGTGTTGGTGAATACAAAAAACATGTTGATTTTCTAATTGTTCAACACCCTTTTTTAGATGCAGCACTAGATGCCAGCCAGTTAGTAGCCATTATTCCCTGGTGCAATACAACTTGCTTTTAAGGTTCAATTGAGGTTGTTCTTCAACTGTCATTATTGTCCTTAAAGTCTCATGAACCCCACCTGTTACAGCACTGGTCTTTCACACCTTAGATCTGAAAAAGACTCCATAAAACAAAAGCTGTGGAAAAGTGAGTGTAGAGGGTGGGAAGAGGGTAGAAAACAACCAATAAAACACAGATCTACAACACACACATTACACAGACAAATTAATATTAAAATATCGTTAAAACAGAAAGAATAAAGGCAGTTACTTTTTGTTTACTCTTCTTTGAATTTTCGGTCTATATCATTGTTTGCTGTGTATCACAATAATCCGTCGTGTCATCACGTTCATGATCAGACATACCACTGTATCAGCGCCCTTATTTGCAAATATTTAATTTGAAGAAGACATGATATGTGCACATACACGGTGCTGGTTCATGTTTGGAGCATGAGACAATATGAAATATGTTCACAAAACTTGAAACACGCTTGCTTCGGTCCGGATATGAACTATGATCCACGCAGCGAGTGTTGTTAAACTCATCGCGGCATTCAGCGCAGAAACCGCTCTCTCATGCACACTCCACGTGTTGTTACAGTATATATTAAATACTGTTACGGTCATGTTAATGGAGGTGATGTTCAAGGATCTCGGTGTCGGGAGCGAGCGCGCATTCAAAAGCGATTTTTAATGCCCCGCATATTAATAGAGGCTCCCTGATACCCACAATTTATAAACGGTATAATTACCCAAAGACATAATTGCAAGAGGAAGTACTGAATACCATACAGTGGTGGCCAAAATTATTAGAACACCTGACAGATCTGAAAATACTGACTTTTTTTCCCTCCAAAACATGATTTCATTTCATAATGTTCGTGAAACATGCAGATGGTTGCTCTGAGCCCAACAAATATCAGATGAAGTGAGCCGTACTGTTTTTATTAGGGATGCACGGTATGCACCGATACCATTTTTTCAGAACCGATCCGATCTGATACCAAAAATTCCGAGTATCGGCCGATACCAATACTGATCCGATACTAGCACCTCAGTGTGTTGACCTGATCATCACTGTTTTGTGTGTTAAACACAATCTACTAAATATAGTAGATAAACTTCATTTTAAAGAAAAATAACAATTGAAAAAATATGTAATCATAATCTATGACAAAAATACTATTATAAATCAGTTGTGTTCACTGTCATTGAACTCCTCTCCAATGACCTCATGGGATAGTAAAGTGTCCAGTGAGTCAGCGCCGATAGCCTCATGGGCAGAGCGTCGTTGCGCCGTTGTGCTTTGGGCATCCCGTGTTCGAGTCCTGGCTCGCGGACCTTTCCCGATCCCGTCCCCCCTCTACCTCTCCAGCTTCGCTTCCTGTCTAACTACTGTCCTAACAAATAAAAGGCAAAAACGCCAAAAATAAATCTTATAAAAAATAAAAAAAAGTGTCCATTGGATAGGCACTTCAGAATCTTGCTGGAAGTAGTAGGTCATCTGGGTACTTTTTGCCTACTGTTTTATGAACACTGTGAATTCAGACATACTATTTTTAACATGTTTTCACCTACAATATAGAAGGGAAGTAGGCATATCTGGATACAGGACCAGTAAGTACAGAATCCATGTTTCACAATCTTACGAATCTACCTCTATCCCAATAACAGTCTGTTAACAAAGAACAGGCAAAGTGCCTTCATCTGACAAGCAGCAAGGTGTTGTGGAGGCCTCCATATCGTCAATCACTGAAGTGCAGTCTGCATTTAACCACCACTTTTTGCAGTTTGAGGACTGCACATCACTGGATCTGCTGGAAAGGTCATCTGAAGGAAATGTCAGACTGCCATCGTTAATGTTTTTCTGACCTGTTTTTGCAGATTTCCTCCAAAACATGGGTAGCCAAACCTGCTCCTGGAGAGATACCCTTTTGTGCAGTTCCAACTCTGCTTCAACCCATTTGCCTTCAAGCAATCCTGAACACCTTAATTAGCTGGTACAAGTTTGTTCTATTAGGGTTGAAGCTAAAATCTACAGGAAGGCAGACCTCAAGGAGCAGGGTTGGTTAAGGTCTTTCAGATGACAACAGCAAGAGGCTGAGTGAATGTTAAATTAATTTCAGTTCAAATCCCCCTCAATCATTTTTACAATAAAAACTGTCAACGTTCTCCAACCCTAAAAAACATGCCCTTTTGAGTAGGACTGTCACGATTCCTCGAATAAATTTGAGTACACGATCATAAAAAGCTGTTGATTGCATTTTGCCCATGTCCATTGACGGAAGTGGCGCCTATTCCACGTACAAGAATCCATGAAAAGCATATTATACCATTTTCTAAGGCTGCACGAAATTATTTAAACCATTTAAAAACCATAATGTAGGGATGCACCGAATGTTCGGCAACCAAAATTATTCGGCCGAAAATAGCAAATAAATCTCTTTTGGTGATATTGAATAAGCGAAAAGGCCGAATAATATGTACCGAACAATGACTAACGCGATCAAATAGAGGCACGCACTAATGCAGCAAACATGTCGGCAGTGTGAAAGTATTTAAAACTATAAGAGAAAGATGCAGAAATCATTACAAGCACGAAGCACCGACAGCAAGAGACTGTTTAGTGCTGCATCACGTCTCCAATGAGAAGAAGAGGTGGCTGATGCTGGTGGTTAGGCTACTGTATGATGATTGAAATAGTAAAATGGCCTCAAACGATTAGTAAATAAACTGCAAAATGTTATATTTTCTAATGCATGCACGAATTGCATGTATTCTGAAAGCGCTGCATGAGCTCGTGCCAGGGTTCGAAGCCCAAAGCGCGAGGAAAATCTGCGCTGAACTTGTTACTCGTCAGTTGATGAACGAAACGAACTTTGATTGGTTGTTTGACATGTTGGTCAAACGGCCTCATGGGCGGGCCTTGGCCAATGAAAGCTGCCATGGATTCCAGACCTTCAGACGTCAGACAACAACTCCAACATTCATAAATGTTAGTATTGCAATTTTACTGTTAATTTTAATTTTACTGGCAATTTTACTGTTGTTCTGTAAAATAAAAATAAAAAGTAAGAAAATAATAATGATAATAATAATTACCCTACAACAGCTCTATTAATACATTTATTATAACATTCACACAGTGTTCAAATTGGGATCTGTAATATATTCAAATTTTTTTAAATAATTATCTTCTGCTCAGCAAGGCTGCCTTTATTTGTACAGTAAAAATGACATGCCTGATTCAAGTCTCAAAAATGGCCAAAAAATATTATTTTACCAACTTATTAATTTTAAGTTAAATTGTGCTTTGTTGGTATAATGTCTGCTAGAATGTTAAAAAAATGTTCAGTGTTAAGTAAATATTTTTATTTTTACTTTAGTTGTTGTTTTGTAATTTATTTTTTATTTGAAAAGCAGGACAAAACAGTAAAAAGCACATTTTGGCTATTTAATTTATGCAATGGTGAAAAAAATGGCAAAATAGCCCTACATGGGGGAAAAATGCGAAAACCCGTGTTCGGTATTCGGCCTTCGGCCCAGTGTTTCATTTTGTTCGGCTTCGGCTAAGAATTTTCATTTCGGTGCATCCCTAATAATAAAGCATGTGCTGTTGTGAGTTCACAAAAGCTATGAAGCAATTAAATATTTGTGCTGCGGGTTTAATATGTGCTTTATGCATGTAGGTTACGTGCATCTCAGAGTGCCTACATTCACAGTAAATGCTGCTCCACACAAACAGTTATCTTATATACACGGACCGTCTCAAACTCCATCTTAGCATATAGTGTGAGTCTGAGATACTTATAACGTTCATCTGGGAACAATGCGCACCATTCTATCAGATCCATAAGGTCAATCATTTATAAACATACGCCAACACAGGAGAAGACATCATTGCCTTTGTAAATATGCTAACTGTTCATTGCGATTATAAAAAAAGGTTTAAACCCTCGCTCTGAGTCAGCATGTTTTGATCTCCATGTTCTTGTTCAAGAAATGACAGTGGCATTTCTATCATAAAGAAGTGGCCAAATATTAAAGATTAAGTGGACATTTTAATTAAATGTTGTTCAGTCATAATATTGATTGTTTTTACACTTGATCACACTGTAAAGTGCATTTGAAGGGCATTTGATATAATACATAATATATAAGTTACAATTATATTGTTTTATTACATTATTTAAACTATTTTGTTCAATAAAACCACATGATTATTTGTTTTTGATATTTTATTTGAACCAATTATTATCGCCTCATTGCTGCTATATCTATATTTTAAATCATTTTAAAGTCTATTGTTCGCTAAGGACCATTTTTATTACCACAAAAAAATATCTGATTACTTGATTAAAGGTCAGGATAATCGACCGATTACTCAATTACCAAAATAATCGGTAGTGACAGCCCTACTTTTGAGCTCAAGTATGGATCTCAGTGACCACCAGGGAAAATTGAAACTAGATCTTCTTCCAAAGAGTGAAATCACAGAAAATTAGCAAGGAACTGGCTCTGGGGTGGACCAGGAGTGAAAACCAGCTGTTCTCAGATGTGTTCCAGAGGAACTCTAGATGGCCTGATCACCAGGGTGAAAAAAATAGCACCCTGATTTGTCAAAGAAATGTTACCTGTGATTCCAGACGATAACAATCACAAGGAGAAAAAAAAAACATTTTCAGGCAGCCAGTGAGTATTCAGTATGTGGTTCTCTTGGGTTTGCAGGTATTATTTCTGCCTTCAGCCTACTTACTTATCCTACATGCGAAAACATTACAGAGTGTAATAAGAGCTGTCTGGATAAAGGACCATCTAGACATGTTCATCAGTCTAAAGTTAGGCCAATGTAACAGTCAATGTGTTTCTGACTGCTTTTAAAATTATGAAAATTACGTGCGAAGATGTGGATTTGTCTTCATAACAAGCCAAATTTCACTCCGGTCATTTGGGAAATCCAAGGAAAATGAAGTAACACATTAGTTCATACTAGTGCTCCAAGACTTATTTGCCGGCAGCCATATCACCCTGTAGCCCAAGACTGGTTACCCACTTAAGCTAAGCAGGGTTGAGCCTGGTCAGTACCTGGATGGGAGACCTCCTGGGAAAAACTAGGTTGCTGCTGGAAGAGGTGTTAGTGAGGCCAGCGGGGGGTGCTCAACCTGTGGTCTGTGTGGGTCCTAATGCCAAAGTATAGTGACGGGGACACTATACTGTCAACAAGCGTGGATGAGGAGATACCCCCTGACAATGTAAAGCGCTTTGAGTGCCTAGAAAAGCGCTATATAAATGTAATGAATTATTATTATTATTATTATTATTATTATTAAGGATAAATGTGGTTGGGTCAGCCAGTGGAAAAGCTGTAAAGCAGTCTCAGATGCACACACAGTTCTACTGAGTTTTGGAATGACTTTTGCAGGATTCTTCTTTACACCTGCATGTGAAATGCATAGGGTTTTTAATTAAATTATTTGTGATCTAGATGTACACTGAATTCATTCTCTGTAATGGAGGAATAATTCAATCTACATCTAGATACCATACATTCTCTTTCTTTCTCTCTCTCTCTCCTTCAGCTGTTCCCATTAGGGATCGCCACAATGTAATTATCCACAGATAATCTGGCACAGGTTTTACACCGGATACCCTTCCTGAAGCAACCTAGTACTGAGAGTGCACCAACTTGTGCCCCAGTGCTGTAACTAGATACCATACCATCACCTGGGTTATACCTAAGCATTTTTTTTTTTACAGCAAAACCACAAAAAACACTATCCTGTATCAGTTAAAAGCTGTGTCCAGCAATTTAATGCAGACACTTCAACTGAGTGATGAAGCACCAGCACCAGCTCAGCCCTAATGAATACCATCCATTCTACTTAGCTATGTTGAGCAACCTTGTCTACATATGGCCACAGGCACTGAAACAGCCAACAAAGTCTGGCTGGGTCTTTAAAATAAGTTTGAGTTAAACTAAGAGGGAAATACTGCCAGCCTTGCAGTACACCCTCATGGAATTCTTCTCAATTTGAGGTATCCTACTGTGGCACTGAAAAATAGGAGCAGAAAGTGCACTTGATTGTGTAGGGTAGAACATACACGTTATTTGCAGTCTGTGTATATGTATACTTAACTTTGTGTCTACATAAAAATAAATAGGATGGATTTCTGTGGCTTAGCACAGGTGAACAACATAACTTTAAAAAAAGAACAAATGTATTTTCACATTTTTTAATATTCTCACAGGCAATGAAACATGATGTCAGTAATAAGGTGATAGTCATTTACTGACATCTAGTGGTGACAGTCAACAATTGCTAGTCACTATGAGTTGCAAAGCTTATCCATTCACAACTAAAGACATATTATAATTCAAAACTATTTGAAAGCATTGAGAGAAGACTTCCTCCATGACAGAAGGTTTTAATTATTAGCAAAGATGCATTTTTGGTATGGACTTCAAGGATTGAGAAATCATTTAAGCAATCGTTACATAATTTGGAATACAGCCTCCACACACTCACAGAAAGCATCATTTAAAAAAAAATTAGAGGAGAAAAAACTGAAGAACGAACAACAAAAAGCACAATAAGATTGACGCAAATAAAAAATTGATCAGTTACATGGCTAGTGTTTGCTATCATGTATACTAACTGAAGATGCGTAATAAACTAGGGCTGCACCTAACGATTATTTTGTAAATCAATTCATCTGTGGATTCTTTCTTCAATTGGCCGATTAATCAGATAAAACATTATTTTGTGTTTTTACTGGGGGGAAAAAATTATTAAATAAGCTATTCCAGTGTTTCCTTCAAACAATGTGCAAATTAAAGGCTATAACAACAAGCATAGTGATTGTAGCTATGTGTAGTCTATGCTGATGTACAACAAATGTAAAAAAAAATGTAAAGCCTTACAATATATAAAAACAGCTTATTGTTTCTTTTAATGCTGAAAGGCCATTTAAATCTATATTTTAAAATGATAAAGTAAAACAGAAGCACAAACTAAGTGTTAAAATTAAAATGCAGGAACACACATTCCCTGAGTATCTGACAGCTCATGCCTCATTAAACGATATGCTTACAAGTACCGGTGCATCTCAATAAATTAGAATGTCGTGGAAAAGTTCATTTATTTCAGTAATTCAACTCAAATTGTGAAACTCGTGTATTAAATAAATTCAATGCACACAGACTGAAGTAGTTCTTCTTTTAATTGTGATGATTTTGGCTCACATTTAACAAAAACCCACCAATTCACTATCTCAACAAATTAGAATATGGTGACATGCCAATCAGCTAATCAACTCAAAACACCTGCAAAGGTTTCCCGAGCCTTCAAAATGGTCTCAATTTGAGTTGAATTACTGAAATAAATGAACTTTTCCATGACATTCTAATTTATTGAGATGCACCTGTATGTTTGAAGCATTTAATAAAGAATTCTCATGTTTTGGGTAGCTAGGTAGCACTTTTTCCACAGCAGCTCACTCTGTGTCTTCATTCTGTTGTGCATTCATTGTTCACTGCTGTAAAATGATATGACTGGAGTTTTTGTGCACAGCATTCAGGCATGAGTCATCAATAATAAAATTAGTTGTTGGTTGTTTTCATTATCGATTACACAATTAGCTGTTGCAGCCCTATTATAAACCATCTACAATGCAGCATCACACAAACATGTTCACAATCATCACAATAAGGTCTCTAAATGAAGAAATATAAAATGTTCTGTACAACAACAATATTTACCTGGACAGAGCAATGTTGCGTAATAACCTCTCAGTCGCCTCTGAAAGGTCCGAAGGCACCAGGATCTCTACAGGTTGTATTTTCAGTACCCTGGATTCCAGCTCTGAATGGGATACATTATCTTTGAAACAGTCCACCATCAGGTCCCCAATGCTCGGCTGGACCACCTGTATTCCAAAGGGAAGACAGGGCTGTAGTAGTGAGCATTAAAAGTTATAATAATATGGGATTGTTTTAACCAGCTAAAACACTCTGTTGTATTACAACATTGACACTACAATGACTTACCACCATCCCTACAGTCAGCTCCTTGCTCTGTTTATCAAAACTCTCGCTCACACACATTAAATAGCTGTTGCCACTGTCCTGCACCACATCTTCAGCTTGCTCCAAATCTCCCAGCTTTAGCAGAGGATTCACATCTGAGAAAAAGGCAATTAAATCATTCATTGCAGGCTCTGTACTACTTAAAAAACAGATACTGTGGCCATTTCGTAAATAGATACACTTCCCTTCAAAAGTTTGGGCTCACTAAGTTTATTTTGAAAGAACTGAATACCTTTATTCATCAAGGATGCATTCAATTGATCAAACGTGGCATTAAAGACTTACATTCCATTTCAAATCGATGCTGTTATTTATAACTTTCCATCCAACAAAGAATCCTGTAAAAATTTATCATGGTTTCCACAATAAATAAATAAATAAATAAGCAGCACGAGTTTTTTTCAATATTGATAATAAGAAATGTTTCTTAAGCACCAAATCAGCATATTAGGATTATTTCTGAAGGATCATGTGACATTGAAGACAGAAGTAATAATGCTGAAAATTCATCTTTGCCATCACAGAAATAATTTACATAAAATATATTAAACTAGACAACGGTTATTTGAAATTGTATCACAATATTACTGTTTTTACTGTATGTTTGATCAAGCAAATGCAGCCTTGGTAAACACATGAGACTTCTTTAAAAAATGTTTTTGAAATCTTTTCAATCCAAATGAGTTCTGCTGGTCAACAACAGGGGTATATTGAAATCAATCTCAAAAGAATAATAATAATGAATCTACTGAGTAAGAGCACAAACAATACCTTCTCCCACAAGCGTGGATTTGGTGTAAAGTGCATGTAGTTGCCGCGTGAATAGAGAACTCTTGTTGGTGCCGGAGGCCTTGATGGCTGTAGTTTCGGTCTGCTTGACTACACCTACCTAAGAATGACATTTACATTTAGTCATTCATAGCAGACTCTTTTATCCAAAGCGACTTACAAATGAGGACAATAGAAGCAATCAAAACCAACAAAACAGCAATAACGGGCCCTATTTTAACGATCTAAGTGCATGGTCTGAAGCGCATGGCGTGTCCGAATCCACTTTTGCTAGTTTAACAACGGAAAAAACAGTTGGCGCGCCAGGCACATGGTCCAAAAGGGTTGTACCTAATCTCTTAATGAGTCATGGGTGTGTTTTGGGCGTAATGTGCAAAAAACCAATCACAGTCTCATCTCCCATTCTCTTTAAAAGCCAGTTGCACTTGCACCATGGCAAATTCGCTATTTACATAATTTGTAAATAGCGGAATTTGTAAGAGCAAAGACTGAATGCTTCTCCAGAGAGGAAACAGATCTACGGGACAAGCCGGATTCCACCAAAGCCCCCTAAGGTGAAGCAGGCGTGGGCGTACACAATAATAATCTTTTACATTGCAATCCTTTTATTTTTAATATTTGGAATGTTTGTGTTTAGGCAATTTAGGCATGAAAACACTGTTATGGTAACAGAAATCACAGAAATTTGACAGATTTACTTGTGTCTTTGTGACAAATTTGCAGCATATTGTAATTAAGAGAACATCAATTACCTTATAGCCCTGAGAAACCAGTCGCCGAACATGCACAAATAGGCGATGAGTAGGGATGCTGGCCGTCATGAAGTTATGGTCCAGATGACAAGTGATATTGAGCTCCTTTGCAGCGATCTAAAAAATAAAAATAAAAACGCACATGGGTAAGACTCTCATAGTCTAAAATGATCATTTATGCCAACAGGTCAATGTCATTGCATTAAAAGGATAGTTTACTTCAAATGTAAAATTCTAATTTTAAAATTCGTTTGAGCTTCTGTTTACTATATTTGATGAGCTCTATGTATGTACGTCTATGTATGCGATCTGTTCATTATTTAAAGGGATTGTGTTTCTCTGGATTAAACTGCTCGATTCATGTGGATTACTTTTACTTTCGCTTTATGAACTTTTTGTAGGCCTTTCAGTGAGGGGACAGAATTTTTCAGGTTTCATTAAAAATTTCTTAATTTTTGCTTTGTGATAGAATCTTTTTGATGAGTAGTGATTAAGAATAAAAATTCTT
>NW_015546072.1:1185747-1187021 GCF_001515605.1 Sinocyclocheilus anshuiensis | reverse complement strand
GTCGGTTGTTTAAGTGTAATTAAAGTATTTTGAGGAAGATTGAAAATCTAATGCATAATGATTTTATGCACAAGTGCTGAGGCAGTGATAGTGTTTTCTTTGTATAAGACAAGTGTTTGTCAAAGTACCTTAAGTCAGACAAATATTAGGTTGAATAATTAGACAAAAGTTTCAAACACGAGCAAAAGTCTTATGGATTTGGAACAACATGAGGGTGATGAATTCATTTGTGGCTAAACTAACCCTTTAAAAGGATCATTTATCACCAATGTCTGCTATTTGTGATGGGCTGCTCTAGTCCTTACCTCTGCATCCTCACCGAAGAACCTGTACTTGTAGCCACACTCAACACAAAGCACTGTGTCCGCATGTTGTTTTTTGATCTCCATGTACTGTTCCTCTAGAGGAGTGTATATGGTCTTGGTTCTCCTGTTGGGAACACCAGGCTCTTCTGAACTCTTTTTGATCAAAGTATTCTTAGCAAACTGACTAAAGGAAAACTCCTGAAAACAGAAAAAGTAAAAACATCAGCAGCTATAATGGCCATTCTGGCAAACACTGCTGTGTTTTCTTTAAGTGACAAATCAAGTACTTCATAAACATGCAATCTGACAAACAACAGTCTTTCAATGGTCAACTCTGAAACATACAAGTTTTGTATAGAATCAAACCTGTTTAATCTTAATAGGCTCTTCTTTGACCTCTTCCACCAATTCATTGTAGGAATTCATTACACTGTGTTGTTGTTGGGCAGAACTCTCAGCTTTTGCAGAGTCTGAAGGTTCCACTTCCATCCTTATAACCTGATCGGAGACTCGGCTCTCTGAGCTCCCGGGGCAGCTGAAATCTTTAAGCCTCGACTGGGTGGCATGGCTGACACTGGCTCTTGAGGATGCCATCTTATCTACTGCACATAAAAGAGAAAGAAAATTAAAAAGAGGCTAAGAGGTTAATACACAAGCAAGAATTACAGTCAGTAGTGCACTGTCAGCACATTTTGTTGATCATGTACTGTACTTTTGTTTTTATGCCTTACAAACCTAAACATTTTATTTTCTGATGTTTGGAATGCTGTCTTTATGAATTTATAGCTTTTACTGAGTTACGTTATTAGATCTTTTTTTTTCAAGAAAAACTGACTAGGGGTTGACTGATTATTACCGCTGATATTAAACATTTTTATGGTTACCCGTATCGGTCATTTTCAAAAACAGTTTGCTGACAAAATTCATACACATTTAAAGAAAGTTTTTGTCAGAGCCCTTGTTATTCTT
>NW_015546072.1:1183106-1185325 GCF_001515605.1 Sinocyclocheilus anshuiensis | reverse complement strand
CAAAATATCGGTTATCTGTAATCGGTATCGGCCCTGAAAAACACATATCAGTCAACCCCTACTGCTGACACAGAAATTTTGCTATATATAAAAAGTATGGTGGTTCAGTGAAAGTGTTATTTACAATTCTGAAAAGCACAAAAAAACATAATCATTGAGCCCCACTTTTAGTGTGAATGCCAGAAGAGACATTTCTCTCATATACTCCATTCTTGTTATTTACTATCTGTAGACTGAACAGGTTTCAGAACGTATTTGTGCCAGCCCAGCCTCATTCATTGTGCCTATTTTAAAATAAAAAGGTGAAATATGCCAGCTGAAAACAACAAAAACAAATAAATGACATGCATGTGTCCTTACAGGTGCTGGGGGTCACCATGCACTCCTCCTCCACACTGAGAGAGAGTTTGGGCCGTTTCTCTGAGGACATTCCTCCAGCAGATAACCTCTTCTAAAATAGCACAGGTTTAGATTTCAGTCGGTGTTGCTTAAAAACAGCAAAAGCTTCGTGCATGCGATGAATATTTGACTTGAACTGTTGATATGACTCTATAGTATGAAAGGAGTGCAGAGTTTACAGAGTAAACAAGCTGTGCCTGTCCTGCATATAAAGCTCTTACCTTTCCTCTGCCCTCATGGCGTCCGTCCTGGCGTGTAATCCCGGGCTGGTCGGTTGGTTGAGATTTATCGCTTGCACTTGTAAAGAATCTGCTGATAGTTGTCTGAGTGCTGGACTTCTTGGAAGATTTGGATGCGTTGACATTTTTGACACGTGTATGCATTTTACAGCATTAACTGATTATTAACGTGATGCCTGCAACATTAACTTTTTTTTTAAAACAGGCCAAAACTGATTTTTGAAAATAGTCTCTGAAAGAGACTAGTGCAGCGGATCATGTTGGCGCGCGAGTGACGTATCCAGTGTCTCGCGCACTCTGCTGTACTGCAGAGGGTGAGAGATGCGCTACACGTGCGCAGGCAGTACAGTGATGCAGTGATGCAGAGGGTGAAAGTGGCGTTAGATATGCGCAGTCCTCCATTTACAGAGGTCCATCCATGGTCGAGGTCTGGAGGAAAAACTGTAACTGTAACAAACGGCAATCACAAATTAACATAATAATACTGATTTAAATTAATGGTGACTGTTCACGCTGTGCGTCTGAACTTGGCTGGGTTAAATGCAGAGCACAAATTCCATGTCATCTGTGAGGTACAAAACAAAAGTGGCTTTCTGCTGTTATAAAATTGATGAACACCAGTGTTCAACAAATAGCTTATTGACTTTTGTAAACTACATTATCACTATATATAAATATTCCCTAGAATATCATTATATGCTTTAACATTAAGATTTGTACTCATAAAATTACTAAAGTAGTCAAACTTGTTCATTAGAAGGGGGTGTCCCATAGTGTGTGTGTGTGTGTGTATATATATATATATATATATATATACATACATACAGGTGCATCTCAAAAATGTAGAATATCGTGAAAAAGTTCTTTTTTTTGTAACTTATTTCAAAATGTGAAACTTTCATATAGTCTACATTCATTACATGCAAAGTAAAACATTTCAAAAGTTTTTTGTTGTTGTTGTTTTAATTTTGATGATTAGAGTGGTCCAGAAGACAATCATTGACACCCTCCACAAAGAGGGTAAGTAATAGAAGGTCATTACTGAAAGGGGTGGTTGTTCACATAGTGCTGTGATTTGGGGTGCCGTGACATTTGCTGGTGTTGGTCCATTGTGTTTTATCAAGTCCAAAGTCAATGCAGCCATCTACCAGGAGACTTTGGAGCACTTTATGCTTCCATCTGCTGACAAGTTTTATGCACAAGCTGAAGGCTCAATAGTGCCTCAGCAGTGCCACAGGCTGATCGCTTCCATGCCACTCCTCACTGATGCTGTCATGCTAAAGGAGCCCCGACCAAGTATTGAGTGAATAAATTAACATACTTTAAAGAACTTGAACTTTTCTGTAGTGCAAATCTTTTTTTTATCTTAGGAAATATTCTAATATTTTGAGATACTGGATTTTTGACTTTCATGAGCTGTAAGCTCTAATCATCAAAATTAAAACAAAAATTTTTTTTTTACTTTAAAAAAGTTTTACTTTACATGTAATGAATCGAGAATATATGAACGTTTCACTTTTTGAAATAAGTTTAACAAAAAATAACTTTTTCACGATATTCTAATTTTTTATGATGCACCTG
>NW_015546072.1:1182685-1182906 GCF_001515605.1 Sinocyclocheilus anshuiensis | reverse complement strand
TTTATGATGTATTTGTATATATATATATATATATATATGTGTGTGTGTGTGTGTGTGTGTGTGTTAGATGTTATCCCTTTGTAATTGTTAACATTTTTATAAGTAACTAATTTAATTACACATTTTTTCCACTAATTGTAACAGATTAGTTACATTTACATATATATATATATATATATATATATATATATATATATATACTGTATATATACACAGTATCT
>NW_015546072.1:1179775-1182543 GCF_001515605.1 Sinocyclocheilus anshuiensis | reverse complement strand
GAGGGGTGTACTCACTTCTGTGAGATACTGTATATATATATATATATATACACACATATATATACATATATATATATATATACACACACACACACACACACATATATACATAAATATAAGATGAAAACATAGTACTTAAATTACTAAAACTGAAATAAAAATAAATGAATTGAAAAAAAATTAATATTTAAAAAAAACTGTAAAGGAATTACAATTAAAATGAAAACATAAAAATAAAATTTAATTCAAAATATCAATAAACACTATATTTAAATGATACTGAAATAACACTGAAAGTACTATCATTAAGCCTAACTAAGTTAAATGTTTCCCTAAAACACACATTTAGATTACAGGGTAAATAGGAGTGGTGAAGGGTTTTAGGCTTTGATACATTAAGGAAAGACATTTGCCTTTATTCAGACTTCTGAACTATGGTAAATTATCAACAAGTGTTGAGAATAATAATAACAATAATACGAGAAAACAGGGATTTCAAAACTTTTTTTTAAATTATTTGTCATGAAAGGCTCTTCAACAAGTGGATTGAGAAAGTTACAAATTTAACTCTCAAACTGTAGGGGCCTTATGTGAAACTGAACTTGCACACGGAGCAAGGACACAAAATGAAAATGAGAACACAAGTGCACCAAACCTTCAAGATATTTCATCATAACTTCTGTGACCTGATAGCCTTTTTAAAATGAGGGAGAAAAAAAATGAAACACAATCTGTAACATTTGATCAATGATCATTTTAAGGTATTCAGCACACTGGCATTAGGACAATGAAAATCCAGATTCCAAAATGACACTGTTTAACCACATAAGCATTTCTAAACAGTAAATGAATAAACATCAAACATTTTAAAATACTGAAATCATACAGCACTTTCTACTTCACAGAGCGTAGCCACGATGAAACAAAAATTGGATTCAAATCAAAAATAAGATATGATATGAAAGTGCACATCAATTACTCAAATACCACAAATGCATCATGATACTGAAACCTGTTGTTTTTCTGTCGAGGCAACAACAAAAAAAAGAATTGCATAGAAGCCTGTACTCTCTAGTCCCCCAAAACAATATAAGCTACATTTCTTAAGTCCCAAACTTGTTCTCAAGACAATGGAGATGATCTGATTTCAAATGCTATACGTGTTCAACACAATCTTTACCTACATTTGAAGCCACTCAGACAGTGAAGTGAACATTGCAATTGGTGAGGTCTTCTAAAACTGTATTATAATGACAATCTCTCTAGGGATGGTTTCATGATTGGTTATATTTGGCCTCAAAATAAATATCACACAAGGATAGTAAGTCTTCATTTAAAGAGTTACGTTTTCAGATATATTCATAGACTTCTCTGATAATGCAATCACTAAACTACTGTTATTTGTATTGATAAAGTAGGCATTACTATATAGCAGATATTTGCCCGGTATGGCTAAGAAACCCCTGAGCACACACTTCACACCAACACGATTCAAATATTGAATGGAAACAGTCCACGCTTGGCCAAAAGAAAAAAAGAAAGAAAAAAAGCATATTTCATCTTTTATATCTCATTTAAAATAATGTTGTGTACTATGAATGCAGTCTGAATTTCCTGTGCAAACTAGAAGGTGCACTGTAAAAAGTGACATAAGAGAACTGTGATGACACTGAGAGCACATGTAATTCATACTTGTGTCATTGAACACAAACAACTTTAAAAGCAAACATACCGTGTAGTAGAACCAATCCATAAAATAAGAGTCATTTTATTTGAGTTAGTACAAACTAAAGTCTGTCCAGCCTCCGCTAATGATGTAAAGTAAGACTCACATTGAACGTGCAGGGATGTGAGTGAGATCAGAGGCAGCAGCTTGATCATGACGGTGGATTAAAGTACTGTAATACTTGGAAACCCCTGATGCAGGAGCTACTGGGAGAAAACGAAGATAATGATCCAGTACTCATTTATACCAGCTCTGTTCTAAACTGACTTGTGTCCATTTAGACAGATGAATCCACCTGAATAGTCTTTTTATAGATCAGAAGAGTGAAAGAGATACGAGGAACAAAGAGATCAGGTTGGATTTGATTATCTATCATGTATTTGTGTCCGTAAGGGGCTGCAAATTGCTATTGCATCACCACAACATCACAGAAATGTCTGTAGTGTTAATGAAATCACAAAGCTTGAATAATCTTCAAATGAGGAGTTGCCAAAAAACTGCTGGTGCTTGCTTTGCTTTCCCTCAAAACGTACCTTCAATTGATGTTTTTGGAAGGAACTTATAATCTAATACATAAACGATTTCATTTTTGAGCCGATAATAAAAACAGCTGAAGACACATTGTTTATCTCCCTGTAGAAACATTCAGTTATGACAAGTGTACCATGTGTTACATAATTTGGTTGAAATTTGATCTTTGAGCACAAAAAACATAGAAAATTGCTTCTGGTGATTTTTTTCTTTTCTTTTTTTTTTTTTTTAGATGTCCAATTGTACAATTATATAGAGAAATTATATAAAATAAAGTAATGTGCTTAATATAATTAAAAACGGATCTTATTAAAACATAAAAAACTAAATAATGGAGTTAGCTATTTATCAAGTTACTGCTTACATTGCATTTGTACAAGTGTTGTGTAGTTATAAATAGATATTTTCCTCTGTTTAACATGATGTGAAAATGTCATCATTGTGTTTTTACATTCATCTTCTGTGACTTCTCCACTTAAAACAATAGTTATGTCACACACACACACACACA
>NW_015546072.1:1156150-1179493 GCF_001515605.1 Sinocyclocheilus anshuiensis | reverse complement strand
CACACACACACACACACACACACACACTT
This sequence comes from Sinocyclocheilus anshuiensis, assembly GCF_001515605.1. Lineage (NCBI taxonomy): Eukaryota > Metazoa > Chordata > Actinopteri > Cypriniformes > Cyprinidae > Sinocyclocheilus > Sinocyclocheilus anshuiensis. The sequence goes on along the minus strand of NW_015546072.1, from coordinate 1,179,464 downwards.
CTCTTCTAAATGATTGACCTTTTTCCCTATGCTGTGGTTCTAGCCGCTCCACAGATGAGGTGTGTTTTACGTGCGATTGAGTGTCTGGAAGATTCTGGAGATCTGGAGCATGACAGGACCTGTCTCAGGATCGTTCATCCACTGCGTGCTGTTCAGCGGATTCTCCAGCATGTCCTCAAATGCTGCAAAGCCAAGAAAAATATGTCTCAGCCACATCCAACCAACAACTGACATGGACTGGACTGCGTCTACTTGAAAATACAGTTTAGTCTGTTTCACTGAATGATTAAACAGTGGTCTTGGACTCCAAACAAACGTATTAATAACTTTAAAAAAAATCACATTAAATGTTAACAAATAGTCCTGTAGATCATCTTGTGGCACAAAGTGTTATCAATGCCAAGGTCATCATTAGTTTGATTTCCAGGGAACACATACTGAGAATAATTACATGCTTGGAATAATTAACATTTTTAACTGTTTTGAAAGATGTCTCTTATGCTCACCAAGTTTACATTTATTTCATCATAAATATACTAAAAACAGTAATATTGTGAAATGTTGTTACATTTTAAAATAACTGGTTTTTAATTTTAATCTGGTTTTTAATCAGTCTTTATTGCTTAATATTTTTTTGTGGAATCCATGATAAATTATTATTTAAATGTTTAAGCTAAGTACAATTTAAAACTTTTATTTAGCAAGGACACATTACATTGATCAAATCTGACAGTAAAGACAATTGATCAAATGTTACAGTAAAGACATTTATAATGTTACAAAAAATTCTAATAAATGTTGTTCTTTTGAATTTCCTATTCATCAAAGAATCCTGAAAAAACATCACCTAAATAAAATATATTAAAATAGAAAATGGTTATTTTCAATTGTAGTAATATTTCACAACATTACTGATTTTACTCTTCTTATCAAATAAATGCAGCTTAAATGAGCAAAACAAACTTCTTTCAAAAACAATAAAACTTTTGGCCACTAGTGTAAAGAAATAAAATAAACATTTAAAACATCCCACCAGTTGTGTGTGACAATGGAGGTTAAAAATTATGAAAATATATTAAAATACAAAATTATCAATTGGCAAAATATTACACAGTGTAGACACTTTTAAGTTCAAGTCAGCTTAGCAAACGGGCAACCAGATCAAATTTGAATAAGGGACCAAAGTGTTCACTCGCAGAGCACTTTGGTTCAAATGGGACAAACTGTCCAGACCTCAGCAATATTTTCAGCACTTCCAAGATTAAGCCCTTTTTGCAAACATGGCTACAAAGGAAGCCACTTCCGAGCAAGTCCAAGATAATTCTGGATATTGTGAAAAGCCATGTGGCAAAACCTGAAAGGCTTTGGAAGTAACTGCTGTGGTCTGATGAAATGAAAATTGAGCACTCTGGCCTAAAAGCAAAGTGCTGTGTTTACCACAAACCACACAGAGCCCAATACCCAGATAACCTCATCCTGTCATCAAGCACGGTGGTGGCAGTATCACTGGTCTGGGTTACTGTTTAGCTGGAGGAACTGGAAAACTTGCTATATTAGGCCAAATGGATAGAATCAAATAAACACTTGAAAACCTTGAAATAACATGTTTTGGTCGGTCTTCTACAGAAAAGTTGAAAAATACAATTGATTTGACAAAGCTGGAGCAAATGCATTGAAGAACCTTTGAGTATACAGGGGGGAAAAAACTCACCTAGAAGAGTCTTGGGGTTTGTGAGACCAAGCTGTACAACGGGGTTCTCCAGGATGGCCTGAAACAGGGGACTGTTGGTATCAATGCCCTTGTCCAGATCCTCAGGGGTGGGCTTTCTGTCACCAAGCAGCCATTCACACTGTGTGGGAACAGAAGTTACAAAACAAGGATATGGAATAAAAATGTGACCTTGATAAATGTTGTTTAACTAAACAAAACAAAGACTTAACCACACATTTCACTGAATATGACTGAGCTCATTTAGTCTTAGCTGACTGTTGAAATAACTCATGATTTGATGATCCTCTGAATGTTTACATACAGCTGCATCCTGTTGATTATTATTGACGCGAAGGGCATCAATCACCTCCTTCTCATCGAAGCCCATCTCCATCAGCGCAATGACTGCCTGCACACAAACACACAGACAAGATGATGCTTCTCATTTAAAAAGATTCCACAGCAAGACAGAAGTAACTATTTAATGTGAATTACTGCAGGATTTGCAACCAACCAAAAGTGAATTCTATAGTGGCATTTGACTGTGGAAAACTTCCATGATGTTAGTGTGTTGTGGGTGGTGGCCAGGACATTGCTATGTGGTTGCTAAAGTGTTTTAATGTTTTTTAACTTTTTGCTATAAATGTTTCTATTGTTAGCTAAAATGTTTAAAAATTGTTTTTGTAAATTGAACATGAGAAAATTAGAAATGAATTTTCTAACTAATTAAAAATTAGAAGCGCTGCTTTGGTGACTAACTGAAATCAAGTTGAAGTTGTATTTAGTATTAAAATTACTAAAGCTAAAATAAAAATACTGAAATAAAAATGTAAAAAGAACAATAAATATAAAAAAATATATTAATAATGCTAAAAGCACATAAAAGAAAACAAACAAAAAAGTTTCATATGTGAAACCTGATTAAAATAAAACTTGAAAATGTGTTTGCATAGCATGAATTAAAACCATGGTTCAGTATCATGACATGCATGAATACAAGCTAAAAATTCACATTTTTAACAATGACAGCTACTCTCAGATGTTGTAAAATAAAAAAAAAGTGACGTGACATGTGAAATAATGTTTTATTGCATCATGTTGATGGTCATTTCTATGGTATATTAACCAAACTAATTGTAATGTGCAATGTAGTTGGGGTAAAAAAAAAAAGAAAAAGAAAGAAAAGCATTTATTCCATCTAACACTTTAATCTTGCATTGGTTAAACAACTGAGGCTATTATCATAGTATGTCAGTGGTTCAGAATATTTCATCACGTTTGAGTTTAAAAGTGAGCTATTCTTCTCCTGTTTCTCATGACACCCACATGACACTAACCCGTGAGTCAGGCCTGAACTCTCTTTTCCTCCTGATCCGTTTGAAGATCTCTGTCAGTTCATCTTGTCTGGCCTCCTCTAGGCTGGCCTGGGAGGACAGACGTGCCCGGGCTCCTGAAGCTGTGGCAGAGGGAGCTGGGGCAGGGGCTGCAGCTGCAGCGGCCGCCGCCCCTGGGGTGTCCTGTCCAGGCAGAGGAGTGTCAACCATGGGGTCATCCACATGCTCAATCAGCCATTCCATAGCCTGGGTCACAGACATGCTGCAGGAAGAGTGATTAGTTATTTAATCCACTGAGAGTTGGCACACACTGATAATGTTATGTTTGCTCATTTTATCATTCTTATTCAGAAACATTACATCATATAATCATATAATGATTGAAATTGTACTTAAAATTGACAGCAAGTTATTTTTGTTTATGCTTCACTGTAGTACTGGGCGGTATCACCAAAAATGTATATCACGGTATTTTTCAAAATTATACCGACGTGGGAGCTGATGGCAGGGGGCGGTGGATATTTGTGGCGGTCAATGTGGATATTGTGGATGAGTTCTTCTGTCATCACGTTCTATTAGTTCTACAGCTTCAGTTTCGGAACTTTCACTCTTATACAGCTGTTCCCTCAACACAGTGCAACAGTGAAAAGGGACCCCTTTCAAACAGTGTCGTGTTCCGAACGTTGTTTAAGCGACATACACCGGTATTGCGGTATTTTAAAAATTCATATCATAACAAAAATAAACACCGGTATTCGGTATGAACCGGTATACCGCCCAGCACTACTTCACTGACCAATATGAGAGTGCTCTCTTAGACTTTATTCTGAAATACTGGAAATGCACTATTCACAGGCATATTTATCACCCAATAATAAAGAGTGCTCACTGGTTTAAGCGCAGAGCCTTCACAGCACGACTCTCAGGAAAACCCATCTCAGTCAGCTGCTGCAGGGCTGTTTCATCCACATGGTCCTCCTCATCCTCATCCAGCATGGCTGCCAGAGAGGAGAGATACAAAGAATAATCACAAGAGCAAAATGATATTTACACCTGCACACTGACTAGTCAGACATGTCCCATGAGAACGGTTCTGAGTGTTCATCAGAGTTGAAAAAAAATTAGGTTAAAAACGACCTCTCGCAAAAACAAATACTGTGGCAGTACTATGGTACAGCAATGTAACTCTATGGTACTTCAAATAAACATAGCATTACCATAGCAGATGTCTGAAAAGCATGGTAATTAATTGTTTCACCAAGGCTTAAATAGATTTAATCCATTCAGGGTTCTATTCATACAGCCATAGCTTACCATTGGCCTTTTTGAAGAGCTCAACAGCATCTGGATTCAGAGCCAGCAGCTTCTGAGCCACCTCAATAAGTGAGACCAGAATCTTCCTCAGCTCTGTTTGAAACTGATGGAAACAAAGAAATCATAAAACACTATATTCTATATTCTAAACAATTGCAATGCAGAAAGGTCTAACTGAACTGACTGCAAGCACCCACATCTCTGATATTGTGTTGAGTTACAGTGCGGTCAGTGTTACGAGTGGACAGGTTTGCTGTGGCTTTGAGGATGGCCTCCTTATCTGGTGCTTTGTTCTCTTGCTTCTTCTGTCAACAAGCACAAAGACAGATCAATTTTGAAGAATCAAAGCTTAGAAGTGTAATGTACATTATTTATTAAAAATAACCCCCCACCCCCCCCAAAAAAAAAAAACCTGTCAACAGATACCTTCTCTTCAGAAGATATGTCGGCCATTTTTGGTGGAGCCGGTGGAGGTCTTTTCTTTATCAATAATAAGCAGTCTAGAAAACAAACAATAATGAATCAGGATTCGTGTCTTTTAGAATCTGATTTTAAATATAAAAGAACATATGCAAAACATGATGACTACATCCTAGATCGGTGGTTCTTAACCAGGGGCTGGGACCCAACAGGGGGCCTTAGCAAGCTTCCAAAGGGGCCTCAAGATGAATTAAATGATTAAAACAATTTATGCATTTGATTAAAGATAACAAGAGTCCACAATTATTTTTTTTAAATGGATGAATGATTTATAATAAACACTGTAATGTTCCACTGAAAGAATAAAAAATGTTCCAGTTTAATTTAATGGTGACTTTAAAATAAGACAAAAAAGCATTAAAATCAGCTACAACTATTAAAAATAAAGATATGTCTTATATCAATTCACTCCCTCAACATTTTATTTATTATTATTTTTATTTTTTTTGGAGAATCAGGGTTCCCACTCTCTTGAAAAACATGGATATATGACAAAGTCATATAAATTACTAAAATCTTATAACTCAATGGGAATTTTTGTACCGAATATAAAATAGTAAATACGATACAAATTGTGAGATTTTTTTTTAAATAATTATCCTTAATCCTTATCCAGTAAAATCACAAAAAAATTGAAAAATCATGGGGGCCTTTGAATATTGTTGTGGAAAATGCCACAACAAAGAACAACCAGATGCACCAGAAAGTTTAAATACCTTTGTCTTTAAGATTTTCCTCAGCAACTGTTTTGGATTCTGTGAGAATTCTCTCAGTGGCAGCATGAATGAGTTTGTGATGTGTAAGAGTTTTAGGATCCTCCAGACTTCCATGGACATACTGTAAGAGAAGAAAAATACCAATAAAGTCGACCTACTTTATATTAAGTGTCTTTAACTATTATGTACTAACATTGAAATATATAATCAATAGATACAATGTTCTTATTGCATACATGTTTTAAACAGTATATTTAAAACTACCTGCATATACATGCACTACAGAATTTAGTTACACTGTCAACCCCACCCTTACACCACATCCCACCCTTAAACCTAACCATACCACCATACCTGTCCCTAACCTTAACCGAATTCCACTTCAATAGCAGCAAAAGTGCTGCTATCTTACGACCCATGGTATATTGATATACACCTTGGTACTGAATAATTAATGTATCCTGCTTTTTACATGATACTCCAAGGTACTTTAAAGAACACTATGGTATTGTCATTATACATGTCCATAAAACTTGGTATAATTGTGACATTATGCACAGGGTAATACCATGGTACACATTGCACACTGTAGCTAGGACATGGCTTGACTTAGTCTGTGGCGATGCCACCTGCTAAAATTATTACAAAAACATTCACAACCTTAAAGCCATAAAATGTGCAAATCACATCCTCACAGAAAATGTGAATGGGTGTCAAGGTGCCTTGAGCTGCACAGATCGGAGTACTTGACAGATATATTGAAGAGGCTGTCAACAAGTTAATGTCAGCTCTACACTGTAAACCAACCAGTGTGGCAGTGGTAGTTACAGTACAGCCACAGAGACGGAGGTGACGGACCAGCTTGCTAAATTATAAATAGCACCGTCGACTCGTCTGCTAGTTACTAAAAATACTTGGCAATGACTCTGAGAATCCAGCGGGCCGGGCCGGGCCGGGCCGGGCCTGTCCTGTCCTGTCCTGTCCTGTCCGGGTTGGCTAACAGTGCCAGCTAACCGATGGCAGACCTACATGCTTTAAGCATTTCTCCTTGAGTTTCTCTATAGTGGTGTCTTCCGTAACTTCCTCCAGCCACTCAGTGCCCTCCATGGTACAGATGTGGACCTTCAGGACTTTGCCTGCAAAGATCTTCTCCTCCTGCACGAACATTGTAGCAGCGGCAGGACCGCAGCGCTCCCCGCTGAAGACGCTCCGCGAGCCCGCTGTCTACAGCCCGGAAAGCCGCCCTCTTCTCCGCTTAAACCTGCCCTGGCAACAGACACAGGCTCACGGTCTCATTCGGACATTTTCAGGCCGTCCGATCTGTCCTGCCCGCCCGCTCCGTAGGACTGATATATTTTCGCTGGGACAGGGAGGTTTGCTCACTCACAGCTGCAACAGAGACGCTCGCTCAGTTGACACCTGCGATGCGAGAACGACCGGAGTCGGTAGAGCGCAGCAGTGCGCATGCGTGCTGTCGCGGACTGTGATTGGTGGAAGTAGGCAAACACGCGGACGCGTCGTGCTGCAGGCTTTCAAAACAGCCTCGGATGGGAGCGGCAATCCCTAAAACTTGGAAAGCTCTGCCACTGAAAACAACGGGATGTTTTCATCTGTACTTTGATAAAAAAAAAAAAACGAAATTTCCGATTCCTGCCAGATATCTACCTACCTACAAACACGCGTACAAACAGTGTAATGCCCGCATAATACTACAATTTAAGTAAATGTAAAATTGTGTTTATAAAATATACTACACAAAAACTACACATTGACCGACAATTATTAAAATAAATAAGAAAGAAAGAAAGAAAGAAAGAAACAGTAATAGTGTAAACGTTAAAAGTTCTCATAAAAGTTTTAAAATAACTGATGTATATATTTATATACAGTACATCACACTTATACAAGTGAAAATTTCATAAGAAGTTAACCAATATTATTTGCATTTAGGTAGAATAATAATTATCCTGAGCCAGGTGGAAGTTCTTTAATGTTGTATAAGAGAATTGTGTATTTGTAGGCTAAACTCGGGTTTGCACATTCTTGTTAATTCTTGCTCCATTCACGTTAAAATGCAAAAGGTCGACAAGGTTATTAAGATTTCGTTATTAGTTATTATTTAACTAATATTATATCTGATACACTGTTGGTTTAAAAATCTGGAAAACACCAGGAATGTTTTATTATATCAGAATAATCGAAATTAATATATTTTTGGCAATTAATATGCAAAAGTTAGAATTTCCCATAACTAGACGTCAGCCATCATTCCAATCTATAAACTTTTATCGAATCTGGAAAACACCAGGAATGTTTTATTATATCAGAATAATCGAAATTAATATATTTTTGGCAATTAATATGCAAAAGTCAGAATTTCCCATAACTAGACGTCAGCCATCATTCCAATCTATAAACTTTTATCTTCCACGTCAATAGGTGGCGGTATTATACATGTTCCCTGTAGTAAAACTGCTCTCTGCCATACAGAAGGAGAGACATTGGGAGATTAGTACTATTTGTGAGATACAGTAATAATATTATGGTTTATGACATAATATTTGACATTGACCATAATTAAGCGAAACATTTACTGGGAATACATTTTACTTTCTGCAGTACTTCATCTCTTTTCCTCTCCTACACACCGTGTAATGTTGAGCTCAGGTATTTAGCAGGATAGTTTACGTCTCCGTTTAAGCTGAATCTGTAAGTTAACATGTCTAAACACAAGACGAAAAAGCTCATCGTTGAAGATGGTATGTGTCAACCTACTTGTCTTTTGCTCTTTCTATAATGCATCATGATTATAATGCAGCACTAACTGTCTGTCTTGAATATGTATTATAGGTTTTTATATAAAACATTCTGGGCGTGAAATCTTCATTTTTAATGTCTTGTACAAATTTACTTTTCAGATGAGCCAAAGCAAGATGAGCTGAATCCATTTTCTTTCAAGGAGTTCGTCAGAAACAAGAACCAGCAGTCTTGTACTACAGAAGCCACAGAGGTGAGAAACAACATGACAAAGATTTTAAGGTTTAGTAGATTTCATGACTTTTTTGACTGATGTCCTTACTTTAATGTCCCTTTAAAGACATGAAAGTAGGGTTCACGTTTGTGTATTTACATATATGAATGTGTATTGTAGAATTTCATTGCTGGTAGATTCTTGGCTCGTCTTGTCTTTTTTTTTTATAATATTTCATATATGTTTGATTTTCCGAAGGTGTGTGGTGGAGCATTCCACGTCGAACAGGACTATAACACCTCCATAGATTTTGCCACGAAGGGGCCGTTCTTCTCAGACCCGTCTGCGCTCTGTCAGCCTTCTGAAGACGAACCTGAGGAAACATGGATTGAAAGCTGCCACCCATCAGCCCTTGATGGTTCTCATGACTTCAAACTATGTGGTAATTTAGACCTCGGTGCTTACTCTGAGCAATCATCTCTGTGCAGTGATGAGAGGGAAGCAAATGTAACTGAATGGGAACTGGGTGATTCTGACTTCCTGCCAAAGAACAACTTAGCTAGAAGAAGCACAGGAAGCTATGAGGGTGATGAAGAGACTTCAGTGATTGATGTTTCCTTCCATCCGAAGAGGGGTAATGCTGAAAATGGCACAAAGAATCCCCAACAGGTATGTTGTGTGAATTGTGAATGGTGTGAGGTTTTGCATATACATGAGTCAATTGTTACATTATAATTGGTGCAATGCTGCTTTTCAAAAATGAATGTTTAAAGGTGTTTTTTATGTTTTATGTGTTTTAGCTTAGAGAAGAGAATTCTCTACTCAGAAAGCAAGTCAAAGAACTCCTTAGAAGGTCAGAATCTGACTCCAAAAGGTAATCTATTTACACTAATTGTAATATTATATACATTACTAAATGTAAAATAACAAATTAATTGTAATTCTTTTGAGGTAATTCAAGATTAGCTAGTTTACCCAAAAGTGAAAATTCACTCACTCTCAGCTCATCCAATATGTAGATGAGTTTGTTTCTTCATCGGAACAGATTTGGAGAAATTTAGCATTACATCACTTGCTCACCAGTGGATCCTCTGCAAGTGAATGGGTGCCGTTAGAATGAGAGTCCAAACAGATGATAAAAACATCACAATAATTCACACGACTCCAGTCCATGAAGAAACAAGCTGATCTAGATATTGTATGGCCTTAGGGTAAATGTTCAGCAAATTTTCCTTTTTGGCTTATTCATTTAATGGACTGGAATTTAGATGAATTGCTGCTGTGCTTTTTTTTTAAGTTTCTAGAAGATTTCTCATTGTTAAACTATCCAACTGTAATAGGATCAAACAACTGACAGATGAGTTGCACAACAAGAAGTTACAGGAGGAGAGAGAGGCTAAGGCTTTGGAGACAATGGTGCAGTCAGTAGAACAAAACCTTCAGTTAATGACGGTATTAAGCACTGTGTTATCATTCATATGACAGTTTTTTTATTAAGGTTTATTCAATTAATTTGAGTGTAAATCTTCATCTTAAAATGCTTTAAAAATTCTGTTTTATCCAATACAGAAGCGAGCAGTCAAAGCTGAAAATAGTATTTCAAAATTGAAACAAGAGATACAACAACTCCAGGTTTGACTTCTTTTCATTTCCACAAGCACACTGAAAAAAGCATACTATGTATAATGGTACATATATAATGTAATCCAGCTATATACTACTGTATTACAAGTTTGTGAATTTGTGATCAAAATATTTTTTCACATCTGTTATTGTTCAGATTAAAACTCCATTATTGCAATTATTTGTAATGTTTTCATCCCAGGGCCAGCTTGAAGGATATAAAAGTGAAAATGAGAGGCTAAGATATAGAGAAACTACAGCCTTAACTACAATGAGACACAATGCACAAGTGGCCTCTGAGTACCTTAACAAAGCAGCTCAAGATGCAGAGACTTCTATCAAGTATTATTAACAATGACCATTACATTTTATTGTGCTTTTCTACAATCATTTAATAATGATCAGAAATGTAAATAAATTATCTAATATATCATTGCACTGAATGTGTTTTGTATTTTTACAGGCAGTTGCTGTCAGGAAGAGAGACACTCTGTTTTGTTTCCCAGTTATTGACATCTATTGACAAGATCACCGAGATTCATGATTGACTTTTTCTTCAAACATCATGTTCTGTACACTATAGACTCACTGCATGGTGCATCATTGTTTATTTTGTTCATCCACTTCATTAGCATCATGTTAAGTTTATATAAAATAACAAAATGAGGTGTGATGGGCCAAATGATGACCAAAGTAAGCTCTAGCAGGAACTTAAGCATATAAATACTTAAGTGTACCAAATAGTGCCTTGGATTCTCACCAAAATCAAAGATCTATATTGTAGTAGAGCAATGGTTCCCAACCCTTGCAGTGTTGGGGTGCCTCCAGGACCAGGGTTGGGAACCACTGTAGTAGAGTATGTGGAAACAATATTTTCAAAAAACGTTTTGCACTTTTATTAAACAATGAGTCAAGTCACTTCTATTCTATTGCAGATTATTAACCAGATTTTGTTTCTTGATAGTATTTTGATATATAACTTAACATGTTTTATATTTCTGCTGTTTTAAATTACAAAATGTTAAAGGAGACATATTATGCCCCTTTTTACAATATGTAATATAAGTCTCTTGTGTCCCCAGAATGTGTCTGTGAAGTTTTAGCTCAAAATACCCTATAGATCCATTATTATATCATTTTGAAAATGCCTATTTTGAGTGGAAGCAGAAACACGCTGTTTTTCGGGCCTGTCTCTTTAAATGCAAATGAGCTGCTGCTCCCCGCCCCCTTTCCAGAACAGCTTGTACCTGCTAAAAAACATTTGTTTTGGTTCTGATTATCATGTTTATTGCGCTGAAATCATGCGTTTTAAACCATTAGTTTAAACTTCTGATATGGTTTTCTGAGTGAACACAACCGAAGCACACGTACAGAAAGCGGCTGTCACAGCATGCGAGTACTAAACTAAGTTCTCATTCACACACAAGTTTATGTTAAAAACACACGAGTTACAAAAACAGTCGGTTATGTCTGTGAAGGTAAACAGCTGGGAAATAAATTGCATGTTTATTTTAGATCTGTGTGGCAGCAGCAATATACAGTAAATAAATCAATAAATCCACTGCTCTCTTGTCTCCTCTGAGGCTGGGACTCTAAATAGTGTTCCAAAGACAGAACAGTTAGCATGTTTTGCTCAGACTTTCGCCATGTCATTAGACCTGGTACACCGTTGCCGCTTGCGAAATCAAAATGATGGAGTCATGGGTGGAAACTTACAGATTAAGGGGCGGTAATATTATAATGAGATCCCTTTGCAAAGTCACAAGGGGCGCGAAATCAGACGTGTTTCTTTTGTCAGACGCTTGCAGAAAAAGGCTTACCAAAACAAAGTTACTGGGTTGATCTGGACCTGATTATAGCACTTAAAACCTGGAAAAGTCCGATTTTCATGATATGTCACCTTTAAGTATTTGTTTATTTAAAAACACTTTACTAATCAACATTGGATTGTGTGCCTTATATTCGTAATGCTCTTTATTGATTGAACAAAGAAGATTATTTCAGTCACGTGGTCCTGTTATTCTTTGAGAATCCAACAATTAGTATCTCTAAATTATTGCGCTAACATTTAATAGATGCTAAATTAAGAAAAAAAAAATTTTTATCTGCCTTTTTATATCTACCTTTTATACAACATACAATATCTATGCTAAATATTAAAGCAGTAATTATACATTTAATGTTTATTAGCATAGTAACGAACATACTAAAACATTTTCTAGTTTGATAGCTGAGAGGCACTCAAATTTAAATAGCACACTTAAAATAATAGGGAAACATCCACATGGGTTATGGGAGCAATGTCATATTGAAGGAACAATACCTCATGTATTTCTTGAATGTAGCAATTACGAACAAGAAAGAGGAAAAATGGAATTCAGGATCTTAATTTTAAGGTTTTAATAAAATGGGCACGTGAAATAAATAGTAAAGTCTTCTTTGATTTTATTAGAGAAACGGAGTTGATAAATAGAATATAAAATTCTGTTCCACACTCCGGAGCAGAAGGTGGCACCTATTTGCGTTTGTGCCAGGCGCCGTTAAAAACCAAGAAGAAAAAGATAGCTGAGAGGCCCTGTTGGAATCCGGAGTCTCGTCTTTATCTTTAAAATCGATTCTTGAAAATAAGGAATATGAAGCAACAAAGGTTGTTATAAGTTTTTTACTCCACATTGGTCTTCATTTGAGAATTTAATCTATGAGATGGAGTTCTTCAGATGAACTGAGGAGGGCAGCAATACGCCTTTGAAGCGTCTAAGCTGCCGCAAATCACACAAGAAGAAGAAGAAGAAGACTAGCTGAGAGGCGATGGGACTTTTATTATGAAGTGTTAGTGAGGATGACGCACTATTGACGCGCGCTTCATGTTTGTACACAACGTTATATGAGCGTCGAGTAGTTTTACTAGGGGAGAATTATTCTTTAAAGTTTAAGTAAGATTTACATAAATCTTTGTGATATTTGCAACCTACCATTCAAAGCGACGGCTTTGATTTATTGCGTAACAAGTGTAAATCTAGTTTGCAAAGTCCCAAAGTGCACTCTTTGTAAACATGCTGCTGCACAGGAAGATTTGATTGGGACATTTAGAAAAGTGTGCAGTGATGCTGCAGGATCCAGCAGGCGTTTTTGTTTTGTTGGTGTGATAGAAGAGCTGCAATACTGAAGCAAATAGCAGCATGATGCATTGAAGGAAAGCTAATGCAAGTACACGTCTGCTCGGCACAGACAAACTAGAGATTTGGTTGCTATACGTTTCTTTCCGGTTGCCAAACACTCATGTACTGTATTTTCTACTTCGTGGGCTAGAAGTGAGTTTGGCTTTACATTTTATATTGAATATAGAAGGTTTTTAGATACTTGTTTATATATTTATAGTTTTTTTACTACAGCATTACATTTGAATCGATGTGAAACGTTACAAGTAAATAGAAAGTAGGTACTGAATCAAAAGAAAAACAAAATGCTCACCCTCTATTATGTAACCAAAAAAATGATAAATAAATAGAAATTCATTTTACATTTAATTGAATAATTGAGTACGGTGTTTAAACTGAAATAAAGAGACTTTGTAAACCAACCCTTTTCTATGTAAGAAACACTTAAGATTAATTTTTTTAACATTTTAAATTCAGCTGTAAATTCTGTGATTTGATGTAGATGAGACATCTTTTTAAAAGGAAAATTATCTAATCATAGTGGTTTCATTGGCTGTTTTCACAGGAGAGAATAAAAATTCACAAGAGAGAATAAAATAGACTTTGTTTTGTAATTACAATAAATTATTTAGACCTGTGAAATATGCCCAGAATAATATTCATGCACTTTACACCACTGCAAATTAGTAAGGTCATATTGGCAAACTGTACAATGTTGTAACCCAGTAACCTGTAAAAAGTTGGGTTTTCAGGTCTCACCTCGTCTATCATGGAATCGAACGAGTTGCTTGTGAAGAGGGATAAAATCCAGAGGGAGATTTTGGCTCTTGAGAGTACTCTGGGTGCAGAAAGCAGAATCATAGACCTACTGTCATCTGACAGCAGCAGTGACGGTAAGTCACTGTCTCCTAACTGTGAGAGAATTGCACTAATTCGCCAGTGAGTGAATTAAGTGAATCGTTCTTTTATATCAAATTTATTCACAAAATTGTCTAAATGAATCAGAAGTGATCCAACATAACTGGAATGGTCATGGAAAAGTCTTGGAATTGCATTGGCCAAAAAGTGTAGGGGCCTTGTATTTGGCCTGTGCTCTGTGCCTTATATTAATGTCATAACGTTTCCTTGACAGATGATGAATCTGATTACAGTGGACCTGAAGTTGAAGGAGTGGTAAGAATTTAGAAAACCGCATGGTTATAATAACACACCATAGAAATTAAATGTAATATTCTTCATGTAATGTTTTACTTACATTTTTTTTAATTGCTTGTAATTGCCTCTAGGAGCGCGATGACTTGGAAGCAAAGCGTTTGCGGATACAGCGGGAGATTGAAGAGTTAGAGAATACACTTGGTGCTAATGCAGCACTGGTCGATGTATTGGATGGTAAATAATATCTTAGTATTCATAGCGATTATTGCATTTCATTATTGGGTCTGCTGTTTCAGCTATACAAATAATTTGTTTGTAAATTAATTCGTCTTAATTATTTGTGTTTTTTATTTTGTAAAACAGAGAGGGAACATGACTCTGATTCTGTGAGTTTCCACATTGTTTCTTTGATACATGCTTGTGCTGACACAATTTTTTTTTGCATTTTCTCATTGTTTTAAATGCTTATAATACAGTATTGTTCTGCTCTCATTAGAGTGATGAAGACAGTGATGATGATGAGTTGGATCTTCCTCAAAATGTGGAGACTTGCTTGCAAATGAATTTAGTCTATCAGGAGGTGTTGAAAGAGAAACTAGCTGAGCTGGAAAAACTCCTCAATGAGAATCAACAGCAGCAGGTGAACAACAAACATCAAGGCTGCAGTTCATTAAAACAGAGTCTTCATGCCACTCGATTGCATGGGTTTAATTACAGTAGAACCATTTTAAAGCCAACTGTATCTCCACAGAAAGAGATTGAGGCCCAGATCTCTGGCCCAAGCACTTCTAGCTCCTCCGTACCAGGAATTCCCCCTCAGAAACTATTTCTTGGATACTTCATGAAGCCTTACTTCAAAGACAAACTCACTGGTCTGGTATGTTATGAAACTAATACTGGAAGTCTTTTTTATTTTATTATATTTCTTTCCTGTGAAGTTTTATTAATTCTTTTGTTTGCTTCTAGGGCCCTCCAGCAAATGAAGAAACTAAAGCGAGACTGAGTCATGATTCCAGAACCATTGATGAAATAAAAAGATGTATGTTTTATGGCAGCATGCGTGCTTGATATTACTTGTATCTAACTGAGTTTTTAATAAAAATAAAATGCTGGTTAATTCTTTCAGGGGACGGTTGGCAGAAAACTTTGCTGACTGACGCAGTCGCCAAAGACACCATGAAACGGATGCTACAACCCAAACTATCCAAGTGAGTTCTGGAAAAAAGGAAAACTAAACTTAAATATATGATTATGGTTGCCTTGTCTGTGCAATTTGGATAAAAAAAGCATTTTTTCTAAAAGCATTTAGAAATGCAAGTTTGCTTTTTCTGTTAAATTGAAGTATATGTGTACTTTTGTAGATAAAGGCTGTTTTTATTACATTTTGAGAGCTTCCAATGTAGTGTGTTTTCTTAGGCTGGACTATCTGAGTGCCAAGATGTCTAGAGCTGATGATGAGGGAAAAGAAGAATTGAAAAAACAAAACGATTTAATCGAGAAAGAAATTGCAGAAATAAGGTAAAGGCATATTAAGAACCTCGTCTAAGAGAACATGTCCTGTAAGATTGTACCTACACTACGGTTCAGAGGTTTGAGGTCAGAGATATTTTTTTGAAAGCAGTCTATGCAGTTACAATGTTACAAAAGATTTCTATTTCAAATAAATGCTTTCGTCAAAGGATGCAAAAAATGCATATTAAGCATCACAACTGTTTTCAACATTCATAATTATAAGAAATGTTTCTTAAGGACCATATCAGCATATTAGAATGATTTCTGAAGGATCATGTGACACTAAAGACTGGAGTAAAAGCTGCTGAAAATTTAGCTTCGCCATTACTGGAATAAATTGGATTTTAAAATGTATTCAAATAGAGAACAGTTGTTTTAAATGATACTAATATTTCTCAATATGTCTGTTTTACTGTATTTTGATCAAATACTGTATAAGAAGCCTTGGGAGCATAAGAGACTTATTTTGAAAACAATAAAAAAAAAAACTTAAGACCCCCAAACTTTTGAATGGTTGTGTGCAAAAAAAAATGTGTTATCAAACGTTGTAATATCATCTTAGTGCCCTGAGAGACGATCAGCTGCTGGGTAATCGCCATGACGATCATGACTGGGAGAAAATATCAAATATTGACGTAAGTTATGTAGTTGTTTTATTAAGGTGCATCCAAATAAATCTTGTTCTGTCTTCTAACATCAGTTTTCCATTTCAAAAGATTGAAAGAATGTGTTTTTGGTTGATAGTTTGAAGGTTTGCGACAGGCTGAGGATTTGAAAAGGTTCTGGCAGAACTATTTGCACCCCTCCATTAACAAGTCAGTATGGAAACAGGATGAGATTGATGAACTGAAAAGAATTGTGGAAGAGTACAATTGCTGCCATTGGGACAAAATCGCAGAGGCTCTTGGGGTAAGGGTAGAGAAATTCATGCACATTCAAAACTGCAGCTAATGTTAACATGCTATTTGATTTTCAATATGGAAAGGTTTTCAATATGTTTAACAATGCAACATTCACCATACAATGCCTTTGACGTATAAATATACATATATATATATATATATTATGTGTGTGTGTGTCTTTTTTTTCCAGACAAATAGAACGGCTTTCATGTGCTTCCAGACTTACCAGCGCTACATTTCAAAGACCTTCAGAAGGAAAGAGTGGACAAAAGAGGAAGATGAGATCCTCAGAAAACTTGTTGAAAAAATGAAAATTGGCAACTTCATTCCTTACATACAGAGTGAGACAGTTGGATCTTCTTGAGCGTTTGTACTGAATGTTGCATATTTGTTTCTAAAACGGATCATTCTGACTCTGAAATAAGATTGGATAAGCCAAATTCAAAATAAAATAGTTGATATATATAATATAGATTTTATTCTTATATAGATAGAAAAAAAAAACACTGAGGGAACAACAAGGGATTGTTCACACACAATGCATTCCTGCATCCATCTGCACTTTTCAAAAATTGTTTTTTAACTATTTGGTTTAAATGTAAGAATATGTCCTTTATAACAGGTTTAATTTATAGATTTCATTTTCTTCAATTGTGTTTTGGAAAATCACGGGCTAAATATTTCTATTATTTATTATCTCCATAGTGTCATACTTCATGGAGGGCCGTGATGGATCACAGCTGGCATATCGCTGGACATCCGTTTTGGATCCCTCTATAAAGAAAGGCCCCTGGTCCAAAGAGGAGGACCAGGTATGGAGCATAATTAATTGTGGATATTCTACTCTCTTTTAGTAAATGAGAAACTGATTTAATGCATTGTTTTTGCGATATACCATATTCCGTCATGTTTTAAAATCTGTTGCAGTCACACATGCCTATGTTCACTAAATTGACTAACCGTTCTCATATCAGTTGTTGCGGAATGCTGTCGCAAAATATGGCACCAAAGAATGGGGGAAAATCAGATTGGAAGTCCCAGGCAGGACTGACGGTGCTTGTCGTGACAGGTACTGTATGACACATTTCTAAGTAATGTTTCAAAATAACATCCCTGAAATCTGGCTGGATTGACTGGTGCTTGATATGTATGTGAATATTTGTGCATCTTAGGTATTTGGATTGTCTTCAGCAGAATGTGAAAAAGGGTCCTTGGAGCAAAGAGGAGGTGGAACTACTAAAAGAAAAGGTTGCAAAATATGGTGTTGGTAAGTGATATCCCTCTTAAAAGGTTAAATCTTTGGAATTAACCATCACTACCTCAATAAATTAGCTTTAATAAGCCTTAAAATAGGCAGAAACAATATCCGGTATCCATTTAAATATCCATTATCAACCAATACTGTTAACTGAGAAGGATCATGTGACACTGAAAACTGGTGTAATGGCTTCTGAAAACTCAGTTTTGCCATCACAGGAGTACATTTTAAATGTGTATTAAAAGCTTATTTTAACGTAAAAAATATTTTATAAAACTACTGTTCCACTGTATTTTTGATCAAATATGTTCAGCCTTGGTGAGCATAAGAGACTTTAAAAACATGAAAAAAAATCTTAGCAACCCTAAACTTTTAAATGGTAGTGTATTTAAATAACTAATGACCATTACATTAAGGCCAGCTCATGATGTTACTTAATATAGGAGATGATTCATCATGACATTGAAATAATTTTTCATTGTTGTTATTTTGTTTTTTACCATCTAACAAGCAAATCTAACAAAAGGTGTAGAACTGTTCCAACTGTTTGAAATGATGCATGCAAAGTGTCTTTGCAAAAATTAAACATTTTTAAACTAACAGATTTTAATTTTATTTTACTTTTGCTCTCAGCTCATAGTTTCATGGTTAGTGAAAATATTGTGAAGTGACATGCAGCTTTGACACCTCAAGACAATAAATAAATAACAATAAATAAATGAAATGCCATTGAAACATATCTTCATTTGTAATTCTTTTTTTTTTTTTTATCAAATTTTAAAAATTATTTACATTTTTGTTTAAATATTTCAATTTTATTTTCAGTTTTATTTTTTGGGGGGGGGCCATGGCCCTCAGTCAAGTTAGATTTTTGGCCCTTCGTATTAAAACATGTGGGCACATCTGTTTTTCAGGCAAGTGGACTAAGATTGCCTCAGAGATCCCAAACCGGGTTGACTGCCAGTGCCTAAACAAGTGGAAATTACTAACACAAGCTGTAAGTTCATTCTTCAGTATATCTTGCATCCTTCAAGAAGATTAAATATCATAAATATACACATTTGGTTGTTGCTTCTGTTTTTCAGAGTAAGAGTAAAGCATGTCAGGGTAAAGGCAAAAAAAGACAAAGGAAGCCAACAACAGTGCCACGAAAAAGAAAAAGACAAAAAGCATTGAAAACTATTAAAGAGGAGATACTCACATCCAGCGAGGACGAAAAACATATAAAGTATATGGACAGTGATGTTGAAACAGATGTTCCCTTAGTCAAAGTTCGGGAAATACCACGAAAGGACTACGTACAGCCAGATATGAAGGCATGGATACCTGTAAATGCAAACACAGGGGTTCATTCTCTACAAACTGTCAGGACTGTGTGGGTCCATCCTCCCTCCAATGAGGAGGAGCTAGAGAAATCCACTCTAGAATCTGGCTCAGGCCGCATTCCATCAAAGAACAGCAAATGTCCAAAAGTCACGCTCGCTTTAGTGCGCAATACCATCCTGAACCGCTTTGGAAACGTGGAAAGAACTTATGTAGGTTTGAAACCTACCGTCTTGCAGAGTCAGGTAAGATGTTTTCTTTTTCCTTTCTCTTTTTAGGTCAGATTAGTTTTTATTTAGTTTTATTTATACGTTCTGCAGTGCTTCTGTATAAAAGTGAATTTAATTTCATGCGTGCAGACTGACGATGAGAAGGCCATGCTCAAGGTGTCTGTGAGTGATATTAAACATTTCCTGCAGTGGAAGGGAGCATCTGTAGTTAAGAAGGTATGGTTAACACAAACGCATACACATTTATAGTAAATAAGGCCATTACATTATTACTATTTAAGTATAATAGAAAATAGTTGCCACTTTCTAATAAGCTAACAAGATTTAAAACTATAGCCTTATTCAGATTTAAGACTGTTAAGGTAGTATTGTATTCATAATGTCATACTTTAAAAAAATAATAATTAATATTATTAATTATAATATATTAATTTAAATAAATGATACACTTACCTTATATTGATTGTATGATTTTGTCCTTTCAAAATGACCTAAAGGAGAAAATGACAAGTCCAAAAAATATTAAGAAAAGAAGGTCGGTTCAGGACATGGCCAGCCTTAATAATGACCTCTTTAAAGCCATCACCCCATGGATTGGTAATGTGATCCTGCCTGCTCCAGTGAATAAAAACACATTTTGTGAAGGTACGGACCCTTGTTTCACTTCTGACAAGACACCTACATTTTTGTGGTACTGAAGCAATATTTGAGCAGCCTCGCATATCAGACAGTTAATTGCTGATAAATAAAGTTTTGCCCCTTCTTCCTGTTAAATATCTTGTTTCACTTCAAAATGTAGCACATTATGAAAGGGTGGTTTCTGTGGGTCCTAAAAAGTCTTAATTTGCCCTTCCAAAATTTATAGCCATAAAAAAGGTCTTACATCAGAGCAGAAAGTCATAAATTCATAGAGTCATCGCATTAAATGTTGCATGCATTGCCAAAATGAATATCTTCCTGTTTTTGTTTTCCAGCACAAATATCGAACATCCTTAAATGAACATATATTTATTTGAGATGCCAATTTAAAACGGAAGTCTTAACCATTTTTACAAAATTGCTTACAAAACAAGAACCAATATCTGTCAAAAGTATATATGAATATTTCCCTTTTAATGAAGTTACATTTATCTGAGCCCACTGACAGATTTTTGTTATAGACATTTTAGACATCTGCACTGGAAAACAAGACAAAAAGTTATTTCCATACTAGTTCTAGTGGTTGATAGTTATTCAAGCCTTGAGTAATTTTTTTTTTTTTTTAATGAATTAAAAATAATGGAGATCGTTTGGAAGCTGTATTTTGAAGTTCTGCTAATACAGCTCATTGTGAGTTCCTTAGATATTTATATTTAGAGAACTTATTGTAAGAATGATAGACATTTAGAGAGCATTGTTTTACATATTGTGTAAGAGAGACACATTGTGTTTCCTTTTAATCCTTAAAATTTCTTTACTAGGTCTTAAAAAAAGTCTTAAATTGACCTTAATAAAGCCTGCAGAAACCCTGTGGAAGTAAAAATGAGTTGTAACTATAATTCACATTGACTTTAAGCAATCAGTGCAATTTAGGTTATAGTACTCTAGTGTGCAGATTCAACATGGACCTAATTATGAGTAAATAATTCAAGGCTTTTTTCGTCAGTAATTCATCAATAATCATTTTACAGGTGATATTGTTGGAATGAAAGCAGAAGACATCGCTCTTCCAAAAACATCAGTGTTTTCGTTTTTCCTCAAAGTAAGCCTAATTATTTTGTCAACGATTATTATAAAATTTAAAAAAAAAAACAAAGACAGCAGTGTTTCACATGGTTGTATTTTCTTAACACAGGCTTTTCAAATAGATGTCAAGGGTTGCAGGAATGTCATTGAAATTCAGCAAATGATCAACATTAAGGTATTTATCAATCCAGCGTTTTAAAGTTTATTAGCCTAGTTGTCATACTTTGTTGCTGATGTGCATATGAATATGCAGTATTTTTTTAAAAGAAATTATCTCGAAGATTAGTGTTCCCTCAGTATTCTCAGTTGTTCTCTCTTGTCTTGTCTTTTTTCAGAAGCCAATTGCTCAATCTAAACCAAGAGCAGGTATGTCAGTTTATATTTATCCATTTAAATTTTTTTAAATATAATAGCAAATAATGCACATATCCAAAGAGCTCCAGTTCTTTCTGCAGTAACATGCTTAATGTCGATGTTTTCTTCTTATGGTTATTTGGCTCCTCCTCAAAAAGTGTCTGTGATTCTTAAGGATGCAAAACGGAAAGCTGAGCACAAGAAACCTGCAGAACCTCCTCAACATCCACCTCCCCTGCAGCCGGTTCTTCTTAACCCTCTCCAACTGCCAGTCAGGCAGATGACAACCCCTACTTTGATTCAACCCAAAACTCTTGTCATTACACAGCCAAACAAGCAGAGGGCAGTGCAGCCTTTACTAATTAAGTCACCACCACAAGTTTTATCACAGATTCCTCTACCGCTAATACAGCTGACAGCACCTGCACAACCTGTCATGGCCTCAACCCCCAAATCACCAAGTACAGAGGACTCAAACAGCATCAGATCTGCAAAACGCATCCGCAAACCTACTGAGAAAGTCCAAGCCCTAATGGAAGAAGCTAAAGCTAAAGGTAGTAAAAAAGAGTCACAGAAACTAAATCAAGGCAAACAGAATGTTGTTTTTCCAACTATTACATTGCAGATGCAGGCAGTAAACTGGATTTTTACGCCCACCAAGTTGGTACAAGTAACTGGTCCACTTTCTGCTAATATCCCAAGCAACCAGACACTAACTGTGCCAAATAGTTCCACCCTGAATAACAGTATTAGTCCATGCATCTCAACTAATCTATACCCAGCATCATCTGCACTGGATGTTGCTGCTTCCTCTGTTAGTCCTGCCCTTATCCATTCTTCAGTCTCAAATGCCCCCAGAGATACCCTAAAGACTTCCTCCTCTGTGAACATTAGCCCCAATGGCATCCAGACACCTCTTTCACCTACTTCTACCTTAGTACAGAGCAAAAGTGTGCTACATAGTGTTCAGATGTTATCCCCGACACCTATCAAAGTGGACCAGAAAGGTTCACATGTTGAAGCTACGAAGAACTCCTCAGACTTCACTTCTGATGAATCCATTGTAAGGCAATATCAGATATCTACATCAACTGGTTCCAGAGTATCTCCTGCTGTTTTCAGTGTTCTTCCAGTTCCCTTGACTGTGCCACCTTTGGCTAGTTCACCAGTTGTATTGAAGCCAACAAATAATGTTGCAGTGGCAAAGTCTCCTGGTGTTACTGAAAATGGCTGCGTTCTTGTGAGAACTAATCAGCTGCCAACCGTAATCCAACAGAAAAGTTTGCCTGACACAATATTGAGCCCCCTTTCTGCTTCTAGTAGACCAATTGCTTCTTCACCTCAGGTTGTAGTTCAGATTGTGGCTTCATCACCTCAGATTGTGGCTTCATCACCTCAGATTGTGGCTTCATCACCTCAGATTGTGGCTTCATCACCTCAGATTGTGGCTTCATCATCTCAGATTGTGACTCCATCAACTCGCATTGGAGCTCCATCACCTCAGATTATGGCTCCATCACCTCGGATTATGGCTCCATCACCTCGGAT
>NW_015546072.1:1096231-1156103 GCF_001515605.1 Sinocyclocheilus anshuiensis | reverse complement strand
GCTCCATCACCTCGGATTATGGCTTCATCACCTCGGATTATGGCTCCATCACCTCGGATTGTGGCTCCATCACCTCAGATTGTGGCTCCATCAACTCAGATTGTGGCTC
Source organism: Sinocyclocheilus anshuiensis (assembly GCF_001515605.1). Lineage (NCBI taxonomy): Eukaryota > Metazoa > Chordata > Actinopteri > Cypriniformes > Cyprinidae > Sinocyclocheilus > Sinocyclocheilus anshuiensis. The sequence goes on along the minus strand of NW_015546072.1, from coordinate 1,155,994 downwards.
CATCAGCTCGGGTTGTGGCTCCACCACCTCAGATTGTGGCTCCATCAACTCAGATTGCGGCTCCATCAACTCGGATTGCGGCTCCATCAGTTCAGATTGCGGCTCCATCAGTTCAGATTGTTGCTCCATCACCTCAGATTATGGCTCCATTACTTCAGATTGTGGCTCCACCACCACGGACTGTGGCTCCACCACCTCGGATTATGGCTCCATCACCTCGTATTATGGCTCCATCACCTCAGATTGTGGCTCCATCAGCTCGGGTTGTGGCTACATCAGTTCAGTTTGTGGCTCCATCACCTCAGATTGTGGCTCCATCAGCTCGGATTGTGGCTTCATCACCTCGGATTGCAGCTTCATCACCTCAAATTGTGGCTCCATCAGTTCAGATTGTGGCTCCATCACCTCACATTATGGCTCCATCAGATCGGATTGGGACTCCATCACCTCGGATTATGGCTCCATCACCTCCAATTATGTCTCCATCATCTCCAATTATGGCTCCATCACCTCCAATTATGTCTCCATCACCTCAGATTGGGGCTCCATCACCTCGGATTATGGCTCCATCACCTCGGATTATGGCTCCATCACCTCGGATTGTGGCTCCATCACCTCAGATTGTGGCTCCATCACCTCAGATTGTGGCTCCATCACGGATTATGGCTCCATCACCTCAAATTATGGCTCCATCACCTCAGATTGTGGCTCCATCAACTCGGGTTGTGGCTCCACCACCTCAGATTGCGGCACCATCAGCTCGAATTGCAACTCCATCAGTTCAGATTGTGGCTCCATCAGCTCGGGTTGTGGCTCAACCACCTCAGATTGCGGCTCCATCAGCTCGAATTGCAGCTCCATCAGTTCAGATTGTGGCTCCATCAGCTCGGATTGTGGCTCCATCAGAAATACCTCAAATCAGAACATTAAGTGAACCATTGCTCCCTATTCCTGATATTCCCTCTGATGTTGTTAGCTTTAATCCTCACTTGATATTCCCTGAGCAGTCACCTGAAGTAGATGACTGGATGAATGGAAAAGGTGGAATTCCACTACCTCATTTAGAGATGTCTTTGCCTTACCTTCCGCCATCTGCCGCCAGCATCAAAACACTGACTTCTTTGCTCAAAGTTAAACAATCTCTGCTTGCAGCTGCAGTGAATATCTTGCCAGTTGAGTATCAAAACTATAGAGAGGAAGAAGCTCAAGTAGCTGCCATCCGTAAAATGATTGCCGAAAGATTTGCCTCAAATCCAGCGTACCAGCTTTTGAAGGCTCGTTTCTTGTCGTGCTTTACTTTACCAGCCCTTTTGGCCACTATAAACCCTTCTGTGAAATATGAGTTGCCCACAGATAACAATGGTGATGAAGATGAGGTCTTGATATTACAAGATAAAGATTAAAAAAAGGATTCGGCCACCAGCTGCAGTAAGTTGCGCATTACATTGAAGCAGTCTTTGTTTTGTTTGTTAATTTATTTTTTTTATAATTTATGCATTTTCCCTATCTTTCAGGGGATTGAGCTTAACACAAATGAAAATGAAGCATCAGCAAAACAGTTCTCAGGAATCAGTACAAAAAGACAAAGGAGTCGACATTGAGTTACATAAGATTCATCATCTGAATGAGTACCAGTAACTTCAGATTTGGTACAGTTCACGATTCCTGTAGAAATGTGTACCACTAAAAAACATATTACAGTTAAAGGGACCAGTCAGATATCCATTGCACTAATTTTGTTTACTCCATCCATACGTTTTAAGAACATTCAGTATGTGTCCTGACAATTTTTTGGAAATAAAATTATAAATAAACAAGACTCAGTAAGGTTGCACTGAGCTACTATTAAATTATTATATACTTTCGTTACTGCTTTTTGAATATTCTGTAGAAATGTTAAATGTTTTGTCATTGTTTGTTTTTGTGCATTTGTATTATAAGCATTTGTATTTTGTTATGCTTTTATATTATGTGATCATAATGTGCAACCCACACCTGAATCTAGAAGTTTGTGAACTTTTAAAAAAATCATGAATTTATAATAAATTATTTTGTACATTCAATACCACTTAATAAAAGTACATAATTTCTTGGGTTTTTAAACAAAACTCATTTCACATGAGATGAGAACATCAGTACCTTAATAGAAGCTGTTGTATTTTACATGAAGCTGAAAGCCTTGCAAGGGAATGCCACAAGTTGAGATCACCGAGACACACTGAATATATATTAATAACGGTTGACTATATATTTTCTTCAGAAAATGATGTACTCATTATGTAGTCATTCTGCGACCAAATACCACAGAAAGTGTGTTGCAGCTCAACAATTTATTGTGAAATAGAGGGAAATTTTAAAAAACTGCAATGACAGCTGGAAAAAGGGAACTTATGTCACCACTCAGCTCGGTGAACTTCATTTCCTTTTTGAGTTTACAGACGAGCTGAATGTGTAATGCGCATTTAGCCTTAAAACTTGCAATCAACTATTTTCAAGCTAACGGAGCTAGTGTCGGTCATGTTTGATGGCCCAGGGGGTTTTGAGGTGGAGGAGGATGATGAGTGCTGGGCACGGCTGGAAGACTACAGAATGCTTCTCATCAAGACCATTGAGCCCTCAAGGATAACACCTTATCTGAGACAATGTAAAGTGCTGAGCAGTGAGGACGAAGAACAGATCTACAACGACCCCAGTCTGGTTATCAGGCGTCGAAAAGTTGGTAAGTGTTTTTAGGCCACCTAAGATTCAACTGTTTTCAAACAATAAATATGCAGCAAATATTGTTGAAATAAATAGTTACTGTATTATCCGAAGCTAGTTACTGTATAATCTGAAGCTTTCTATCTTATTTTCAAAGTATACACGTAGTGGTCTCTAGATATTTATATGGTTCAGGAATGTTTTTTTTTTATTTGCTTATAGGAGTGCTGCTGGACATATTACAAAGAACTGGCCTCAAAGGATATGAGGCATTTCTAGAGAGTTTGGAGCTAGACTACCCAGATGTGTACCGCAAAATCACCGGCAAAGAGCCTGCTAGGGTCTTCTCCGTACTTATTGGTAAGTTGTATATTTTTAATTAAGTATCAGTTGGTTAGTATACTTTTTTAATATGCTAAACAAAAAATACTTTAGCCACATCTTTTATGCAAATAAAATCTGAAAACTGTTATCATCATAGGCCAAAGAACTTTGTAAAATATTGCCACAGGATTTTTAACCATGTCTCTGGAGGGTACTAAAAGAGGTCCTTAGAGAGAATATAAAATTTCATGTTTCCATGTTAATTAATGTTTGTTCATGCAATGTATGGATTCCCAGGCTTTTGACATCTTTATAATTTCATTAATTATTAGCCTTTCATGAACACCCCACAGTTTTCTTTCACAAACCCCAGTTTGCGAAAACCTTCTGTAATGTAATGTTTAATGCATTTCACGATATTGATAACAATGAATGAAATAGATTATCTTTCTGTTTTTTTAATCAATATGGTATATAATAATCACATTCAAGTATATGTGATAAACGAGTTAGGTCAAAAGTAATCTAAAAGTAGGCTAGTCATCTACCCAGCACTGCATACTACACACATTCATACTATACAGAACCTGCTTTTTTATGATCTGCAAAGTACTGACTCAAAAGAAAGAATGCAATTTTGAATGAATCTGTTGAATGAATGATTCAAGGAAGCGCTGTTAAAGACACTCACTTGTTGCAATGCCACCACCTGCTGTAACAATGTACACTGAAAAATCCCCACCACAAATGTCCAGACTGACAGTCTGTATGGAAAGAGTGATACAAACAGTGCAAATCCCAGTGCTGTTGGAAGGCCGCACTATTAATTAAATTTGAAATAAACTGTTTAATAAAATGTAGTAATACTAAGTTACTATTCTAGATTAAAGTTATTATATTGTGTTACAGATAAAAACGTGCTTTTTATACTTAAGGTGCAAGCACAGCTAGAAATGTTGACTGTCATGGTTTCTGTATGCAAACCTCTGGTTTACAGAACTCTCTCTCTGTCTGTTCACCCAGACACGGCCGGTGAATGTGGCCTCACTCAGTTCCTCATGAGCGAGGTCTCTCGCCTACAGAAGCTCGCACAGGACGAACGGAGGATGCGACTCGAAGTGTCTGCGCAGGCGGCGGAGCAGCTAGACACCATCCGCCAGCTGCAGCTGTGTGAGAGTGAGCTGCACAAACAGCAGGACCGCGTGCAGCGCATCCGAGAGGAGCGCGAGCGCATGTGCGAGGAGGCGCGTAAACTGAGAGACGAGAATTACCGACTGATGCACGACCTGACCCGACTGAGCGAGGACAAGAACTGCGCACTCATGTGTAACAGAGACCTCCAGCTCGAGGTGATCAGTCAGTCCAGCAAGAAAACCTTTCAAAAACATGTCTGGGTTTTAGTTCACCACAAAAGAAATAAGAAATGAAATGCATTTGCGGTCATAACTGTAATTTTAATGGTAAATTTCTTCACTCTGGTTCCCTCAGCAAGGTCCCAATAGGATTTTTCCATCGGCTTTTGAATTGTTGCAGAAACAACCAACAAAAGTTGATCATTCTTCCATGTTTTATAATCTTAAAGGGTTAGTTCACCCAAAAATTAAAATGGAACTATAAGCTCCAACTTGTTACTGAGTTTTGGCCTACAAAATATGTCATCCCTGTAGCATGTCTATGTCTACAGAAGGGCAAAGTTGAAGAAAGTAGACTATTAGTTTTCTAAAGTATTAGATTATATTATTTTATTTTTGTTAAAATGTAATTTTATGATCTTTTCTCTTTGTTTTTCTCTTTAAATTTGATCTTTTCTCTTTGCATATTTCATTTTCTCCCTCTTTGATCCTTTCTGTAAGATTGAGAAATTGAAACACAACTTAATGAATGCAGAAAGTGACTCAAAGATCCAACGGAAAAAAACAATAACCTTGAAGAATGCGATGGAGCAGAGGCCAAGTCCTGAGCTGATCTGGCAGATGCAGAGAGAAAATGACCTCCTTACAGCTCGCATACAGGAGCTGGAAAGTGCTTCCAAGGTAAATCAGTCTCATTAGACTACACTAATCAAAATATGAACAAGAATGCCTAATACACACAATTCACTGACGCAGGTCCAAACTCTGGAGCATGAAAAACTTGATTCACAGTCATTAGAGGAATTCAAGCAACAAAGTCAGGCACAATACCAGGAGCTGGTGAATGATCTCTACAATCTAAGGAGAGACCTACATGACGCAGAAAAGCTGTGTGATAAGGTAGCCTTTGTTTAATATGTGCAGACTGGATTCAAAGTAAATTCTAAGTAAATGTTACTTTATTTTTTGTTATGCATATCATATTAGGAAATTTATTTATATATATATAGCGGGTACCATTTTTCCCAGTTAATATATTTCTAAAGGTGCTGAAGACATGAAATGTTCACCAGATGTCGGTAACAACCCAAGTAATCCATACATACAAATAAAACAAAACAAATAAGTTCAGAAATTAAGTTATGTGTATATTAAAATGGAATGACACGGAAAAAGTACTGAACTACTGAAATGTATTTAATACTTCGTACAAAAGCCTTTGTTGGTAATGACAGCTTCAAGACGCCTCCTGTCTGGAGAAACTAGTCGCATACATTGCTCAGGTGTGATTTTGGCCCATACTTCCACAGAGTCTTCACATCTTGAAGGTTCTGTGGGCCTCTTCTATGAACTCTGATCTGTAGTTCTTATTTTCTATTAGATTCAAGGCAGGTGATTGGCTGGGCCATTCTAGCAGCTTTATTTTCTTTTTCTGAAACCAACTGAGAGTTTCCTTGGCTGTGTTTGGGATCATTGTCTTGCTGAAATGTCCACCCTTGTTTCATCTTCATCCTGGTACTGTAGGTGTTGGCACTGAACCAGCTAATATTAATTTTATTTGTTTTGTTTTCTTTGTATGTATGGATTACTTGGGTTGTTACCGACATCTGGTGAAAATTTCACATCAACAGCACCTTTAGAAATATATTTACTGGGAAAAATGGTGACAATACTTATTTTACCCACTGTATGTATGTATATATATATATATATATATATGTGTGTGTGTGTGTGTGTGTGTGTGTATAATGGTATAATGTATGTATATATATTTTTTATATAATTCTGTTTTTAAATTTAAGTATCGAGAGGAGAAGGATGAGTTAGAACTGAAGTGCATAATGCTAAAAAAGGACTCCAAAATGTACCGTGACCGAATGGAAGACATTCTGAAGCAGATGGAAGAAGTCATCAAAGAAAGAGACAAGGTATCTTACTTTCCTCTTTGCATGACAAAGCATATAGCAACATCATGTGGTAAATTTTATGGTCATTTTACATTAGATCAGAAATGCAAAAACACAAAGTTGCCCTGTGACAGCTTTTGATTTGGCCCACAATCCATATCACAAGAGGGGGGGAAAACATGGCATTAAACCATATCTTCATTTTTAACTTATCTTTTTGTTATTTTATTTTTGCACTGAAATGTAGAAAATATAAATGTGATTAAGAAGTTTAAATTTTAATATAATATAGTTGGATATAATTTGGCCCACAGCCCTCAAACTAGTTTGATTTTTGGACCTTCATAAAAAAGTTTGATCACATCTGCATCAGATGAAGAAATGCCAATCTTTATTGAGATTTATTCAATGTATCTGTTGTATGTATCACATTAACCACAACAGTTGTATGGCACTGCCCTTTTAATAGGCTATTTGTACAAGAGAGGAGTACCATTTGGAGAACTCAAAAAATCTCCAAGACAAAGACCAGTACCGCAAACAGATCCGGGAGATGGGAGAGCGTTATGATGAACTTCAAGTCCAGTTGTTTCGAACTCAAGGAGAAGTTCTTGCTCTTCAGTCAAAGCTTCGCAAACAGAAAAACCCAATTCAAATGGTATGTACACTTGAAATTTATACTACACAGAGTGAGCGTGATGTGTGAATGGAATAGATGAGTCATTATTTAGTTCAAGTGCTTCCTGTTGTGTCACTCTGATGTAAGCACATTGTCTTTAGGCACAAAATGCATGATCACTGGGTAATGGTTTATAATGAATAGTGTTTGTTATGATGTGTTTTATTCCTCAGAACTCAGAAGAAAGCTCCTTGCTGAGTTCATTTGAGGTAATTTTATATAACTCTCTTAAACATTTAAATGCAAACACTCTTCAGAAATAAGATATTTCTGTTGTCTTTCTCATCTTAAAGTGGCATTGTTCTCCACAGCATTTGGTTTGTATTCTTTTTAGTCATCAACAGGGTTGCTTGCATTTTGTCCACAGATGAAAAGTCAGACTAGTGAGGAGGAATCCAGGGAAAGGGGTGAAAAGGGTAACGTTCTCTGATTTTCTCCATCAGATCTCATGCAAAAAATATTTTTCTTGTTTTTTTAAACATTGTTCCTGTTTCCTCGCACAGATATGAGTGAAGGGTCACAGAGCCAGACATCTGGAGAGTACAATGTAGGTATCTTTGTTGTGGATGCTTATTCATACAGTGATAGTGGCTTCATTTTTTAATGCATATTTCATGTTTGCAGTATTCAGAGAGGATGTTCTTTGAGGAGGACATATCAGCTAACTGCAGAATTAAAGCAAAATGCAACTTTCACTATAGGAGGTTGGTTTTTTATTTTTATTCTTTCATAACAACAATTTAACCATTGGAATTAACCATTGAAGCAGAGCTACTACTATATTTCAGATATTAATGAAATGGAATGATTTGTTTCTAAGCAATACTCCTAATGTGGTCTTGGACAGGAAACGTGCTTTAAGAACCAAAAAATTCACTGACAAAGAGAGTGTGCAGTGCATACTGGACAACACTACTGGGAGTGATACGGACGGGATGTGACATACAGCTTTGGACAAGGAGACGAAATGTGGCCTTCTTTAAAGGCATATTAAAATGCAATTTAATGATAATCCAACATTGTTCTGCATCCAGTGACCCATAAAACCTGATTAACATCATATCAATATCATAGTGTTCACTGTTAAAGTATGTCCAGTCAATCACTTGTCATGAGTCTGATCTGACAATTTTTCTGTTGTCTATTAAAATATAATATAATAAATATCAAATATCTTTTTATGTATATCTTGTTCTCTTGAGCAAAAACAGTGGAAATGTTTGAATGTTTTTTTTTTTGTACCCAAGACATTAAGGTATGTGCAGAAACTATGATGTTAATGATGTTTAAAAATGAATTTACCCTAAAAATATTCACTGAACGTTTCTCATATAAGGGCATGAATGATACTGTATGAAACGATGTGAATGGGATATTCTAATTATTTTCTATTAACGTTTTTGTGAAATTATTGTGGTGTAAAATAAAAATATAATATAATATATATATATAACTGTTTTGTTATCAATGGCAAAATAAAACATTTTTTTTACTAAATATGTACGAATTTTCTTTTACTACTTTTGAATGGGAAATTTGATTGGACCGAACACACTTGACCTCACCGTTGGTTGGACTTTTTTACTCCGACGGCGTCACCTGTGTGGCTGCCATAGCAACAAGAAAACGCTGAGTGAAGGCCCGAGTGAACGCTTCCATGAGTTAAGAACACCGTAATTTGTATTTGCATAATACGCAGATAATTGTGTTGAAAACTCTTATAATGGACCAGCCGTACTATAACTTCGCACTGATTTCGATATAGTTTTATTTTGACTGAAAAATAAGCATATTATTCCTTAGCTACAATGGCAGACACCCGTGTGCTTCCCAGTGGTAAAGTTTACCGGCAGATGTTTGACGCTCAGGTAATATTATTCATAGTATCTGAACGATAAATGTGCGTGTTTACATATTGTTGATGTTTGTAATATTGCGGATAATTTTGGATGCAAAATCCTGGCCTGAAGGCAGCTGTGGGCGTATGTTGATGTCGATGTGTTCGTGGTCAGGTTCAGCTGTCTCTGGCTCTCTTTGACTCGCGGAGGAAGCGCGTCGAGGATGAGGGCGACTGTCTGCTCAGTGGAGACGCGGCGGACTCCGCATCACAGCAGCTCAATGGGACGTTCAACATCACCACACGGTAAGATGCTGCTGCTGTTGCTGCTCAAGATACGAATTTAAAGACATGAATACTAATTAAAAGTGCCCTGTTTGATAGGAACACACTTTACTCTGGTGGAAAAAGAAATGAGGACGAGGATGATAGTGAGGAGGTTTGGGGTCTTCCAGACACTGTTGGTGAGAACTTAGTGATAACTGTTTGCAACATAGAGTCTTTTCCTTTTTTTTTCTTTTCTTTTCTTTTCTTTTCTTCTCTTCATGGCATTTTTGTTACAGTGTAATCACACCAATAAGTACTGAGTAATAATAATGAACAGCATGTACTTACTATATAGGTTATAGGTTATAGGATTAGGGTTAGTTGCTTGTAATTATGCATAATTTACTCTTAGTAATAGTGCATGAAACATGTTGTGTAACAAGGACACCATAAAATAAAGTGTTACCTGTACATCCAAACATAGGAATAGGAGACAATAAATGTTTGTAATACGTGTTCTCTTTTTGTAATGCAAGATATCTTAAAATGTTTTTGAATGAAGTCTCTTATGCGCACCAAGGCTGCATTTATTTGTTCAAAAAACAGTAATATTGTAAAATACTATTAACAAAGCTGAATTTTCAGCAGCCATTACTCCAGTCTTCAGCATCACATAAATCGTTCTAATATGAATCGTTCTAATTTCCTAGGCCAACAACAGACTAACACATCTTAATATCAATTAGAAAACAGTTGTTGCTGCTTAATATTTTTGTTGAAACCACAATAGTTTTTTTTTTGTTGTTAATTTTCAGTCAAAGAAACTATATAAGACATAGAAACTCATAATAAGGCATGTTTGCCAAATTTATTTTCAATAATAATTAATATATTGTATAATATAAAATTGACAATGAAAAAAATCAATCTATTGTGATTCTGTTTTGTCTGGAGTTCCAGAGAAAAAAAACTCAGACATCATTGATCGTCTTGCGGAGAAAAGGCGAAGGGATCACAACAAAGCTGTTTGTCAGTTGCAGACAGAACTCTCCAGCATCAGTGTGGTACACACATCTATATATGTAGTGTCAAAATGTGTTTATTCTTATGTAGAGTCCAGTTAATCTATTGTCCATCTACAGTTTAATCACTATGGCATGCTAATTATATCTCTCAAAGGTGCCTTATATCGTGATATTTCTGCATCTAGGGTTTTGAACCATTATTCAGACAGACAGGAAAGGATATCCTTCTCAGATTGTCAGAGCATAATGACAATATTGAAAACCTTATGCAAAAGATTGAAAACATCTCTGATTTGACAGCACACAGCTATCAGGTGAGGACCAAATGTCGTATACAATACTTGCAATTTGTCAAATTCAGTATTTGTAAGTAAATGAGTTTTGGATCACTCAAGTGTTATTCATCCTTTGTCTTATAAAGGACATGCATGACATCTGGAACAAAGTCTGCTATGAATCTTCCTTGAAAAGAAAGTGGATTAAAGAGCTAGATGAGATATATGCCAACTATGAATCTGAGAGAAAAGCTATGGTATGTGGTCTATATTATGTAAAGCATATGTTCCCAGAGTCAGTAGAGTAGTACACTGCCTATTTGCCCCTCTTTCCTAGATTTCAGCATTATTGAGAAAGTCCACCACAAAACTGGAGAAAATCAGTTATTTGATGCCATGTGATGTCCACAGACTGATTGACAGTGAAGCAATGGTAGTTTATTCCACATGACAAATACGTATTTGTAAGTTTTCAGTAGTTTTTTTTTCTTTCGTCAAGAATCCATGTTTTCCACAGATGATAAACCAAGCTCTGCTAGCAAATCGACGTGCTTTGGCCAAACTGTGCTTGAATTTGATGGAGAAACATTTGCAGATGGACATTTTCCAAAGGCTGAGATGGGAGGAAAAGCTCCAAGATTGGAAACAAATAAAACTTAATGACACAGTTACCTGGTTCAGGTAGGTCTGATGTTAAAAAATTGTGAAAATTCCCTTGACAGAAAAATAATGCCATATTGTTTACCAACAAAGTGCATGATCTGTCTGATGAAAATAGTTGGCAATTGGAGTTTTGCTGGTTACGATAGTTAAGAATCCTACCAGGGCCATCTGAATATCGTACAGGGAAATGATATTATCTCAAATACAACATATACCCATATTTATGTTCTTCCTGCAGAGACGTTATGAACAGCCCTCACATTCAGAGCCCTAAAAACATTCAAGATACTCTGAGCACTTTGAAGTCAGATCAGAAAACACAGAGAGATAAACGCATCCAAACGCTGGAGATGATTAGGTGAGAAATTAAACACTGATTTCTAGTCTTGCACTCCATTTCCTCAGTGAATGTTAGTTAACATGTTACATTTTCTGCCCCATATCAAGAGACATGAAGCCTCCAAGAATCTCAAAGTCATCAGTTGCAGAGTGGTATTCAGCACTGTCTGTCATCAATGAGCAAATAGGTCAGATAATGTGGTTCTCATTACAGTAATCCAGCATTATAAAATGGTAATATGTGACCCTGGACCACAAAACCAGTCTTAAGTCGCTGGGGGATATTTGTAGCAATAGCCAAAAATACATTGTATGTATGCCAAAAATCATTAGGATATTAAGTAAAGATCATGTTCCATGAGGATATTTTGTAAATTTCCTACTGTAAATATATTAAAACTTAATTTTTGATTAGTAATATGCATTGCTAAGAACTTCATTTGGACAACTTTAAAGGCCATTTTCTCAATATTTAGATTTTCTTGCACCCTCAGATTCCAAATTTTCAAATAGTTGTATCTCGGCCAGATATTGTCCTATCCTAACAAACCATAAAACCATCATTTCAAAAAATTGACCCTTATGACTGGTTTTGTGGTCCAGGCTCACATATGTGCTCTTCGTCACTTTGCGCACTTTAAAAATGTCCTCACTATGTTTAATTTCTTCAGATTGTATTCACGTTGCCACAATGGAAAAACTTCATAAAAACTTCGAGAACAACTGGCAAGTATGTTTGGCAGAGGTTGATCTCTTTAAGGTGAGAAATAACTTGTGCTTTCTCATTGGTCTTGATTCTCAAAGCACTACAGAAATGCAACAATATTCTCAACTCTTTACACACAGACAGAGGTGTCCACATATGGATTCACCTCAGATGAAATACAGAATATTGTTAACGTGGAGATACTACCTCTCATTGGCCAGCGCCAATCACAAACTGAGGTCTATTTAGAAAAACTTGATGTAAGTTTTGTTTCCTCAATGCTTTAAATGAAATCTCTCCACTTCTGGACTATCATGTTATATTGTGTACTTTAACATTTTTACAGAAAGCTTTTGAGTGTTTAGCCAAAACTGCAGCTTATGACAGTAAGTGCCTGTTCAAGTTTATGTGTGGGGCAGCTCGGCTGTGGGAAAACCACTGTGCAGGCATGTTGAACAGAGAACAGCAGCTACAAAGTTCACTGGAGTCCCTCAGTCAAGTCCACAAACTAGAGAACCAGGCAAGATTTTGTTAACTGTTTTATGCATTTCTCATAAGTAATGCTTGTAATATTCATCTTTTTTGCAGTATTTTGTAACATTTCACACCTTGACATGTTTGAACATGGATATAAGCTGTCAAATGTCTCACACTAAAGAGGAAAGAGGCCCAGCTGGATATGATGTTGGACAAACTCAGGCAGGAAAGCTCAGAAGAAGCTCTGAAAGCCTCTTTAAAGAAGACACTAAACTATTTGGAAGAGGTTAAGAATGGGTAACACACATTGAGATTTCTTTGAGGTTTTTTTTGTTGTTTGTTCATTAAGATATCTGAACTTCACTATAAAAAGAAAAAAAAAAATCAACAAAATAACGAAAACCTAGACATTTTTGTAAATCCTTTTCCTGTATTTTTCTTAAGGTACATGAACATTTATAAAGAGGAAGTTGAAACTGTGGAGTCCTACCCGTCGTTAGTCTTGCAGGAATTACAAGCATACAGTCATTCTGTCAGCCAATTGTTTAATGTCAAAGAGATTTATGGTCAGGTACATATTCAACCAGAACAATGCTGTTTTCTGTTTGTTTAAAGACAAACATTGTTAAAATAACTTTATTTTTCATTACAGGACTCAAAGGATTTTTGCCAACTTTATCCCTCTCTTAAACTTGGTGAGTTGAAAACTAACATCGAGGAACTGTATTATTCTGTTGCCTCTGAACCACCCATTTATCATGTTTATTTTGGTGTTTACTCAGGTCAAAGGATGACAAATATTAAAAATGAAAGATTAGAGGCAGAATTTGAGGTGAAACACAGAGGCTCACAAAATCCACATTTCAACAATCAAGGAAGCTCAACATTCAGCTCGTCCAGTGCAATGGTATTGACACATACAACTTACCCCTTTTATTTTGTGTCTACTTAAATATTTCATTTCCTCTTTTTTGTAGGATGACCAAGATTGTAAGGCTTTAGAATTTTCAGTCTCTCAAACCAAAGAGACTCTCACTACTGCAAAAGGAAATGTGTACAACTGCCATGGGTTTCACACTACCCACGATGAGGAACAGGAGACAGACCTTAAGGAAACCGAGCTGGTTTTCTACCCAAAGGCTCTCATTGTTGAATTGCTAAAAGAGTAAGTGTACAGTAGAAATGATAGAATGGAATAATGCTTTGTTTGATCATAGTGATGTCTGTCTTGTGTTCTTTCACTGATTTGTTCAAAAACAATATAGGCTACTTACAATCAACAAAATGAAAGCCAGAAGCTAGAGTGTTTGAATCTGAAATGAAAATTGTGCAATAAAAAAAAAATCCATGTTCTCTTTTATATCATTTACTACTTCTTGCAGTTCTTTCAGTTTATATTCTTTTTTTTTATTTATTTTTTTTTGTGGGTAACAAAGAACGAAATTAATATTGAAAAACTTGTTTTGTTGTTCCATCATAGTGTAAGACAAACATTTTTCAGCCATCTGGAAGAGAGGTTTCATATTACTCTAACCAACACTATCACTGTTGTGGAAGCCAATAAAGAGAAACTGAAAACTGAGCTGGATCTTCGCCTACAGCTCCACCAACCTCGTGCTGCAAGAATAGAGATGGACATTCACTATGTCAGAGCAGGTTTGTCCCCTCATCACATCCAAAGCCATTTTGGCTTTTACTTATTTGGAGTAGTGTAACAGCCCATGTAAAAAACAAGCATGCTTTAGCATACATATAAAAAAAGACTACTAATTACAGGAATGATATATTTATATAATAATATAACTGAATGTAATGTTTTCAGACATAAAATATTTTTTGTCATGCTTAAGTTGGATTTTCTTGGTACATTTCTATTTTTTTTTCCCCCTTTGAAATACAAAGTGTTCTGTTGAATTTACTCGTAAGCATTTATGGTAAACCAAAATGTCATTTAATTTCTATTGAAACTTGTATGTCATGTGTTTAAATATATTTGTTATTACGCATTTGTAATGATGAAGTTGCAATTAAGTACAGTCAAAATATATTTAGTTTAAACTGAATATTGAATAACACACTATAGTTCAAATTAAAATCAAGTGTGCTTTACTATGTTTGTAAACACATAAAAATAAGTATACTTCTCTAAATCATGACAAAAGATTAAAATATGATTTAAAACACTTTAAAGTAAAGTAAAACCTTTAAATTGCATTATGACAAAGTGAACGTAAAAAGTGTACATAAGTGTTTTAAGAAAGTGTACTCCCCTTAAGTGGCCTTTTATTTAAATAATATAAGTAATTTTTTTTTTAATATACCTTTAATATTTGAAGTACACTACAAGTGCACATTCAGTACAGTTAAGCGTACTTCTTTTTAACAAGAGAGAAGTAAAATGTTGCAATCTGACATTTCATAACTCTGTTTATTACTTGGCCAGCTGAACTAGTGCTACATCGAGGACGCATGGATCGACACTGCAAGGGTATACTGAACGTCCTAGAAGACTGCCGGACAGAAGTACAGGAGTTACAGATCCATCAAAATAAACTGACGAAAGACTTTCTAATGCAAATCTACAATAGAGAGAAAGATTTTACCTTTGCAACCAGTTCCGAAAAGTAAATGAATGAAAATAAACAATGTATAGTGGTAATTATGTGTACCGTTTATATCACAATCTCATACTTATTCTGGCCATTTTTATTCACAGGATAAATAAACTTCGTACCTCGCTTCAAACCAACCTGAACAAGCACATCAGTATCATCCAGACTTTACAAAGAGACAGAAGACAGAAGACAGAGTTCAGATTGGAGGCCCTTAGGGACTCAAACGTTCAGATAATGAGATCTTTCAAGTATGTCATTGACATTCTCTGTATGAGTAATTATAAAAACAAATATAGTTTACATTTTACACAAAAGTAAAAATATAACATTTGAATATATTATTAATCATTGATGTATTTTCACAAGATTGTTTTCTGAGGGTGGGAATTTTACACCCCAAGAAATTGAAGTCTTTCATTCACATCTGGAAAAAATGGACAAGCGCATTGATTCTGCAGAGTGGGCCATAATTCAGGACATGGAAGAAAGAGAAACAAAGTGTCTGGAGCAGGTAGAGACAATCAGCTTGTAACACTCCAAAGAGAAAGGAAAACTTGAAATCGCATCATATGACCCCTTTAAATAATTATTATTAAAGAATCACACATTGAAGAATTATTAATTGGACAGGAAGTAACAGTGAGAATCCATTTTTCCTCAGGCCAAGGATATACTCAGGAGGTTTGAGGAAAAATTCAGTTTTCTTGCTATCGATCTGAAGTTTCTTGAAAAAATGCAACAAATTTTTACAAATACACGGGTCCAGATCAGAGGAGAGGTATCATTTATTCTTCTTTCATATCCTTCCCTCTGTCTGCTGTTCATAATATGTTGAATTTGTATTTGTCTGCTCAGGCTTTTAAGAGTAACATGCAGAAAAAGGCGATTGACAGCATGCTGAGTAATTTAAAGGAAATGAATGCTGACTATGACCAACCCAGGTCCAATAAGAAGGTAAATGCCCTAATACATTATTAGATTCACATTTATGACATTATAATACTGGTCTACAGAAAACTGTATTGTTGTATTGTAGATTGTAACCATAGTGGAGATAAGCAGTTTAACAACTTCTTTGATGGAGGAACTAAAGAAGAGGTGTCAGTACCTTGACTGCTTCTTGGTATGGCATTACACATTCTGATGCTATAGGCATATTGAAATGTAATCCCTATAGAAATGGATGATAATAGTTTGATATATTTTATAGGATGCCTCTATGGCTGTTCCCCGACCACAGACTCCACTTCAGGGGGCTTTTGCAGTTGCAGCTCGCCCTAGGTCCCGTATACAGGAAAAAACAGGCAGTCCAGATGGAGACGGCCTGCTCCATCCTAGCCGCATCGGAGTGTCCTTCCTGGATGATGCGGCGGTGGGGGTTATCAAAGGCCTGCTCAAGTTAGTGTTCACCAACATTGTTGACATAAGTGACTCAATTCCACTGAAGTGATTCAATTTTTAATTCAGTTCATTTGTGTCATTAGTTCTGTTGTGGGCAACTATTTGTAATGCTCTCAAACAGGAACACGTGACGTCTAGGTAAAATGAAAACTAAAAAAATGAGGAAATAAACTACTTCTCATGACATACATAATGTCTGTTTCCTGCTAACAGGGTAGGCAAAGCACAAGACCTCAAGGAGGCAAACTTTGACCCAATAGAAAGACGCTCTTCAGCAGGTTGGATTGTTTATGTGTCCTCATCATTTACAGTAATACGGTTGTTGTGGTGTTATTAGTTTGCCTTTTTACACTCATCTGTGCCTAGTTTTTGTGGTTTCTTTGAAATATTGTAAATTCTTCGCCTTCAGCAAGGTTAAACTCCCCTCTTGGATCAGATTGGAGGTCAGGAAAGAGCCCCAGTCAGTCTGGAATAGAGACTCTGCGCAGAAAGTCAGTGGAGTCAATGACCACCCAAAGGTTTGACATTTCAAATATGACAAGAGAGAAAGAAATGTAGGAAATACCATTAGAGAAGTGGCTGTGTCTCTCCTCTGGTGGTAATGTAGTAATATAGTATTCTATATTATTCTATGTGTAATCTGAGCACATAGAAAACTGTTGAGCTGTAATAGATAGCATAATTTTCATTTAGTGATCATATAAAATGGACATTTATGATACAAAATGTTTTATAATTTCTTTGAAACATTTCTGTCAGTTTAAGGAGATTCTCCAAACCCAACCGCTTTGATAAGAAGTTCCTTATTTTTGGCTCAAAACCTGAAGAGCAGCAGGACAGGTCAGTGCATTTGCTGGCTGTTATTTTATAACTTTTTTTTTTGTCATGTTAATTTAACGTTCTCTGAATATTTTTGCATTTCTCAGTGTTCCATTTAAAGCCTCGATCACCAGTATTCTGTGGAAAGCCAATGATATTCTCCTCTTGGTGGCAGAGGTACTATGAAAAAATGTTAAGAAAGTCAATCTGTTTTATGCAAATAAGGTGTTAAAGCAATTGATTTTGGACTGAGCTATGTGTCACCATCAGGAGTTCTATAAGAAGAAAGAGCGCCGCTCTATCACTCGGCCTGAGCAACTGCAGGAGACATTTGATCAGTGTGCAGAGGAGATACACAAAAGACTTCTTATCTACCAGAGCCAGTCACATGATTACCACAACAGCTGTCTACAAGGTTAACCCATGAGATATTGTCCAAAATGTTACTTACAAAAATAGGCAAAAGAAGTTGACCAGTTACAACGCAATATGCATTTATTATCAGTTTGATGACACTATTCACTTGTTAAGTCTGACGTCAAAGGTCACTGTTTCTGCCATAATTTACTCACCCTCAAGTTGATCCAAACCTGTATGATTATTTTTTCTTCTGCTGAACACAAAAGAAGATATTCTGAAAAATGTGGGTAACCAAACAGTTTCTGGACCCCATTGACATCCATAGTATTTTTGTCATATTATGAATGTCAGTGGGGACCAGCAACTGTTCTTCAAAATATCTTCTTTTTTGTTCAACAGAAGAAAAATACTCATACAGGTTTGGAAAAGATAATGACGGACAGGTAAAATACAACGTTTTGAAATATCAGTACCATAGGATGCCTTGCAACCCTGTAATAATAACAGTAACAGAGATCTGATTACAAGACAAAACAATGGGCATTTCTAATTTTTATGACAATATGTGATACTTTTCACTCTGTGTAGAATTTCAGCTGCAGTTGAAGACCATTGAAGAGATTCTGTGCAGCGTACCAGAGAAGCTGTTTTCTAAGCTAAGAGAACAATACCTTGAGGAGCTGACGCAAAACATGACAGATATTCAACACCAGTTTCAACTAGCTCAGCAGCAGAGTGAACAAAAGAGGGTATGTGAACAAATGCAGAACAATGGTGAGAGCAGAGGAAATTATTCTATCATCCTGTCCTATCGAGTTCCTCCCATATAGTCACTCTGAGGAAGAAGGCTTTAAACTGTCACAGTGAAAGAGTACTATTATCTACTTCAGATATTTGCAAAGTATCGCACACATGAACCTGTAGCTATTCATAAAGAATAGATCACCAGGTTTGTCCTATTTTGTGGCCTGCTTTCATAGAGGGAGCACAGTGGTCAGTTGAGTGTGCGTCTGAGCCATCCGGCCTGTGAGACAGAACTGAAGCAACTGGTGCTGGCTGAGGAGGAGAGACAGACAAAGCAGAGACAAGCCATCCAGAATACCAGACAGGACGTTCAGGTTACAGACTTGGTGCTTTAACTCAAGAAATTTCTGTTTTAAAAATCACAAAAGTTCAACTTGGTCTTCTTGTTTCTGCACAGGCCTGTGCGCTCAAAAATGCAGAAGAATTTGTCACTGCTCTTGCCAGGTTGGCAGAGACCTTACTCTTCCAATTCGATAACCTCATAACCATTCATGAGGTTCAAGTGGGATGTAAGTTTATGAATGGATGGAAATGTAGATGTGCCACAGCAAAGGTTTGATATGGTTACGATCAGTGTTGGTGTTGTCGCATTATAAGCAATATGAATATAATTATAGGCAATAGGTTATCAGATTTTTTTTATGCAAGTGTTTGCTGAAAAAAAGTAGTAGTAGTAGTATATGTTGAACATATATGCACAATTTTATTGCATTGTTTTTCCGTGTGAATAGGTCTTTCAGGCATGTTATCAGCTAAGGACAAAAAAAGAAGGAACCTGTATTTCCCTATGCAATATGGCTATAAAATAATAATAATCATAAAGCTTTTATTTTGACGGGAAACTGCAATGAGACTTCTCTTTTGTTGACAGATTTATAAATGTGGGAAAAAACTTTTTAAAAACCATACTTTCCATAAAAAGTAATAATGAAACTGGTTATTTTCATTACGAGTAACACAATAGTGCAACACGTTACTTACAAAGACAATGTTCTGCAACACTCCTTACAATAATCATTAATTTAATGACTCAAACGTGAATGTCCTTTGGAAAAGCAGATGCTGAACAAAAGAAAGCGAATATTACTACACTCATCCGCCAAACACAAACTGGCCTTCTGCTGGAAGACAAGAGCAGTACTCTGATGCAGAAAGGCAGCAGGTGTGGAAATATTGTACTCAAAATAGATGTCTTTCAAACACCATTTCTTTCAATTTTATATGGGACATTAATTATGAATGTTAAATGCTGAATTGCATGTGTTGTTTTGTAGGACATGGTCAGGCATTTGTTATTTTGGATCCACTGATGGCAGCTCATTTCATAAACAATCTCAGGAAACAGCCACCATCACAACTGCTAAAACCACACTAGGGCATCTTAAGGCCATTGAGGAGCGAGACGCAGTGCATGAGGTAAGTTCATTTCAGATGAGTTGGATATATCATTTGTTTTTGTATAAATGTGCCTGATAAGAGCATGAAATAGTCTTTTGTGCACTTTTGTGCTTAGTACAATAGGATCAACATACAACAGCTGTAAATGAGCTTTATGTACTAGCCTTTACAACAGTATCTAACTATATTGGAGCTGTAAAGTGCCTACAGATCAAATGAGGCTGTGACAGATGCTAGTTCATCCATTCAGAGGCCTGACATATCATGCATTAGTAATTTGCAAGGTGTAGCCTTTTTTGTTTTCATTTTGGATTGCACCTAAAGACCTGCAGGTTGAATTTTAAAGGCATAGTTCATCCAAGAATAAAAATTGTCATCATTTACTCACCCTCAAGTTGTTCCAAACCTGTATGAATGTCTTTACTCTGTTGAACACAAAAGAAGTTATTTTGAAGAATGTTGGTGACCAAACAGTTGACAGTAGCCACTGACTTCCATAGTATTTTTTTTTTCCATACTATGGGAGTCAATGGCTACCATAAACTGTAAAAAGAAAGGAACTCATACAGGTTTGGAACAACTTGAGTAAATGATGACAATTTTCATTTTTGGATGAACTAAAGAATACGAACATACGTAAATATATTTTTTAGTGTTCTTCTTGTGCAACTGTTAATCTTCCCTCAGCACTATGGGCAGAGGGTTCAGGAGGAGCTGTTCAAAGCCCAGCGAGAGTGTGACGCTCAGGAAAGACAGCTGCAGCTGTGGAATGACCACTGGCAGAGTCAGCTAAAAACCCTCGCTTCACTCAACTCTGAATGACCGTGAGACATTTATGAACACTGACAATATAAGCCGAGGCATTAAACACCCTCAAAGAGAAGGGACACTACACTACACTACATGGACTTGTCTTTCAACTGTGCTAACTCAACATTTACACGCTAATCTGTTCCATGTTGTTGGATTCATGCAAGGATTAAAATAATGGCTGCTATGAATAGGCTAATACAAAGTTTGATGATATAAAAATGTTTATTCCATATTTTCAAGTTTAATTGGTTAGTGTTGTGCAAGGATTAAATAAAAGCAAATTCTAATAAATGCAACCCATCTTATTAGTTTTACAAGTCCCTAAAACAATACAATAAAATTGCCATACAAACAGAATAATATGTGACCCTGGACCACAAGTGTCTTAAGTGTCAATTTTTCGAAATTGAGATGTATACATCATCCGAAAGCTGCCTAAATGAGCTTTCCATTGATGTATGGTTTGTTAGGATAGGACAATATTTAGCAGAGATACAACTATTTGAAAATCTGGAATCTGAGGGTGCAAAAAATCGAAATACTGAGAAAATCGCCTTTATCCCCAAGCGACTTAAGACTGGTTTTGTGGTCCAGGGTCACATATGTAAACATAAGAGCATGATAAATTAAGCACTAAATAGTGCTTTACAGTCCATTTGGTTTAGAGTTTTGAGATTGAGCAGCATGAGTTCTCATTAAAGAGTATTTCACATTTTTAAATTTGGGTACTCTAGACCCTAGAAACCGTATTTCACACTACCAGCTGCCTTGGCTTTAGATTTCACATCATCATGAACTTACTGAAGCTCCCATTCTTAAAGAAAAAAAAAATGGATTTCAGCGTTTTCTTAGGAGAATATCCCAACTCTCTCTCCAGCGCAGTGCAGCAAGCTCGTCTGACGATAATGCTGGCTGGCCGTAGGTCAGAGGACTCAGGTTGTGGTAGGACACGTATACTGAACAAAGGACTGCCAGAATAACACCACCAAATGCTTTCCTTTGAGCTGGGGATCTGAGAAACCGAATGACATACAGATACGAGCATAGACATGTGATTTACACTGGAGTGACACAATGATAAAGATACAGGTTTCATTCACATACACCATGATTCAAAAGTCTCGAGTTAGTAACATTTTTTTAAACAAATCAATACTTGTTTTCAGCAAAGATGCATTAAATTAACCAAAAAATATTCATAATGTCATATAAGATTTCTATTTTAAATAAATGCTTTATAAACTTATAAATAAATGTTTTTTAACTTTCTATTTATCAAAGAATCCTGGAAAAAAAATGTATCATTGTTTGCTCAAAAATATTAAGCAGTACAACTGTGCTCAACAATGATAAGAAATGTTTCTTGAGCAGCAAATCAGCATATTAGAATGATTTCTGAAGGATCGTGTGACTGGAGTAATGACTGCTGAACAGTATATTCAAATACAAAACAGTTATTGTAAATTGTAATAATATTTCACATTATTACTGTTTGCACTGTTTTTATGATTGGTGAGCATAAGACACGTCTTTCTAAAACATTAAAAATCTTAGAAATTAGAACTCTTACCTCAATACATGGATGTACAGGTGCTCTATGACTATAGGTATCTGCAAGATCTTAAAGGTGAGTGCTGGAAGATAGTGATACAGAAACAGAGTCTTCTCCATTAGGAAGAACGGCAGGTAATTCACTGCCCAGCCTCCAAAACAAATTACACCAGCCAAAACCAGCTGTTCCCAAGAGTCTAAGAGAGAAGAAAAAGTGGGAAAAGAAGAGTTTATTAAAGGTGATGGTGAAGCAAACATCTCTATTATTATTGCTCACAGTTAATGTCAGAGAATAAACTCTATCCCCAATATTGAACTTTGTGCAACGTCTCCCTCACTGTCTGTGCAACAGACATGAATGATACAATCAGATCAAATCATATGGCAGTACTTCCAAGCACAAACCTTGAGGAATGTCTTCAACTTTCCTCCGTCGTCTTGGTAAGTAGGTTAGAATCATAAGACAGTAAACAACCAGTGAAAGGTTTGCAATGGTCCAATTAACAATATTCCCAATCAGCTGAATTTGTGCCTGTATTAAACATAGAACAGATTAGATTAGCCTCATATTCATTCTCTCAAACACAAAGAAATAAAAGAAAAACCAACAGAATGATGTTGACATACGTTACTTGAAGGATGAAGCCAGTATGCAATGTTGGTGTCCATTGTGATCCATTCAAGAGGTGATGAACTATATTTGTGCTCAGACTCTTCATTCTTTACTGTCAGCATCTTCCACTGTTACTCAAACATACAACACCAGCTCTAAATGGCTTTTCTGATGATTGACATCAGGACCATTATTCATATTTAATATTCACCTGCAGCTCAAGAAATTTGGCCATAAAAGTGAGGTTTCTCTTGATGTCGCTGTGTGTAGGTGATTTCAACTCCAACTCCCTTTCCTTCTGTTCCTGACCTGTATAGATGTGAGTTTAATCAAGGAAGAACACAAAAGCAATATGAAAACATATACAGATGTTAATTCTCATACTTCTGCCATAGCGATGCTCCTCTACGTTCCACATGCTGTTCTGCTGGTAGCTTTTATAAATCTTATCCCCAACCACCTCCAGCTGTTTGAAACCCCACTCGGGCAAAGATGCTCCACTGAGCTGCAGAACATTACAGAACAGTTATAAATAACACTTTTAAAGAGATAATCCGCCCATCACCCTCATTTTGTTCTAAAGCTATATGACTTTCTTTCTTCTGTGGAACATAAAAGGAGATGTTTCAGGAAATGTCTGAGGGTTTTTTGCAGTAGCCCCTCACTGCAGAACACAAGATCCAGGGGACGTGGTTGGAGCCACATCTAGGGGGTGGAGATGGGTGGGTTTAGGGATCGGGGTGGAGACGGGTAGGTTTAGGGGTGGAGACGGGTAGGTTTAGGGGTGGAGATGGGTGGGTTTAGGGATCAGGGGGTGGAGACGGGTAGGTTTAGGTATATGTAATGTGGGAGGAGTTGGATCTGGATCTTGTGTTCTGCAGTGAGAACCATCTCATTTTCTGGGCTCCAATGTTGTTTGGTGCCCAGCATTTTTCAAAACAACATCTTTTAGGTTCCATGGTTGACAAAGTCACACAGGTCTGGGAACAACATGAGGGTGAACATGAGTCACTATTGATACAATACAACAATCACTATTGATATACCTGTACACACACACACTCACACACACACATATACATCACATTTTTTTCTGGAAACTTTTATTATTACGCCTTTTTTTCTGTACAGACTGTACTAATATACAAACCTTTAAAACAGCTGAGGTGTTCACATGGACTAGTCGCACCTCTGATAAAATTGTCTTCCAGATCTCTCTATCAGACTCCCTGTTCACTATGTCCTATAGTGCAATGAAAATAATGTATCATAAAACAAATTTCGAGTAAATGTGAACATGTATTATAGACTTATGGGTCTCAGATCTTACCACTCTCCATAGATTCTGAGCTGGCATAGATACATTAAAGTCTATGTAGCCAGACACTTCCTGTGAGTGAGGACTCATGGGGGCTGCAACATCATGTCTTGAAAACAAAGCATATCCAGGTTGTTGCTACTACTATCTTAAACAGTTTACCAAAAAAATATTATAAACATTATTATTATTAATTGATAATAAAATATCAAAATAATTTGACAAAATGTATTTTAATTGATATTGATGTAAATAAAAACAATTTAAAATAAAATGTAACTTTAACAAATCTAATGATGGTGGAATTATTACGTGTTCAGGTAGCGAGAGGTCATTCCATGCAGAAGCTGAATAATATCTCCATGCCTGACAGGTCTGGGTGGGCTGCTGACCACGAGACTGTGCCTGGGGTTTAAAATTACAATTCATGTAAAATATTTAGCTGCAGCCCATGGGTCATATGAAATTCACTAAATTATTTTTAGTAATGCTATATTTATTAAAGGAGTAGTTCACCCAAAAATTTTAATTAGCTGAAAATTTACTCAACCTCAGGGCCATCCAAAATGTAGTTGAGTTTGTTTCTTCTTGGGAACAGATCTGGAGAAATTTAGCATCACATCACGTGATCCTCTGTAGTGAATGGGTGCCATCAGAATGACAGTCCAAACAGCTGATAAAACATAATTTTTAAGAAATTCAAGCGACTCCAATCCATCAATGCAAAAAGCTGCCTCTTTGTAATAAATTCATCAAACACTTTGTAACTTAACCATTGCTTCTGGCTAAAATAACGAAAAAGTCAAGATTCAATCAATATGCCAGTGGATTTTGATGAGCGAGGACAACAGGGGATGGACTTTTTCACTAGAGGAAGCATTATTATGGATTATGGATTGTTACTTCGGCCAGATGCGACAGTTTAAAGTTAAAATAAACAAATACGCAGCTTTTCACTTCAAAAGATGTTAATTGATGAACTGGGGTCGTATGGATTGCTTGTGGATTATTGTATTGTTTTCATCAACTGCTGAACTCGGATTACGGCGGCACCCATTCACTTCTAAATTTCTCAGACTCATCTACATCTTGGATGCCCTGAGAGTCAGTGAATGTTCAGCAATTTATTTATTTTTTTTGGGGTGAACTATTCTTTTAAATCAACGTACTGCCCAGGGTCTTTAATAATCCACCAGTTGTTGACATCTTTAAAAGGATAGCAGGTCACCTGCTGCTGGTGGGAGCTACCACGGCCATTTTCATACCTTTAAGCATAGATAATTAGCAAAGATCAGCATGAAGATGTAGTCGTTTAGGATTATGTCACCTTGAACCTACGGCTTTGTGACTGATGGCTCACCTGACTGGATAGTTAGCCTTGTGGGAGTGAAGCCAACATGGAACAGGTTTACTGGACACGGTGCGGAGAGTGACCTGTGAGCCGAATGCAACATCCAAGGGCTGTCCCTGAGTGATCCGCGCTAAACCGCCCTTTATAGGAGAAATGGGAGAAATAAAGGAGATGTTGACCACTCAGATAGGTTACACCGTGGGAAGTCGTGGCCTAACTGAGGTGCCCTTGAGCAAGGCACCGAACCCCCAAATGCTCCCCGGGCGCCGCAGCAAAATAAATGGCTGCCCATTGCTCCGGGTGTGTGTTCACGGTGTGTGTGTGTTCACTGCTGTGTGTGTGCAATTTGGATGGGATAAATGCAGAGCACTAATTCCTAGTAGGGGTCACCAAAAAAAAAATATAAACCTGTTTCCACATAAATATTAAGCAGCACAGCTGTTTTCAGTATTGATGATAAGAAATGTTTAAAGTGCCCCTATTATGGATTTTTGAAAATTACCTTTCATGCAGTGTAACACAGCTCTAAGTGAATGAAAACATCCTGCAAAGTTTTAAATCTGAAAGTGTATAAAGTTATTGTCTCTCAAAAGAAAGAGTCGACTCTGAATCATTGAAACGAGTCGTTTTTAAAACGAATCCCAAGCCGTTTCATGTTGACATCAACATGAAACATTAGCATATTGCCCGCCCACTTGTTAGTCTCTTCGCTGTTGGTCTGAATGAAAAAGCAGATTCATTCTTTGCCACTAGGTGCTGCTTTTGGAGCAGTAAAATAGCTGTTTACCCGGTAGCGGCTGTACACAAAGCAGCACTGAGCTGCTTTATCAGGTATTACAGGCAAGATGACAAGAAAATGAGACTTGTGAATCGTTGAGCGAATCGTTTGAGAGTCGTTGAGCAAATAAGGTAAAAATAAATGCATATTATAAGACAATGAAAGTGTTTTTTGACCTTGCATGCACGTCAACCTGTTGTTGGGGAGTCCCAAAAACAAAATATGAACCTTTCATTACCCATAATAGGGGCACTTTAAAGATTTCTGAAAGATCATGTGACAGTGGAGTAATGGCTGCTGAAAATTCAGCTTTGGCATCACAGGAATAAATGACAATTTTAAATATATTAAAATAAAAAACAGCTTTAAATTTTAAATAAATAAAATTTGAATAAAAAACAGTTTAAAATGTAATATTTCACAATATTGCTGTTTTACTGTGCTTTGATCAAATAAATGCTGTCTTGGTGGGCATTAAACATAAGAGACTCTCACCAACCACAAACTTTTGTACTTTCAAGAAACTGATCTGTACCTCTAGACTTGCTTGAAAAGCACTGCTCATCATCTGGTCATGTGGTCCACTGCGATACAGCAGCGTAAGATGGATGTAGAAAAATCCAAGGTACATGATGACAGGTAACACCACAAGAGCCAGGAAGCGAACCAAAATCTGCACCACTACTTTGCCCTTTTCACACAGATCACAAAATCATAATGTGCAAAATCATAGTGCTGTAAAACCCAACAATGTTTGATAACTAAAACTCACATGGCTTAAGGTTCGATCTCCAATAACATGCCAGGTGTGTACAGCTGCCAGGCCTAGCAGTAAAAAGTATGTGAACATACCCATGTACTTTACCCTGAAAAACAAGCCAAAAAAAGAAACCCCACCCAACCATTTGGCACTACTTATATTTCATTTGCAGAGCACGTTAAACTAGATTTTTGCACTTTCTGAAGAAAACGTGAGTGGCGCTTCACAAAAGTAAAAAATCATGTTCAAAAAAACATTTTTTATGACCGTACATACCCAATTCCACATGCACAACTGACCCCACAGGTCACGAGCCAAAACCACCTAAAAGATGAACTGAAAGAAGAGAAAGCGCATGACACATTACCATGAAATTGGGCCAAATAGCATTACAGTCACAGAAGGCTGACAAGACAATCCATTTACTTTTTTATCCAAAGCGACTTACAAATGAGGACAATCCAGATCTGAGACTGACAAAACAGATATCAACTATTCTTACTTGTGTGCTTTGTAAAAGCAGAGGTAAGACAGTACAGCTAACAGCAGGAAAAAGATTAGAACAGACTCCAGCAGCATAAAGCGTGATTGCACAATCAAGGAGTTTTCTGTAAAAATGAAACAAAACTATTTAACCTACAGTAACAGGCAGGAAAAACCATCATTAGGCAATGACTTGAAAATTATATGCTAAGCACTTACCCATGAGGAGGAGCACACAGGCCCCCAGTGCTGAGGAATGGGAATATCCAAGCTGCACCACCAGAAGATAAGCAAGAGGTATACAAAAAGAGCCAGCAAGGGCCGGTATTACCCGAAGGCTCCAAACGGGAACATTACTGGTGTATTCTACAATAGACCCAAAATCAGTAAGAATAATGCAATTACTAATGCCTGTGCTATGTAAAACAAAAGGAAAGTTGAAATGTTGTCTTGACAAAGCCTTGCCTGAACATTCACAACAGTTTTTAAGGTATATAAGACTTAGTGTGTCATGTAGCTTGATGCAATGTAAACATTGCTAGGTGGTTGCTGGGACATTGCAAATCAGTCATTTCTGGTTCTGATCACTTATAGAAAATACTGCATTAGTCAGAACAGCCTAAAAGACTGTGCCATACTAGTTTTCATTTGCTCTAGTGGCCCTCAACCTGTTTTTCAGCATACAGTAAATACTAGAGGAATATCTTATCAATATGTGGGGTGTTAAACAATGGGGTGTCTTCAAGGTCTAGAACAGGGATTCGCCATTTACTGTGCGATCTCAATAGTGTGTGTGTAAAAAGTGTGAAAATATAAATGCAAAATTAAAGTCAAATGTTTCACTGTTCATCTCATATTAAAGGTAAAATTAAAATCCAATGTATATGGCAATGTGCATCAATGATGATTATATTGACTTTGAAATGTTCACATCATAGCAAAGTATGTAGTCAAATGTTTCACTGTTCATCTCATATTTGAAGAAAAAGTCAAATTCAAAGTATATGACTTTGTGCATCAATAATGATTATTTTAATGGCTTTGAAATGAAAGCATCATAGCAAAGTATGTAAATACATTAATATAGTACTAGATGCATGGTATTGGACCAGACTTAAAATGCAACACTATATCTAACAGGGGGTCCGTGTTCTGACTCTCTATCTACCAAGTCGCACTAAAATAGTTTAACATACTGCAACTCCTCTAGCGCTTGTGCGGTCCTCATTTGGGAGTCACACTCACGCGGTCAACCTGAAATGTAACTTTTTTTCTTCAGTAAAATCAATCTAATATAATTTTGTTCAATAATATCTTTTCTTTTGTATTTTGAGAGAATTGTATGGTACTAATTAATATTTATGCAATTATGATTAATTTTTCCCATTGAAAATAGTACAAACATTTTTTTACAATTATTTTTCAATCAATGCAGTATTTCAGATTAAAATAGAGACTAGGCCTTTAAAATCCAATTTTTGAAGGCAGAATATGCACCTCCTGGTGAGAGCAAAAAAAGAAAAACCTGTAATTTCATGATGTAACCACTAGATTCCTGTATAGGACTCCATAGAGAGGCTTGTGAACTCCCTAGTTGTTTTTATACATACTTGTTTACTTTTATTAGGTTGTGGATTTAAATGTATATTAAGGCATTCTCAAGGACTACTTTTTGTCAAGGTTTATATTTTTTGTTGTTTTAAATGTTGATTTGAAATGTAGGTTTTTGCATTATTGCAACAATAATGTAACAAAAATGAACAGGAACGCTTTATCAGAGCTTAATCCTTCTGGGTCTGATCCGATTTTAACCTCTTATTTCAGTCTTTTGACTCATTTTGGCTACATGGTTATAGCCATACCAATTCGTTTGAGTGTGTATAATTCTGTATGTGCGTGACTGTGAGTGTGTGTAAGTGAGTGTGTGTGAGTGGATGTATCTGTTTTACACTCTTGATGTTTTAGAGTGTAACCCCTTCCTTGCTGATTTTGCACTCTAGGTGTTTTAGAGTTTCACCCCTTCATTGCTGTGCATTGTGGGGGATTTGTAGATTGTACACACAAAAATGTTCTGTATTTTCGATTTTTTTTTTTCCCATTAATTTCCTATGGTCGGTCATTTCTGAACGAAGACCATGAGTGTGACTAATTTTTTACGACCAAATAGCGTTTTTTCGAATCATGCCCTCAATTTTTTAATTTTTTTTTATGTTCACATACCAAGTGCCATAAAAGTCACCAAGTTTCGTACCATTCTGGTGAAGCTTTGATTTTTTAAAATTCAAAATGTAAAATTCTCCGGTCAGAAGTGACCGAAGACCGCACAAGGTCTAGAAGAAGTTAGAATTGGCTTAGAGACAGTAAAAACTGGAAGGTCTGTACATGAAGCGTTATTTGGTTTTGTCAGCTCAACATAAACCTGTATGAGATGATCACCTGCTCCAATCCTGTTCCAAACAAAGTTGCCATCAAATCCTCCTAAATACGCTGCAAAGATAAATAATATGCATTAGTGAATATACATAAAGTGGCTTACTTCATGAATATAATTTATAAAGTATCAAATATCTTCTCACCTCCTAAAGCTAGTATCATGTGGCCAAAAGGTGGACCACTCTCATCAATGAAAAACACTTGCTTCATGTACAGAGACAGGAACTGTCCGTAATAAACTTCATCAAACCTGTAGCAGTATGCAAACATGATATATACATATGTGCATTTCTTTTAATCCACAAAATTAAAAGAATGAAAATAACTTAAAAAAAAAAAAAAGAAAAGACAATTAAACGAAGACTTACACAACAGCTTTAGGAAGGTGAATGCCATACAGTCTGGTCACGAGCGCTGAAACGGTCACTGCCACCAGCAGCAGATTGATCTCCACTGTAACACTGATGGGCAGTTTCACACACTGCATGTTGTCTGACTACATCCATTCATTATGGTAAAACATACCGTTATTACTATATACATATACATTTATTTGCATATACAAACACACAGGATCCGGCATGGAAAATGCATTTGCATATTATGTAAATACATGTAGGCCTAGTTTATTTACCTTGATTCAGTTAGATTTAGTTGTGAATTTCTCAAGAGTTTCGCAATCATTGGTCAACACTGCTGCTTTCGTGACTACATGTGCTGTGTCTTTCCGCAAAATGTAATGAATACCGACCTTCGCTAAACCTTGACTTTATTAAAAATGTATACAGCTGTGTCTCTGGCATAAGCGACAGCTTTAGTCTTCACCTTAAAAACACTTAAATTTAAAAATGTAAATAAACCGACGGTATGTAGTATGTGCTCTAGTGTTTCCGGGCAGTATTGCCCACATTTCAAAATAAAAGTCCTGCATTCCTGCACTTAGAAGATGAATCCCTTGTATGACACGAAAAAGTATTTGGGCACGTAAACCAAATACTAAAAATATCAAGTGGCATTTATTTGAAAGAAAAATAACACAAACAAAAGGCAAATCGTAAAAATAATTAAATAGGGTATCTATTATAGAAATAATTTTGCAACATGAGATAAACTGTCCAGATTAAGTACAAAAATGGAGAACTGACTTTATACATCCACTAAAAATTAATGTGATCAAAGTAATTTAAAATGTTAAAAAATAATTGAAAAATGAAGAAGAATTAGAATAATGGTCTTGCATCATTTGTTTGATGTAACTTTTATTATTATGTATGCATTTTAGTTATACACTTATTATGTGAGCTACTTTGCTATGTGTGAGGGTTGTGAGAGAAAAAATGAAAATAAATCAAACAAATACTGTAAGTGTATGAAACAACTGACACATCCATTGATCCATTCTTTTTCCAAATCACTTGTTTTATGTGCTGTAGGGTCATGGGGTTGCTGAAGCCTATCCCAACATACAACTGACACAAATAAGTTCAAATAACCTTGATAATTCATGACTTTATTTAAACATATAAGAAAAAGCAACTGACAAATCACCGTTCAGGGAAATATTTTAACAGGACAATCACAGAGGTCAAAGAAAGAAAGTAATTCTTTTTGCATTTCAACATTGATGAAATGTGAAGCTACCTGAACTGCTCTGCTAACAGAATGGAGTGTAAAATAAACAACAAACCCATATCATTATACATTCACAAACATTTGCTACTTAAAAGATATTACAATAATGCTAAAAAGGTTGCAGTTACAAAATACATTGCTGTGAGATTCAAAGGAGACTTAATACAATTCAAAGAAAGAACTGTCTTGGCAATAAAAACAAGGGCAGTTGTGGCAGATACTCTATCATTTGGGAAAATTAAATCACAAAACGTGTCACAAATTCACATTTGAAAGGTACATGGTATGTAACAGAAGCACTTACACTCTTAAAAATAAAGGTGCTTAAAAGGTTCTTCACAGCGATGCCATAGAAGAACAATTTTTGGTTCCACAAAGAACCATTCAGTCAAAGGTTCTTTAAAGAACCTTTGACTGAATGGTTCTTTGTGGAACCAAAAATTGTTCTTCTATGGCATCGTGAAGCACCTTTATTTTTAAGAGTGTAATGCACATTGGAAAAATGTTTCACACAAACACCTATGCTGTGTGAGCACCTGTGTACTCTGAAAATGAGGAACAAATTAGATCAATTTAGCATCCAATCCAGAACCAAACTGAGTGCAGTGGAGTGGACTTGCATGTTTCATTTAATTGATTATAAAAATAGTGCTATACATTAAAAACTACCTCTATTATGTATTTGCAATGCATAGTATAGAAGAAAAATGAAAAAAGTGTCTAAACTAAAGATATAGTTAGACATTTATCAACTAAATGTTACACTGAGCATGCATATTTCAGTCAATCCTAATTTCAAGAAACACCCGTTTTATAAAATCCCAAATATTTCAGAAAAAAAATACAAAATATAGTTGTTGAAAATAGTTTGCATTATTTTGCATATGAAAATGTAATAGAAAATTTCACATTATGTATATAATTGGCTGGTCCCTTAAGCAATGCATAGGAGGCTTGTACTAACACAAGAGCCACAAATCACTAATCTGCTAAACAATTCTTGCCCTAACATGGCGTTTTGATCTGCGTGCTGATGTTGACTCAGTAATGGCTTTTCTTTTCCTCTGATGTCTCTGTTTCGCTGTTTGTTCTACTTCTGATTCAGAATCTGATTCATCTTCCTTCTTTTTGGATTCATGCATTTGTAGCCTCATTGATTTTCGTCTGGTTGAAGCAGTAGATGAGCTACTCTGAACAACATGCTTTCCGATGGCAAGACTTTTCTCATCGTCATCAGAGATATTTTCTTCACCTTTCTCATATTTTTCTGCAGATGGGGATATCTCTTTTGGAGCCTCCATCACCACTCTGCTCTGCTCATCTGCTTTGTTTTCTTCTTGATCAGAAGTTTCCTCTACCTCCAATGCTAAAGTGATGCCCTCATTTGTACTGGACTCAAGATCTACATGTTGCTCTATCACTTCCTCTATTATTTCATCTGTCATAACCTCTTCTTTATCCTCATCAGTCTGGGTTTTATTTAATCTGCTCTGTTTTTGCTCCTCTTGAGATTCACCTGCACCTGGCTCTGTGTCTTTATGTACATTGCATTCTCCATCTGATTTAGTCCCTTGTGCATTTTTCTGTATTTTTTGTAGTGTTTCTTCACCCAAATTACTTCCCTCAAAAACTGCTGCAGTTGCATCTGACCTCAGCTCTACACTGTCTTCTGTAAATGTCACTTCTACTGAGTCAGTTTGTCCCATAACTGCCTCCTTGACTTGCTCACTATCGTCATCATGCTCTTGTTTACGAAGACGTTTAGATTTCCTTGGAGCAGCTGTTTCTACAGTCATTCTTTTTCTCAGGGATCTCATTTCCACTGCTTTTTCCTCCAAATCAGCAGATCTTCCTTGCACACCTTCTGCGGCTCTCTCATTTTCTCTTTCTTGGAGTGGTTTTGCTTCCTTCTGTACACTGGAAACCTCTTCCTCCTCCTGTTCATTAAGCATCGGCATATCTTCTCTCTCAAGATTTTCATCTTGAGCTTTGTTCTGTTCAGTGTTTACCTGGCTGCCACTGTTACTTTCCATGATTTCAAACAGAATTTCGTTTCCTTTCTCCTTAGTATCATCTTTTGTCTCTGAGTTTTCTGACTTTCCATCTGTATTTGTCTCAATTACGCCCTCTCCCTCTTT
Source organism: Sinocyclocheilus anshuiensis (assembly GCF_001515605.1). Taxonomy (NCBI): domain Eukaryota; kingdom Metazoa; phylum Chordata; class Actinopteri; order Cypriniformes; family Cyprinidae; genus Sinocyclocheilus; species Sinocyclocheilus anshuiensis. The sequence goes on along the minus strand of NW_015546072.1, from coordinate 1,122,176 downwards.
TGTCTCCAAATTTTCTAATTCAGCAATTAATGCCTCATTCTCCTTCCCTGTAGGGACATTTAAATGATCAGTTTCTCTTTCTGACTCCAGCTCTTGTCTGTGGAGGTGTTTTGATTTACTTCTTGGTGTAGATTGGACTGTTACTGTTCGGTATCGGAGACTTCTTGTAATGAAAGCTGCTTCTTGCTCTGAGTTTTCTAAAGCAACCTTCTCCACAGCTGTTGTCTTAAATTCATTTGTCAGATCGGTTTCCCCCACATTTTCACCCAGTGACACTGCTTCTTCTTGTTCCTGCTCTGTGTTTTCCTGTGAAGGCTCTGCTTTTTCTTCTTCCTGAACTCCCCCCTCTACATCTTTTTGCATTTTATCTATTTCCAGCAGAATTTCATTTTCAGTTATTTTAATTAAGGTCATAGTCTCCTCTTCTTCAACATCTGTAGATATTTCAGGCAAAGCTTCATCCACCCTTCCCTTATCATTTGATATGTCTATGTCTTGCTCATCTGAAGTAGTTTCCTCCCTTTTACTCACATCTCTATCTTCATCAAGATTTTCCACATTGGTCTCAATGGTAACCGGTACACAGACATTTACCGTCTTTGCTGTCATTGAAGAAGTTTCTTCGTTTCTACTCATCTTTGCTTCTTTTACTGGTTCCAACTCTGCTTTGTTGAGACGTACAGATTTTCTGGTCTTCTGTGTAGATGTGACGGATTGTGAACTGATCCTTAGACTTCTCCTTGTGGTCCGTTCACTTTTATTTTCATTGGTTTCAGAGCTTTCCACCTGTAAGATCTCTTCCTCTGCTTGAATGGGTGTCTCCTCTAAAACGTATGTTTGCTCCTTGTTAACCACCGAAACTTCATCCATCCCCATGGGTTTTTCTGTTTCAGCTGTTTCTTTCTCATTTTCAACAGATAGCTCATTTTCCTGTTGCTCTAAATTGACTTTGTCTCTTTCCATCTCACGGGTTGCCTCATTCCCTAAATTTGTTTCCTTGTTCTCCATGTTGTTAATTTCTTCAAATTCTTTTTCTATTACATTCTCATCAAGTTCTCCTTCTATAAGTGAGACAATGTTCTTAGTAGCTTCTACAGTTGTTTTTTGAAGTGTTTCCTCTTGATCTATTTCTGTTCCTTCTTTATGCACTTCTTCATCTCCTTTTCCTGTTAGTTGGACTGTTACAGTTTTATCTTCAAAAACTTCAGCCTCTTGTCTTTGTGCTTGTCTAGATTTCTTTATTGGTGGAGACTGAATTTTTACTGTTCTACGCCTGAGACTTCTCTCTGAGACGCCTGATGCCTCCTCTTCTAAGACTTCCTGAACAGTTTCTGGTGCCTCCTGAGCAAGACTTCTCATCTCTAGACCACTATCCATTTGTTTCTCTTTTAAATAAATATCTTGATTATTTTCTGTCTCCTGAATTATATTTGTTTTGTCTTCGATTGTTGTTGTTTTTGGATGTTCTCCAGATGTTACACTTTCTTCCACATCTTCATCTATGACCATCTTATATTCCTCTACATTCTCTCTCTCCTTTACATCATTCTGTCCTAACAAATCGTCTGTTGGTTTTTGCCCCTCAACTGTCATGTCTTGTTTGTCCTCTTCTGATATCAGGTTACATAGTTGATATTCACTTTTATGTGGTTCATACAGTTCCAGTTGTTCCTCTGTGTGAAAAGGTGTCAGGACTTCTGGAGTGTCAGTCTGTTGTTCTGTATTTTGAGAAAGTTTGTTTAAATCTACAAGTAATAGTGTGTCTGTTTGCAGTATTACTGGAGTACCATCATCTTTCTCTACCTCCTCATCAGGTTCTGCTTCTTTAGGTGGGACCTCTTCTACAATCTGAGAGGGCTCCTCTTTATCATTTATTTCTTCACCCATCAGCAGTTCAGAAGTCTCAGGTTCAACAGCTGTAGTTTCTTCAACATTTGTATTTGCTATTTCATCAAGACTTTCCAAGTTGCTCTCTACTGTAATTATTGGCACACACACATTCACAGTCTCTTCCGTTGTTGCTGAGGTTTCTTCATGTTCATTTCTACTCATATTTGTCTCTTTCAATGGGTCCAACTCTACTTTGTGGAGACGTGTAGATGTTCTTGTCTTCTGTGTAGCTGTGACTGATTTCGCACTGATCCTGAGACTTCTCCTTGTGATCCTTTCATTGTCACTTTGATCGGTTTCTGTGCTTTCCCCCTGTGAGAATTTCTCCTCTATTTGAATGGTGGTCCCCCCTACAACGTATGTTTGCTCCTTGCTAACCACAGGGTCAATCTGCAGTTGTATTACTGGAGTACCATCATCTTTTTCTACCTCCTCATCAAGTTCTGCTTCTACAAGTGAGACCCCTGAGACCTCCTTCTCTATTTGGATGGTGGTCCCCCCTACAATGAATGTTTGCTCTTTGCCAACCACTGGGTCAATCTCCATGGATTTTTCTGTCTCCATTGTTTCTTTGTCATTTTTAACCAATGGCTCATTTTGTTGTTGCTCTAAATTGGCTTCTTCTCCCACATCAGATGTCTCCTCATCTGTGTCTCTTGTCACAGCTAAATTTGTTTCCTTGTCCTCCATCTTGTTGATTTCTTCAACTCCTTTTTCTGCTATATTATCTTCAGGTTCTGCTTGTACAAATGGGATGACCTCAGTAGCCTCTACAGTTGATTTCTTAAGTGTTTCCTGCATTTCATCAACTACCTTTCCTCTTATTGGGATGTTTCTAGTTTTATCTTCAAAAGCTTCAGCCCCTTGTTTTTGTATACGTCTCGATTTTCTTCTTGGTGGAGACTGAATTTTTATTGTTCTACGCCTGAGACTTCTCTCTGTGCTGACTGATGCCTCCTCTTCTCAGACTTCCTGGTCAGTTTCTGGTGCCTCCTGAGCAAGAACACTAATTTCTATGTCACTGTCTGTTGGCTTTTCTTTAAAAGTAATATTGTGATCTTTTTCTGCCTCCTGAATTATATTTGTTTCATCTGCCATTGTTGTTGTTTTTTCAGGATGCTCTCCAGAATTTACTGCTTCTTCTACATCCTCATCTACAGCCCTATAAACTTCTATGATCTCTGTCACTTTTAAGTCATTTTGTTCTTCCAAATCTTCTGTTGGTTTTTGCTCCTCAAATGTCATGTCTTGTTTATTGGGTTCATTCTGCTCTTCAACTGTGTTATCATCCTCCATGTTGTCTTTCTCAGGGGTCTTTTCGGTATCTTCCTCTTTTTGTAGTTGTTCTAGCTGTTCTTCCTCTTCTGATGTCAGATTACATAGTTGATATTCACTATTATGTGGTTTATCCTGTTCCAGTTTTTCCTCTGTCTGGGAATGTGTCAGGACTTCTGGAGTGTCACTCTCTCCTTCTGTATTTTGGGAAAGTTTGTTTAAATCTACAAGTACTACTGTGGCTTTCTGCAGTTGTATTACTGGAGTACCATCATTTTTTTTTACCTCCTCATCAGGTTCTGCTTCTACAAGTGAGACCCGTGAGACCTCCTTCTCTATTTGGATGGTGGTCCCCCCTACAATGTATGTTTGCTCTTTGCCAACAATTGGGGCAAACTCCATGGATGTTTCTGTCTCAGTTGTTTCTTTATCATTTTTAACCAATGGCTCATTTTGCTGTTGCTCTAAAGTGGCTTCTTCTCCCACCTCAGATGTCTCCTCACCTGTGTCTCTTGTCACAACTAAATTTGCTTCCTTGTTCTCCAACTTGTTGATTTCTTCGACTCCTTGTTCTACAACATTATCTTCAGGTTCTGCTTCTACGAGTGGGATCACCTTCTCAGTAGCATCTACAATTGATGTTTGAGACGCTTTCTCTTTATCAACTATTTCTACACCTTGGTCCACCTCATCAGCTTCCTTTTCTGTTATTAGGACTATTTCAGTTTTATCTTCAGAAACGTCAGCCCCTTGTTTTTGTATACGTCTCGATTTTCTTCTAGGTGGAGACTGAATTTTTATTGTTCTACGCCTGAGACTTCTCTCTGTGCTGACTGATGCCTCCTCTTCTAAGACTTCCTGGTCAGTTTCTGGTGCCTCCTGAGCAAGAACACTCATTTCTATGTCACTGTCTGTTGGCTTTTCTTTTAAAGTAATATTGTGATCTTTTTCTGCCTCATGAATTATATTTGTTTCATCTGCCATTGTTGTTGTTTTTTCAGGATCCTCCTGAGCAAGAACACTCATTTCTATGTCACTGTCTGTTGGCTTTTCTTTTAAAGTAATATTGTGATCTTTTTCTGCCTCCTGAATTATATTTGTTTCATCTGCCATTGTTGTTGTTGTTTCAGGATGCTCTCCAGAATTTACTGCTTCTTCTACATCCTCATCTACAGCCCTATAAACTTCTACGATCTCTGTCACTTTTAAGTCATTCTGTTCTTCCAAATCTTCTGTTGGTTTTTGCTCCTCAAATGTCATGTCTTGTTTATTGGGTTCATTCTGTTCTTCAACTGTGTTATCATCCTCCATTTTGTCTTTCTCAGGGGTCTTTTCAGTATCTTCCTCTTTTTGTAGTTGTTCTAGCTGTTCTTCCTCTTCTGATGTCAGATTACATAGTTGATATTCACTATTATGTGGTTTATCCTGTTCCAGTTTTTCCTCTGTCTGGGAATGTGTCAGGACTTCTGGAGTGTCACTCTCTCCTTCTGTATTTTGGGAAAGTTTGTTTAAATCTACAAGTACTACTGTGGCTTTCTGCAGTTGTATTACTGGAGTACCATTATCTTTTTCTACCTCCTCATCAGGTTCTGCTTCTACAAGTGAGACCCGTGAGACCTCCTTCTCTATTTGGATGGTGGTCCCCCCTACAATGTATGTTTGCTCTTTGCCAACCACTGGGGCAAACTCCATGGATTTTTCTGTCTCAGCTGTTTCTTTATCATTTTTAACCAATGGCTCATTTTGCTGTTGCTCTAAAGTGGCTTCTTCTCCCACCTCAGATGTCTCCTCACCTGTGTCTCTTGTCACAGCTAAATTTGCTTCCTTGTTCTCCAACTTGTTGATTTCTTCAACTCCTTGTTCTACGACATTATCTTCAGGTTCTGCTTCTACGAGTGGGATCACCTTCTCAGTAGCATCTACAATTGATGTTTGAGGCGCTTTCTCTTTATCAACTATTTCTACACCTTGGTCCACCTCATCAGCTTCCTTTTCTGTTATTAGGACTATTTCAGTTTTATCTTCAGAAACGTCAGCCCCTTGTTTTTGTATACGTCTCGATTTTCTTCTAGGTGGAGACTGAATTTTTATTGTTCTACGCCTGAGACTTCTCTCTGTGCTGACTGATGCCTCCTCTTCTAAGACTTCCTGGTCAGTTTCTGGTGCCTCCTGAGCAAGAACACTCATTTCTATGTCACTGTCTGTTGGCTTTTCTTTTAAAGTAATATTGTGATCTTTTTCTGCCTCATGAATTATATTTGTTTCATCTGCCATTGTTGTTGTTTTTTCAGGATGCTCTCCAGAATTTACTGCTTCTTCTACATCCTCATCTACAGCCCTATAAACTTCTATGATCTCTGTCACTTTTAAGTCATTTTGTTCTTCCAAATCTTCTGTTGGTTTTTGCTCCTCAAATGTCATGTCTTGTTTATTGGGTTCATTCTGTTCTTCAACTGTGTTATCATCCTCCATTTTGTCTTTCTCAGGGGTCTTTTCAGTATCTTCCTCTTTTTGTAGTTGTTCTAGCTGTTCTTCCTCTTCTGATGTCAGATTACATAGTTGATATTCACTATTATGTGGTTTATCCTGTTCCAGTTTTTCCTCTGTCTGGGAATGTGTCAGGACTTCTGGAGTGTCACTCTCTCCTTCTGTATTTTGGGAAAGTTTGTTTAAATCTACAAGTACTACTGTGGCTTTCTGCAGTTGTATTACTGGAGTACCATTATCTTTTTCTACCTCCTCATCAGGTTCTGCTTCTACAAGTGAGACCCGTGAGACCTCCTTCTCTATTTGGATGGTGGTCCCCCCTACAATGTATGTTTGCTCTTTGCCAACAATTGGGGCAAACTCCATGGATGTTTCTGTCTCAGTTGTTTCTTTATCATTTTTAACCAATGGCTCATTTTGCTGTTGCTCTAAAGTGGCTTCTTCTCCCACCTCAGATGTCTCCTCACCTGTGTCTCTTGTCACAACTAAATTTGCTTCCTTGTTCTCCAACTTGTTGATTTCTTCAACTCCTTGTTCTACGACATTATCTTCAGGTTCTGCTTCTACGAGTGGGATCACCTTCTCAGTAGCATCTACAATTGATGTTTGAGACGCTTTCTCTTTATCAACTATTTCTACACCTTGGTCCACCTCATCAGCTTCCTTTTCTGTTATTAGGACTATTTCAGTTTTATCTTCAGAAACGTCAGCCCCTTGTTTTTGTATACGTCTCGATTTTCTTCTAGGTGGAGACTGAATTTTTATTGTTCTACGCCTGAGACTTCTCTCTGTGCTGACTGATGCCTCCTCTTCTAAGACTTCCTGGTCAGTTTCTGGTGCCTCCTGAGCAAGAACACTCATTTCTATGTCACTGTCTGTTGGCTTTTCTTTTAAAGTAATATTGTGATCTTTTTCTGCCTCATGAATTATATTTGTTTCATCTGCCATTGTTGTTGTTTTTTCAGGATGCTCTCCAGAATTTACTGCTTCTTCTACATCCTCATCTACAGCCCTATAAACTTCTATGATCTCTGTCACTTTTAAGTCATTTTGTTCTTCCAAATCTTCTGTTGGTTTTTGCTCCTCAAATGTCATGTCTTGTTTATTGGGTTCATTCTGTTCTTCAACTGTGTTATCATCCTCCATTTTGTCTTTCTCAGGGGTCTTTTCAGTATCTTCCTCTTTTTGTAGTTGTTCTAGCTGTTCTTCCTCTTCTGATGTCAGATTACATAGTTGATATTCACTATTATGTGGTTTATCCTGTTCCAGTTTTTCCTCTGTCTGGGAATGTGTCAGGACTTCTGGAGTGTCACTCTCTCCTTCTGTATTTTGGGAAAGTTTGTTTAAATCTACAAGTACTACTGTGGCTTTCTGCAGTTGTATTACTGGAGTACCATTATCTTTTTCTACCTCCTCATCAGGTTCTGCTTCTACAAGTGAGACCCGTGAGACCTCCTTCTCTATTTGGATGGTGGTCCCCCCTACAATGTATGTTTGCTCTTTGCCAACAATTGGGGCAAACTCCATGGATGTTTCTGTCTCAGTTGTTTCTTTATCATTTTTAACCAATGGCTCATTTTGCTGTTGCTCTAAAGTGGCTTCTTCTCCCACCTCAGATGTCTCCTCACCTGTGTCTCTTGTCACAACTAAATTTGCTTCCTTGTTCTCCAACTTGTTGATTTCTTCAACTCCTTGTTCTACGACATTATCTTCAGGTTCTGCTTCTACGAGTGGGATCACCTTCTCAGTAGCATCTACAATTGATGTTTGAGACGCTTTCTCTTTATCAACTATTTCTACACCTTGGTCCACCTCATCAGCTTCCTTTTCTGTTATTAGGACTATTTCAGTTTTATCTTCAGAAACGTCAGCCCCTTGTTTTTGTATACGTCTCGATTTTCTTCTAGGTGGAGACTGAATTTTTATTGTTCTACGCCTGAGACTTCTCTCTGTGCTGACTGATGCCTCCTCTTCTAAGACTTCCTGGTCAGTTTCTGGTGCCTCCTGAGCAAGAACACTCATTTCTATGTCACTGTCTGTTGGCTTTTCTTTTAAAGTAATATTGTGATCTTTTTCTGCCTCATGAATTATATTTGTTTCATCTGCCATTGTTGTTGTTTTTTCAGGATGCTCTCCAGAATTTACTGCTTCTTCTACATCCTCATCTACAGCCCTATAAACTTCTATGATCTCTGTCACTTTTAAGTCATTTTGTTCTTCCAAATCTTCTGTTGGTTTTTGCTCCTCAAATGTCATGTCTTGTTTATTGGGTTCATTCTGTTCTTCAACTGTGTTATCATCCTCCATTTTGTCTTTCTCAGGGGTCTTTTCAGTATCTTCCTCTTTTTGTAGTTGTTCTAGCTGTTCTTCCTCTTCTGATGTCAGATTACATAGTTGATATTCACTATTATGTGGTTTATCCTGTTCCAGTTTTTCCTCTGTCTGGGAATGTGTCAGGACTTCTGGAGTGTCACTCTCTCCTTCTGTATTTTGGGAAAGTTTGTTTAAATCTACAAGTACTACTGTGGCTTTCTGCAGTTGTATTACTGGAGTACCATTATCTTTTTCTACCTCCTCATCAGGTTCTGCTTCTACAAGTGAGACCCGTGAGACCTCCTTCTCTATTTGGATGGTGGTCCCCCCTACAATGTATGTTTGCTCTTTGCCAACAATTGGGGCAAACTCCATGGATGTTTCTGTCTCAGTTGTTTCTTTATCATTTTTAACCAATGGCTCATTTTGCTGTTGCTCTAAAGTGGCTTCTTCTCCCACCTCAGATGTCTCCTCACCTGTGTCTCTTGTCACAACTAAATTTGCTTCCTTGTTCTCCAACTTGTTGATTTCTTCAACTCCTTGTTCTACGACATTATCTTCAGGTTCTGCTTCTACGAGTGGGATCACCTTCTCAGTAGCATCTACAATTGATGTTTGAGACGCTTTCTCTTTATCAACTATTTCTACACCTTGGTCCACCTCATCAGCTTCCTTTTCTGTTATTAGGACTATTTCAGTTTTATCTTCAGAAACGTCAGCCCCTTGTTTTTGTATACGTCTCGATTTTCTTCTAGGTGGAGACTGAATTTTTATTGTTCTACGCCTGAGACTTCTCTCTGTGCTGACTGATGCCTCCTCTTCTAAGACTTCCTGGTCAGTTTCTGGTGCCTCCTGAGCAAGAACACTCATTTCTATGTCACTGTCTGTTGGCTTTTCTTTTAAAGTAATATTGTGATCTTTTTCTGCCTCATGAATTATATTTGTTTCATCTGCCATTGTTGTTGTTTTTTCAGGATGCTCTCCAGAATTTACTGCTTCTTCTACATCCTCATCTACAGCCCTATAAACTTCTATGATCTCTGTCACTTTTAAGTCATTTTGTTCTTCCAAATCTTCTGTTGGTTTTTGCTCCTCAAATGTCATGTCTTGTTTATTGGGTTCATTCTGTTCTTCAACTGTGTTATCATCCTCCATTTTGTCTTTCTCAGGGGTCTTTTCAGTATCTTCCTCTTTTTGTAGTTGTTCTAGCTGTTCTTCCTCTTCTGATGTCAGATTACATAGTTGATATTCACTATTATGTGGTTTATCCTGTTCCAGTTTTTCCTCTGTCTGGGAATGTGTCAGGACTTCTGGAGTGTCACTCTCTCCTTCTGTATTTTGGGAAAGTTTGTTTAAATCTACAAGTACTACTGTGGCTTTCTGCAGTTGTATTACTGGAGTACCATCATTTTTTTTTACCTCCTCATCAGGTTCTGCTTCTACAAGTGAGACCCGTGAGACCTCCTTCTCTATTTGGATGGTGGTCCCCCCTACAATGTATGTTTGCTCTTTGCCAACCACTGGGGCAAACTCCATGGATTTTTCTGTCTCAGCTGTTTCTTTATCATTTTTAACCAATGGCTCATTTTGCTGTTGCTCTAAAGTGGCTTCTTCTCCCACCTCAGATGTCTCCTCACCTGTGTCTCTTGTCACAACTAAATTTGCTTCCTTGTTCTCCAACTTGTTGATTTCTTCGACTCCTTGTTCTACAACATTATCTTCAGGTTCTGCTTCTACGAGTGGGATCACCTTCTCAGTAGCATCTACAATTGATGTTTGAGGCGCTTTCTCTTTATCAACTATTTCTACACCTTGGTCCACCTCATCAGCTTCCTTTTCTGTTATTAGGACTATTTCAGTTTTATCTTCAGAAACGTCAGCCCCTTGTTTTTGTATACGTCTCGATTTTCTTCTAGGTGGAGACTGAATTTTTATTGTTCTACGCCTGAGACTTCTCTCTGTGCTGACTGATGCCTCCTCTTCTAAGACTTCCTGGTCAGTTTCTGGTGCCTCCTGAGCAAGAACACTCATTTCTATGTCACTGTCTGTTGGCTTTTCTTTTAAAGTAATATTGTGATCTTTTTCTGCCTCATGAATTATATTTGTTTCATCTGCCATTGTTGTTGTTTTTTCAGGATGCTCTCCAGAATTTACTGCTTCTTCTACATCCTCATCTACAGCCCTATAAACTTCTATGATCTCTGTCACTTTTAAGTCATTTTGTTCTTCCAAATCTTCTGTTGGTTTTTGCTCCTCAAATGTCATGTCTTGTTTATTGGGTTCATTCTGTTCTTCAACTGTGTTATCATCCTCCATTTTGTCTTTCTCAGGGGTCTTTTCAGTATCTTCCTCTTTTTGTAGTTGTTCTAGCTGTTCTTCCTCTTCTGATGTCAGATTACATAGTTGATATTCACTATTATGTGGTTTATCCTGTTCCAGTTTTTCCTCTGTCTGGGAATGTGTCAGGACTTCTGGAGTGTCACTCTCTCCTTCTGTATTTTGGGAAAGTTTGTTTAAATCTACAAGTACTACTGTGGCTTTCTGCAGTTGTATTACTGGAGTACCATTATCTTTTTCTACCTCCTCATCAGGTTCTGCTTCTACAAGTGAGACCCGTGAGACCTCCTTCTCTATTTGGATGGTGGTCCCCCCTACAATGTATGTTTGCTCTTTGCCAACCACTGGGGCAAACTCCATGGATTTTTCTGTCTCAGCTGTTTCTTTATCATTTTTAACCAATGGCTCATTTTGCTGTTGCTCTAAAGTGGCTTCTTCTCCCACCTCAGATGTCTCCTCACCTGTGTCTCTTGTCACAGCTAAATTTGCTTCCTTGTTCTCCAACTTGTTGATTTCTTCAACTCCTTGTTCTACGACATTATCTTCAGGTTCTGCTTCTACGAGTGGGATCACCTTCTCAGTAGCATCTACAATTGATGTTTGAGGCGCTTTCTCTTTATCAACTATTTCTACACCTTGGTCCACCTCATCAGCTTCCTTTTCTGTTATTAGGACTATTTCAGTTTTATCTTCAGAAACGTCAGCCCCTTGTTTTTGTATACGTCTAGATTTTCTTCTTGGTGGAGACTGAACTCTTTTTGTTCTTCGTCTAAGACTTCGCTGTGTGCTGACTGGTGCCTCCTCTTCTAAGTTTTCTTGAACAGCATTCTCCTGGGCAAGACCGCTCACCCCTTCATCCTCATTCTGTTTATTTTCAATTTTATTGCTTTCCACCAGGCTGCCCTCAGCTGGCATTGTGGCCAAATCTTCAGTTGGCTTTTGCTCTTCAAATGTCATGTCTTGTTTATCGAGTTTGTTCTGCTCTTCAACTGTGTTTTCTTCCTCCATTTTCTCTTCCTCAGGGGTCTTTTCAGTGTCTTCCTGTGTTTGTACTTCTTCTTGTTGTTCCTCCTCTTCTAATGCCAGATTAGACAGTTCTTGTTCACTTGTATCTGGTTCATACAGTTCCAGTTTTTCCTCCGTTTGGAAATGTGTCAGGTCTTCTGAAGCCTCACCCTCTGCTTCTGTATTTTGGGAACGTTTGCTCAAATCCACAAGTACTACTGTGGCTTTTTGTAATTTTATTGCTGGAGTACCATCGTCATTCTCTACCTCCTTACCAGGTTCTACAAGTGAAACCTTTTCTTCAGGACCATCAACAATCTGAATTTTTTTCTCCTGATCATCTATTTCTACACCCAAAGGTAGTCCGGAACTCTCTGGGACTGCAGTTTCCTCAGTATTTGTGTTTACTATTTCATCAAGACTTTCCAAACTGGCCTCAGTTGTAATAATTGGTATACAGCCATCCACAGTCTCTTCTGTTATCGCTGATGTTTTTTCATATCCATTTCTACTCATGTTTGGTTCTTCCACTGGCTCCAACTCAGCGAAATGTTCTTCTTTGTTCTCCATCTTGTTGACATCTTGACCCATTTCATCCTCTCTCTCTTTTGTCATCAAGATTGTATCAGTTTTATTCTTGCTCACCACTCTGTGTCTTTCCTGATGTTCAACATCTGCTTCAGCTTTTTGTTTCTGTACACATCTAGATTTCCTTGTCAGTGGAGTCTGAACTCTTATTGTTCTACGTCTGAGATGTCTTTCTGTGCTGATTGGCACCTCTTCTTCCTGGACATGTACCTCCTGAGCAAGACTGCTCATCTCTATGTCACTGTACAATTGTCCAGCTAAATTTGCTTCCTTGTTCTCAATATTTTTGATGTCTTCAACTCTGTTTTCTAATACATCCTCCTTAGCTTCTGTTTCTATAAGTGGGATTTCCTCAGTAACCTTTGTAATCTGAAGTTCTTTCTCTTTATCATCTATTTCTGCAGCTCTAAGGAATTCAGAACTTCCACATTCAACACTTGCAGTTTCATCAGCATTTGTGTTTGCCATTTCATTCTCCTTTGGACTTACATCCTCCACAATAAGTTCATCCCTCTCAGGGTTTTCATCAGTCCTGAGTTTTGCATAAACTTGAGGCTCAACACTCTCCACCTGTTCAATCAATGCTTTGCTACGTGTAGATCTCCTAACAGGGGTGATCTTGACTGGTTTCAAAGTGCTCCTAAGACATCTAACTGTCACCCCAGTGTCAACAGGCTGCTCTTTAAGTCTTGTGGATCTACTTGGGACGTCGATAGAGCCTTTCTTTTGAGTTTGTTTGCCTTGTTTGGGAAACTTGTCTGCCTCATACAAATTTTGCTTATCCTCTTTATCTTGTTCAGTGTCTGTTTTCTCTGGTACCTCAACTTGGCTTAGAAGAACAGCCTCTGTGGTTTCTGATTCTGGCTCATACTCTTGATCTTTGTATGCAGCTGATTGTTCTGGAGTTCTGTTGGCATCAGCTGCTACAACATATCCTTCTGTTGTAGTAGTACAGGCTGGTTCTTCCATGGGTTTGGTGTCTAATGTACCATCTTGTTCTTCTTTTCTCATATTTTCTTCAGTTGCTTGTAGCTCAGATGACATGGTGAGTTTCATTTCCTCTTGTCCAGGAATACCGATCTCTCCATGATTATCACCTGCCTCCTTAGGAGAACATTCATGCAGATCTACAAGCACATCTTTGGCTTCACTCAATGTCAACATCACAGTGCTATTCTCCACTGTCTCCTCATCCTCTTCAGGTGTTGTTTTTGATTCCTGTATCTCAGGAGGCTCTACAGACGACTGTAGTGGTGCTTCTTCTTGATCTGTTTCTTTTCTTTCCACTAATTCAGAAACTTCAGGAAATACAGTTTCCTCAACCTGTGTAATTTCAACGTCCATAGTAGATACAGTTTCCACTGTAAGCATGTCTTTTTCTTTGTATTCCTCAACCTCAGACTCTGCCTCTGCCTTATTTTCAGTTTGAGCTTCTTGTATCTTCTCCATAACCTCAGAAACATCATGTACAGGTTCATCTGTTGATTGTTCAATATCTTCATCTTGCATCATTACTTTGCTGTGATGTTTGGATCTCTGTTGGCCTGTTTTCACAGACTTTGTAGTTGCAAGATCTTTTTCAGCAGGCTGATGCATGAGTCTTTTGGACTTCCTTGAAGGAGTTAAACCTGATGTTCTCTTGTTGAAGACCTGTTCTGCCTCATCAGGGCCTAATGTATGTTTACTTGCTTTTTCAATTAGTGTATCCTTGTTTGTCATTGTTTGGTTTGGTTCGGGGACTTCTGTTTCAGCCTCATTTTGTTTGGGCTGGTCACATAAGACCTCTTCAGTAGTAAGGACCTCTCTCACAGAATCTGCCTCCATCTCTATCTGGTCTTTAACTTCCACAGACTGTTGCAGAACTGTGTCTTCATCCTTTGGTTCACTTTTCTCTTGGCCTGTGTTGTCATCTCTGTTTTCCTCAATTAGGTCCTTTTCACTTTCTGCCATAACCTCATCTTCTGCTCTTTCTTTATTCTCTGTTATTTCCATATCCCAGTGTGTTTGTACTTTTTCTGTTGATTTAGCACGAGTCTCTGATTGCTCGGCCACCTCACTCACAGTTTTTTCCTCTTTCGGTTCATCTGGCATTTGTTTTATTTCCTCCATCTCTGCCTCACACACAGGTTCATCTTCCTCAACCTCTTTGTTCTTTCCTAAATTTTCATTTTTTTCCTCTTCAGTTCCTGTACTCATCTTAACAATTTCTACGTACACCACAGACTGAAGTTGGCTTTGGTCAATAGACCCTATAGTGTCTCCTTGTATATCTATAGTGTACTCCTTAATAACCATTTCACATTCCTCTTTACTACCTCTTTGGTTCTTTATTTCCTCAGCTGTGGTGAGGTGGGTGACTGGACTCCCCTCTGATGTAGCTGTGACAATGTCGTTTTCAATTTCACGTGTCTCCTCTTTTTGTGATCCTCTAAACTCTGCAAAGTTGGTCACAGTTGCAGTTACAGTGTCTACTGAGCTCTGCCAAATTAGAGAAGAGAGATGTTAATTAATGAACTGAAAGTGTGAAAATTACAAAAGGCCATTTTAAGAAAACAAAGTCATGTTTGCTTCTGTAATAACAGCTTGAACATTATTATTATGTTCAAGCTGTTATTACTGAAGCAAACATGATGTTTATTCAGTTGAATACATACCCTGAGTACTGTTTCTGATTCTTTTACAGAAAAAGTGTTAAGATTTTCCACGGCTGCCACCTCGACTGAACTTTCAACTACTGCCTCAATGTCTTCCACCCTTTGTGAGACATAGTTATTTATATACATAGTGTAGTAATCAATACTGTTATGTATTCTGCTGACAAATAATGTGTTACCTGATTATGTTCTCTGAAAGCCTCTCCTCTGAATTTTCTCTGATAGCTCTTCGTTTCAGGTTGCTACCTCTGCCACGCCTTGTGACAGGTATGTCATCTACTTCTGTAACAGTGACAAACATCAGCTAGATTCAGCTGAAGAGACTTTTTTGAGCAAATTATTGTTCAACCAACAATTTATACTTGCCTTTGGTGATGTCTATGATGGTCTCCTCCTAAAATTTGAAAGTTGATATCAATGTTAGATATAAGATTCACTTTGTAATATTACTGTATATACAGTAATTTTGTTATCCAAACTAGCAGTCAGTTAATATGAGTTTAACCATTCAGCCATTGCCTTGATGCAATCACATGCATCGATCTTCACATTTACTGTATATAATAATCAAAATGCTAAAAATTGAATTAGTTGCCAACTAATTATGTGGGCACAACTGCATGCAGAAATCATTTGAAGTTTAATTATAGATATTTGTTTTCTCTTGTACTTACACATGTAGTCTTGAGATAATCTAAATGTAAATTGTAGCGAGATGATACTTTCATGTTGTGATATTTGGATTAAAGTTACTGATTAAATTTTTTCTAAGTAATATGCATCTCTGGTCACTCACAAACACTGTTTGTTAGTTTTACATTCTCTGTTGTATTCCAAGTAACCTATATGCTCATGTTAGTAATGGGTTTCCTTTCAAGACACTTTTGGTACAATAAACAATCTGAAGCTTTTCTTCTTTTCCTCGCCTATGATACATTAGGAAAAATATTTTAAAAATCCTATAAATCAAATCTTTATAAATCGTATTGTATTTGAAATGGTCTGAACTTCCCAAATCAATTTGAAATCAAATAGGAAAGTTAACTGAATACATTTTCTGTCAAAACAAAGTTAATTAACACAAAAGTAACAGAAATTAGAGTACCACAATCTCCACTGTATATTCAGTGGTTTCCTGAATCTTTGTGATCTCAATTTCCATTGGAGCAGTGGCATCACCTTCGTCAAAATTCAGTTTGCTCACAACCTGGTCCTTCTCTGTTAAAGACGTATCACATTATTAGGACTATAAATCCCTTTCAATTAATTACATGAAATGCCAATTAATTCATTAAATTCATCATCACAAATAATTACAAATATCAATATTTCCATATCACAGAAGCTAAAAATACAGATATTTTTCTTACCCTTTAGGTTCAACTTCTGTAGCCTGTTGACTATTAGAGTTCTCTGGAAAGGGCTTCCTATTTTCTCTACTTCCCACAGAAGCTCCTTGTCTGCTGGATATCTACTGAAGTACTTTTCACAAACTGTAAAGAAAGAGGTAGATGCCAAGCATAGAAACCAAGAATAATATCTGTTATATGAGAAAATGTGACATTTGACCGGACTGTAGGTCTGCTTCTATACCTTTAGAAATAGCTTCTGAAAGTGGAAATTTTAACCCTATGTACTCATTTCTGAAGCTACCAACAAAGTCTTCCAGTATCTTTATGGCATGCCCCTGGCCCCGGTGACACTTCCTGACAAATATTGTGTCCATTACAGGAAGTTGATAGCATTGGGTCACAAAGTTTCTGCATAAGCTTCCTGTAAGTGAAGAGAAATATGAAGTAACCAACAAGTAAGGTATGAAATTGTACATGAGGCTTTGAAGGAACTGTCATTGCCTTTGGGTTTGAATGAGTAAAAGCCAATGGCCTCTCCATCCTTCCATAGTATTTTTGCAGCTTCACGCTCACAATGACAGAGAAAGAAAACATCTTCACCGCTCTTCTCATTTCTCAACACAATTCTGTTGAGAACATATAGGACTATCCTTTCCCCAAGTGTGCTGACCTGGGAAAAATATGGCACTAGTTATTAACATTTACTTATACATATTTGCAAAAGAAACCAATTTGCTAATGATGACACATTAGGTCATTGATTGAAGCATTACTGGCCTTGCATAAAATTAGAAAACACTGACCTTGATCAGGCCTGTTCTTGAGGGCTCTGCTGTTTTAAGAACATCTTCAACCCCCCACCACCGATCCAGCAAATATAGACCTACAACTGCAGATTATTGTAATAAATCTGTTAAAATATACAGTGTTAGCATCACAACATGTTAAAAAATTGTTCTGGTTTTCATCACGTTTGACTATATTACTTGTGTTCGAGTCATCAGGTGAGAACAACGCAAGGAGCTTTTTTTCAGTATCTGTTCCATATAGAGGGACAAAACTCACATTGCAGAGTCCAACTTCTATCTGTCACCGAGGGAACATCATTGAAAATGTGAAAATGTTTTAAAGTCACATTGTGCAAATGCATTTGACACCTTGTTAAAAAAATAGGATTCTTTGGGAAAACACACAAAGTCAGTATTCCGAAAACATAATTTGTCCTTAATCCTTTATTTTGAATAATAAAAGTATTTACTTATTTAAAGGGAACAATTTTTAACTTTTCCCAGAAAATTATATATATATACATATACATTTTGGAGTGAAGATTTGCAGACAATATACTTGTTCACCTTACCTGTTTGAAATCAGAGAGGCTGAAGTACTCTGTATTTCTGTAGGGGAGCTGAGACATGTATTCCTCAGCTGTCAGCTCTAAGGTCTCATGATCCACATTTGTCAGATTATCTACAGGAAATGCCATCCTATGGAAGAAAACATTTGTTTAAAAAAATACCCCTCATATAATATCTAAAAATGCATGTACATTTACTGTATGGAAGTCCCAAATGATAATGACTGCTTATAACCCATGTTTCATAGCTTTTGGACCAACAGTTACTGGTAGATAAACCATGGTTACCAAGGCTGCATTTAATCAAAATGCAGTAAAACTTTATTTTCATTTAATTTTCGATTAAAATTCAATTCAAATCAAATTTAATTTCAATTGAATTTTCTATTTGAATATATTTTAAAGTGCTTTTTTTTTTTTCCTGTGATGGTAAAGCTGAATTTTCAGCAGCCATTACTCCAGTCTTCTGTGTCACATAAATTCAGAAATCATACTAATATGCTGATTTGGTGGCCAAGAAACATTTCTTATTATTATTAGTGTTAAAAACAGTTGTGCTGCTTAATGTTTTTTTGTGGAAACCATGAGACCTCGAAAGAAAAAAAAGTTTGTAAGAGACAATTTTCCAAATTCTCAACAGAACAGAACTCGGTCTTGAAACAAATCGTCTCAGGTTACCCATGTAACCATGGTTCCCTGAGAAGGGGAACGAGACACTGCGTCCCCTAGAGGACACTTTGGGGAACGCCCTCAGCGTGACCGGTGTCTGAAGTGCATGTGGAAACACGACAATGAACTTGTCATTGGCCCATGACGTGTTACTGGTGCGACCAGGAGTATAAAAGGGCACCTGTAGCACACGTCATCAGCTTCTTGTCTGAAGGAGTCCAGAGATAGTATGCAGGGTACCTCTCGCCTGCCCAGCCGCCGCGTATGCCTTGCCCACGAGCCTAGATGTAAACTGGCACGGCTTCGAAGGCAAGGTAGGAGCCCTCCACGAAGATGCCTGGGGAGCCGCGAGATAACCCGCAAGGGATTCCTCCATCTGAGGCATCTTTGTGTACCCGCTGTCTTCCAGCCCCTTCACATTAGCGTAGTTTGACTTGTTAGGGGTAAAGACGCGGGCAGAGAAAGGATTCCTCCTTGACCTCAACAGCTCGCTGTGAAGCTCAGGGAGGAATGGAAGGCTCGGGGTCGCTGCCCAGCGCCCCGACTCCTCGGAGGCGGGGCTCTCGCAGCTACGCTCGCCTTCTGACTCTGCCGCCAGCTGGGCCCGGCGGCAGGCTCAGCTTCAGGTGGTTGATCGAAAGGACGCCGCCTACGAGGGATGTAGTGCTCAAACGTCGCTGACTTAACCTTCGCCTCCCTGAACTTACAGACTACTGTCTCAACAGCAGCTCCGAAAAGCCCGGCAGGCGAAACCAGGGAATCAAGGAGAAAAGACCTGTCCTTCTCCTTTAGCCCCGACAGGTTCCGGATCAGAAGAAACCGGAGACCGGGCTTCCAGATCCGGTTCGAGAGCAACAAAGCTGGTGACCGAGGATTGGGATAGGGAGAGACCCGTCCCAAGCTCGTCAGCCAGATCTAACTGCGAGCCCCATGAGTGCAGACGGCGCTCTGCCTTGGCAGCAGCGGGTCCAGCACCACGAGGCGCAGATGCTTGGCTTCCGTCCTCTGTAAACAGAGCTAAGCGGGAGCGCAGCTGTTTCACTGTGAAACGATCACAGTGGGCACAGCCGGCTCCCTCGAGAGCCGACCGTGCATGCTGTGCCCCCAGACACACCACACAAAGCTCATGAGAATCACTAGGTGTGATGTACCTTTCACACGGTGGGACACATCTTTTAAAACTGCGCTCAGACATATATATATTTTTTTTTCAACATTCTGTCACACACGCACACACAAACAAAACGGCTGAAGACAAGAAGCTGATGACGTGTGCTACAGGTGCCCTTTTATACTCTTGGTCGCACCAGTAACACGTCATGGGCCAATGACAAGTTCATTGTCGTGTTTCCACATGCACTTCAGACACCGGTCACGCTGAGGGCGTTCCCCAAAGTGTCCTCTAGGGGACGCAGTGCGAGTTCCCATTCGATAGGGAACTACAATAAGCAATGTATTACTTTGTATGGTGAGTGTGACAGATTATGTAGTTGTAGCATTCCTGATGAGCATGGTGAAACATAAATTTGTTTGAATGGCAAAAAATGCATTAAATTTTTTTTTAAATAACCAAACAGACCTTTTCAACTTAGAAAAACATGATTTTAAAGATAGATTCAATATGGAGTCACAAACCAAAAAAGTTCTGAAATCCTTTGTTCACTGTAGATCTCCTTATCACAAATGGCACATTGGCCTCTAACTAGTACAAAGCAAGGTGCTTAATATCTGTTTAAATGTATCTACCGCTTTAACTGTGGCGTTTTAGAATGTGGTAAATGCTGCTTGCGACATAAGGCTTAGAATTGCCCTTGAGTGATAGAACTGACAGCCGCTCTAGAAGATTATTGAAAAACATATCATGGATAGTTTAAGGTATTCTGGTGTGCCACACCTCCAGCTCAACTCAACCACATAAACGTTAGTAGTTCTCACATTTCATACCAAGTAGCTCTGCAGAAATATAGAGAGAGTCCTGGAGTTGAAGAACATAGAAGTAGGAGGAGCAATGTATGTAACATACACACAAAACAAACAAAGCTGTCTGTGTTGTGGGCCACTTTCCTGGTTTGGCACATTTGTTTAATGCTCATATAGTTGCCTTAAAGATCACATGTGTAATTACATACTTGTTGTATGTATCGTCTGTCTCTTCACGGTCTCTACATACCACCTTTGAAAGTGCAAATCCCGCTGAGAAATGACAGTAAATGTAAAACATTCAATACAAAGCCTACACTCAAGGAGCTACAAGAATGATATGTACTGAATTATGCCTTTAGAGCACAGACTGAATGTTAGCTTGTGTCTGAACCAGTCAATACAAGAATGTGTTTGTTAGTAAGCCTCATAACAAAGTGGGTTTGTTCATGTTTGTGCCTCTACAGTGAATATATTTGATAGGAAAAACAGTTAAGGGCTGCCTTATGAATTAGTCAATGGCCCTTCTGTCAGGCAACATTACCAGTGAGGCAGAAAAGCAAGCTTTGTGCGTGTCTGTGTGTTTGGGTTTGCTGAGAACCAGATGAACACCTCACTCACGTACACACCTGCAGGGCAACTGGATATGAATATTGGCTCTTTGCAGAAACATGCTCGTTGTGAACTACAACTGCACAACCAGCGTGCAATCTGGTTAACTGGAAGATATCAAACATAACAGTAGCTACCTAGCTTCTCAACGTACTTATATCATGATGTGCTTGATTAATGACACTGATGGCAAGTCTATGTCAACTTCAAATGAACTCTGTCTTTAGCAAGCCAGTCATGTGGATTCATACAATCAATTAATTCAAAGGTATCAAATTTACCAGATTCAAAAGTTGCTCTCCAAATTCCAAAAACGTATTACATTACTTTATTCTCTATAGAAGAGCAGCAAACTTTTATGAAATGTATTTTAAAGAACAAATTTAATACAACATTGCCCACATTCATGTAAAATAGGAGGTGCTTTGCACATGGCATTTACATGTGACATTGTAGGCCAATATGAAAACAAGTCATGCAGAAATTCTACATCAGTGCATGTGCTAATGGACTTGTCTTAACATTTATCTGCAGCATGCACTAAAATATGTGACCCTGGACCACAAATCCAGTCTTAAGTCACACAGGTATATTTGTAGGAATAGCCAAAATAGTTGTATCTCGGCCAAATATTGTCCTATCCTAACAAACCATACATCAATGGAAAGCTTATTTTTAATCTTTCAGATTATGTATAAATCTCAATTTAAAAAAACTGATTTTATGACTGGATTTGTGGTCCAGTGCAGGGTTGCCCAGTTTTCACAACAAGACCCACCCAATTGCTACTCAAAACTAGCACAAAAATAGGCCAATTGCATTTCGAGGGGGGTCCCCCGGTAAAAATCAGTTCAGGGGGTAAAATATACATTTTTTTTGGCGGGGTTCCCCTGGTAAAATTCACATTTTAGGGGCTAAATATCACATTATTGGGGTTGCTTCAACCCACGGACATGTTGCTCGCGGCAACAGTGATAAAGTAGCCCAATTCCACGGGAAAACCACAGACATGGCAACACTGGTCCAGGGTCAAATTAACTAACAAATAAATAAATACTTTAGCAACCAATAAACATTCTTTAAATAAACACATTCAGAAACAATTTTAGCATCACTAAAGTTTGGGATAAAGCTTTGGTATAATGTTTATCTGTAGTGTGCATAAAAACTTTTTAAATGAATTATTAATAAATGAATGAATAAATCAATGACAAAATATTTATATAAATGAATTAATTTATGCCGAATAACTAAACTTTGCAATAACACTTGGGAGAAGTCACCTAAACAATACCACCAACTGCAATATATATAGACATACTATTTTTAAAAAGCTTAATGAAGGAAGAAATCAAAGGACACACAAAGAAAAGAAAAAAAACTTGAATTCCAGAGGAATTTCGTGCAAAGACAATGCTTTATCTAAAACATAAAGCAAGCAAAAGTATCTGAAGTTTTCAGAGTCACCAGTGAAGGGGCCCCTAACAAAAGCTCTGAACACTGTGTACTTTAAACGTGCTAAAGCAGAGTGGGTGTGTGTGTCCCGCCAAGCTGCAGGAGGAATCCCTGCATTTAAAGTCCCACGAACCAAAACAACCATCCAAAACAAACTAATTCAATACTTCATACACGCGTTCCTCCATCTCAACTAGCGACATTTATCGGGAAACCATTTAAAAACATCTATACGAACATATTCGCTCGGAACTCTTTGTCTACGTTCCTGAATGCGTGTTTCGAGAGGGTTTCGAGTAAAAACTGTGCAGTGCGCGCGCAAATGTGCAAACCCGATCTTTTGTGTTTAAACATCTATGTTTGACGAATGTTGGCCTGTCGAGCGATTTAAAGCTCACACTTCAGCTGGACCGGGCAGGATTCGTCAAGTAAAACGCTAATAAAGCATGCAGCCCCCAAAAGCTTGCAGTTGCATAACACAGCGCACGTGTCATTAATAATGAACTTAACTAAACATTCTGGATGTGCTCTGTTCTGCAATTCTGCAGCAAATACTGTTTTGTTAAAACAGCTTTTATTTGTAAATGATTCTCGACATACAAATGGCCAGACTTGGGCAAAAGTGAAGTATTTAAATAAATATGCATGATTTATTCCTCATAAAGAGTGGACCTGGTGAACTGGAGCAGGAGCAAGAAGCTTAGTAAACAAACACTAATCCAGTGCGCTGATGCGTACTTGGCACGTCGCGCCATTACATTGTTGATTTGAAGAAGAAAACTAACGACAGAGCATTTTTCATAGAAAGAAAACGGGACTTACCTGATTTTTAAAAACTCCGTCGATTATAATATTTTTTTATTCCCGTAAACCCCCGCGGAGGAATATTACGTGGCTGTTACACAGTAGTTGTGTGTATGTAAGCGCGAGCTGGATCCCCCTCCCTCCACTTTGAGAAGCGCACGAGCAGCCAACGAGAGATGAGCGCACAATCGCGTTATGCAATCACATTCACACTGCCTAAAACCTACATACTACATCTGGAACGAGTTTGATATTCAAAACAAACGTAGTAGGCCTATTTGAAATAGAATAAACACAAATGTGTTATTAGTAGAATGAATCAACTATATCTTCAGGAGTATAGGCCTAATCGCCTAATTGCATAGGCCTAGTCACAAATGAAGAATCTGACTTCACCTGAAAGAAATCTGATCCAGAAGATCAGTAGACAGACAGTAGAGAAAGCATACAAATACAGGTGCATCTCAATAAATTAGAATGTCGTGGAAAAGTTCATTTATTTCAGTAATTCAACTCAAATTGTGAAACTCATGTATTAAATAAATTCAATGCACATAGACTGAAGTAGTTTAAGTCTTTGGTTCTTTTAATTGTGATGATTTTGGCTCACATTTAACAAAAACCCACCAATTCACTATCTCAACAAATTAGAATACTTCATAAGACCAATAAAAAAAAAAACATTTTTAGTGAATTGTTGGTGGCTTAACAAGAGGAATACGACAACTGTAGCCAAATTCCTTGACACGTCTGTGTGTGGTGGCTCTTGATGCCTTGACCCCAGCCTCAGTCCATTCCTTGTGAAGTTCACTCAAATTCTTGAATCGATTTTGCTTGACAATCCTCATAAGGCTGCGGTTCTCTCGGTTGGTTGTGCATCTTTTTCTTCCACACTTTTTCCTTCCACTCAACTTTCTGTTAACATGCTTGGATACAGCACTCTGTGAACAGCCAGCTTCTTTGGCAATGAACGTTTGTGGCTTACCCTTCTTGTGAAGGGTGTCAATTATTGTCTTCTGGACAACTGTCAGATCAGCAGTCTTCCCCATGATTGTGTAGCCTAGTGAACCAAACTGAGAGACCATTTTGAAGGCTCGGGAAACCTTTGCAGGTGTTTTGAGTTGATTAGCTGATTGCATGTCACCATATTCTAATTTGTTGAGATAGTGAATTGGTGGGTTTTTGTTAAATGTGAGCCAAAATCATCACAATTAAAAGAACCAAAGACTTAAACTACTTCAGTCTGTGTGCATTGAATTTATTTAATACACGAGTTTCACAATTTGAGTTGAATTACTGAAATAAATGAACTTTTCCACGACATTCTAATTTATTGAGATGCACCTGTAGTTAGCAGAGAAAGACCCCATCAGCATGTGAGGCAAATGTTATCATTTCATTTGTTTGACAGAACATTGTTTTGCAAAGTTATTAAATCCCATTACCTCAAATTTGTAATGTAAAATGTAAATGAAGGATCTGGGGCTGGTTGCATAAAATGTCTTACAAGTTATTCGTTTCATTTTTTTTTTCTTTAATACTGGTAATAACTTTTTTAAGTTAGTTACATAAAAATGTAAATAAGTCTAAGTTGAATCAGAAAATTTGATCAACCCTTGGTTCTGTCAGGACCACTATCGTCAAAGATGATTGACAATTAGCATACAGTTTGGATTGGCGGTATGGTTCTGTTCTGGGCAAGAACTCCCTGCGCATCCATGCAGCCTAGCATGGATGAGAGCAGGGAGAGCAGCGATAACCCCCAAAGGTAAACAGAACAGAACCAACATAAATGTATTGCAGATATTGTTAAAGTTCAATAATTTTATGTACACATTTTAGAATTAGTCTGATTCAAGGAGAATAAAGAAAGCTGAATCCCGACTGACAGAGGAGGAGTTGGGGATGGAGGAGGGTAATTAGCTATTGAGCAATGCGAAAACTGCTGATAATACTGAGGGACCTTATATATGAATGCTTAGATAAGTGTCGTATTCCCATAGGTTGATGGGGATCAGCTGAGAGTCAGCTGATGCGAGCTTGACTAACGTGACCTGACAGAACTAACGCTACGCTTGATTTATGCTAGTTGGTCAAACTAGTTCTTAGGACACAGTCTTAACATAAAAGCTAAGTTTATGCAGCTGACCCCTGGATTTTTGTAGTACACAGCATCTAGTGTTGACGAAATTAGTGGTCACTTTTGTTGCTATATTTACCATTTTATGCGAAAGTAGAATCAAAATGTTTCATTGTGTCTTACTTTTGGGGTGTGTTACAGTTGAAATCATGCTTATAAAGGAACATTTGAGTTATAAATCATGTAAGTTTCTGTTGTTATATTTATAAAATTTGTGAAGTTAATGAATTAATTAGTGTTGACAGTTTTAGTTCATTGGTAAGAGTGTGTTTAAGGGTTTTGTTACTGTCTAGAAATAAAATACCCATAGGAAAGAAAAATCACAAAAAAAAAAAAAAATCTATTTTACACGTAACAAGGGCTCTCAAGAGCAAAGCTAAAAGATTGAAATTCAGAATTGGTTAAACCAGAAACAAGACACTATGAATAGCCAAAAGTGTTATAATTACAGACAAATAAAACCACAATAAAGTAGCATGAAAAAATTATACAATGTTACAATGTTTCATGACAGCAAAAGAAAGGTGATTTTCAACTGAAGGAATATTTCACCCAAAAATGAAATTCACTGAACATTTACTTACCCTCAGGCAGAGGCGGAAAGTAACTAAGTACATTTACTTGAGTATTGTACTTAAGTACACTTTTTGAGTATCTGCACTTTACTTGAGTATTATTTTTTCTGGAAACTTATGACTTTAACTTCACTACATCTGAAAGACAAATATTGTACTTTTCACTCCACTACATTTCTATCAAGATCCTCGAAGTAGAAAGTTGTTACTATGTAGCAGCTTTGAAAGTCAGTGGGTGTCTTTTTTTTCAGACAGTTTATCAGTAATCACTCTTGTAGGGCTACATGAAGTGATTTCCCATCATTTTTTGAGCACTGACCAGTTCCAAGTGTGATATTTATTTACAACAATTCAATAATAAGAAGTTAATATTGTGGTATATATTAGACACAATATTGTCTGATTTAGCTAAATTGTGTAAGTGAAAATATTACCTATAAAGCCACAGAAGAACTGTTGTGCGTCTCCTAATAAAACACAAAAGGTGTTTGACTGAAGCAGCACTGCAGACC
>NW_015546072.1:1091869-1092130 GCF_001515605.1 Sinocyclocheilus anshuiensis | reverse complement strand
GATGTGTCCAGATCTGTGTTTTCACTACCATCCTGCTTTTGTGGGGGTGTAGGGGTGTTAAATAATAATTTTTCTGTTGTTGTTGTTTTTCCCCCATAGGTTTTTAACATTCTGAAAGCTCTTTATTCCAAAGATACTACAAGCTAGTCAGTGTATTCAGTTGGTGTAATGTATTGTAAGTTGCTTCAGAGGTATTGCAAGTATTACATACAACAATAATAAAACAGTGCATTGACATAAAAAAGGAACTGTACTTTTGGT
>NW_015546072.1:1045845-1090850 GCF_001515605.1 Sinocyclocheilus anshuiensis | reverse complement strand
TTTTCAGACAGTTTATCAGTAATCACTCTTGTAGGGCTACATGAAGTGATTTCCCATCATTTTTTGAGCACTGACCAGTTCCAAGTGTGATATTTATTTACAACAATTCAATAATAAGAAGTTAATATTGTGGTATATATTAGACACAATATTGTCTGATTTTGCTAAATTGTGTAAGTGAAAATATTACCTATAAAGTCACAGAAGAACTGTTGTGCATCTCCTAATAAAACACAAAAGGTGTCTGACTGAAGCAGCACTGCACAGACTGTTCTGTGTGACATCAAAGTACCACGAGAGCGATTAGACAGCATTTTTTAAATGTTTGTTTTGATGTCAAATAAGTCTTGCCGTTTTGCTTTTTTGTTAAAGCAGTGTTGCTATTGTAAAGTTATACAGCTACAGTTGTGTTGCTGGGTTTTAAACAGGTTTGATTTTTTATTTTCTTCCTTATCAGTCTGTATTTACAGCAATTTCACTGTCCACTGACTCACTCTGTTCAAATGTAGATGAATGGCTACACATAGATGTGTCCAGAGCTGTGTGTTCACTACCATCCTGCTTTTGTGGGGGTGTAGGGGTGTTAAATAATAATTTTTCTGTTGTTGTTGTTTTTCCCCCATAGGTTTTTAACATTCTGAAAGCTCTTTATTCCAAAGATACTACAAGCTAGTCAGTGTATTCAGTTGGTGTAATGTATTGTAAGTTGCTTCAGAGGTATTGCAAGTATTACATACAACAATAATAAAACAGTGCATTGACATAAAAAAGGAAATTTAAATTTGGTACTTAAGTACTTTTAGAAGCAAGTACTTCTGTACTTTTACTTAAGTAAAAATCTGTCTTTACGACTTTTACTTGTAATGGAGTAATATTTGACCAGCAGTATCTGTACTTTCACTTAAGTAATGGAGTTGTGTACTTTGTCCGCCTCTGCCCTCAGGTCATCCAAGATGTAGATGAGTTTATTTCTTCATCGGAACATATTTGGAGAAATTAATGTTACATCACTTTGTCACCAATGCATCCATTGCAGTGAATGGGTGGAACTCTCTTTTGGAACTCTCATTATGACGGCACCTCAACACTGTGTTCAGATTTGACAACAAAGCATGCATCATAATTCAGAGTTTCAACAGTAACATTTGTCAACCACCATGTCCAAGACTAAACTTTGCTGTCCACCTTCATTTCATAGATCTGTACTTTAACTGTCAACAATGAAGTTAAACTCCATAATGAATTTAAAACAGATGAAAATAAAGCTGAGAGGGTACTTGTATTACAATTGCATACATTTTGTACAGATCCTTAATGTAATTTTTACAACTCACAACTTTCAAAATTGTTTTATGGATTTTTTTTGTTTGTTTGTTTACTGAAAGTTTTTTGGGAAAAAAGATAATTAGCTAAATAATTGGCATGTTGTTATATCATGATAAATAAAATATGCACTTTTATCCCACACAGCCTTGTTTTCATTCCTGTCAAAAATTAAATATTGCATTACTCTGATTAAGGTCTATTGTGTTATTATTATAGGTTTTATTTGTGTCTATTTTATAGAGAAATTATGTGTTATGAAAGATCAGCCTTTGAGCTATAGCCTATACAGTTTTCCTGCCAATAGTCTATAAAATTGTCTAAATAGTCTCTATAACATTTTGTTTGTTTGGATAAGTTGTATTATAATAATCTTGTTTCTGTCATATGGAAAATATTTTGTCAAATAACTTATTTATAAATTAACAAATAATTATAAAGATTGTGGTAGTTTTTCATTTGTGACTTAAAATATGTTTTATGTAATTTTATCAATGTAATTTATAAATGTTTAAAGTTGTTTCTTGATTCCATTTTACCAGTGAACAAAATCCTTTTTCTTGAAATTACATATCTTTCTATTTTAGATTTATTGTGAGAAATTATACATTTCATAGTGTTATTGCGCTGTACCTTTTATGGTCACTAGGTGGCGTGCGATATTCGTTTTAGACGGTGTACGAGTTTGAAGTACAGCTGATTTACCCTTATTAAACCTGCAGACTGGAAAATGTCAGGGAAGCGTTATTCATGTTTGAAAGGAAATTTCTGTGTAAAAAAAACAACAACAACAAAAAATAGATACACAAATAATTAAAAAGTAATAAAAAATTGCATACATTTATATGATTTAAACATGATAAAACCCTCAGTAGAGATTTCACAACATGCCCCGAGCTGACATTTTTTAAAATATAGCCTACACTTAGTCCTGAGACCATAAGTCGGCCTTTCAGTTATATGCCAGTCTGTGTTCAGTTGTTTAACAGCTTTAGCCATTTAGCTAGTTTTGAAATTGTGAACACCTTATAGTCACTCACTACAGACAAATTACCCCAAGCCCCAATGAACCCTATATGCTTATAATAAATGACTGGATTGATGAACCACTGCTGAACCTGTTTAAAACATAAACATGGGGAAAAGAAATTCACACTGTTTAATCACACAGTAAGAAAAATACATATATTTTCTTACAGTACTGTATATATACATACACACACACACTGAACATGAGGCAATGCTTAATTCAAAATACTGGTAAAAATATATATAAAAAACCTGTGAAAAATCAATATGGAAAATTCCTTTACATTATATCAACACAGTACTGCTTTCCCAGAATTCAGGCCTCAGTTATGAATTTTGTGTAAATTTATTGTAAACGTATTTAAAAATGACCCAACCTGACACTTATGAGAAATTACTCTTGTGCTGAGATCATAGATGCCTTATATTCAGCAAAACCATGATTGGACTATACTTGGATCAAAGCAAAACATCTGAACATGGGAGTGTAAATGCTTATTTATTCAACCCCACCCTCCTTTAATGTCTTCATTCACCTATTTCCTCTCCATTACCTCCCCTTTCTCTCTTTATACACTTCTCATAACTAACCGAGGAGTGCAGGAAGCCGCGGTGGCCCTCACACTGCAGGTTATCTGCCTGTTCTTCTCCCCCACTGACTATCACCCTCTGTGGAGTCAGTGACCTGTAACCACCTGGGCAGAAGAAGAGTGAGGATACATAAGACTTCATATCAATAATTGAAAGAAACTCTGCCCCCTCGTTTTAATTTATTGATAAGCCCACCTTGCAATATTCCTTAATTACTCCGCCACCTGCACGCCCACCCTATAGAATGCAGAGGAAGCCATTACGGGAAGCCAGAAAATGATCCGCTGCATCAACAATTGTATCTTTGTGTGGCTAAGACGGAGAGTTAGGTGTTAGGTTACATTAGTGCCCTCATGTTGATCATGATAGGGCACATTTCTTTGAAGCTTATTGGAATTGCTCAAACAATAGACCCACACAAGCTGTAATGCCGCAATAACTGTGAGGGGCTTCTAGTGTGTCCATCGCAGGAATTTCAAGAATCTGTACAGTTTTGATCAAGAACTGTGGAAAAATTCACGGAGGACATCACATTGTGTATATTTCAAATTGAGAATAGGCATTTCCTGAAGTTTCAAAGAAAAAGGGGCACAAACAAAAAGTTGACAAGCCAGTCTTCATTGTTTCAGTTAGCTGTCAGCATAGCATTTTTAATAAGGTACTTTCAGTGGACTTAGTGTTAGTTGAATTCAGCCATACAATCTCATAAGACAACTGATGGGATTCTCTTTAATGCAAACAGGTTTGGCAAAAACCGTGAGGCGAGTTGGACTGCATTCTGGTCTGGTTTGATGTCAGACAAAATAATAGGACATGAGAGATATTATGTTGGTTAGACTGGCTACTTTCTGGGCATATCCAAAAGACAGTATCCGCGTTCCATACAAGAATGGCTTGCATAAATAAATCTTTGAACAGCCCTACTGGTAACACTTGAATTTCCAGATTCACAGATGATACGCTCCCAAATTTCACCAAATGAAGACGTCATTGACTGCATAGCCTACCTATGTTATAAAATCTAATGCGTATGAATATGTAGGCTACTCAAGCTTACTTAATTAATTCTATTTATGTTTAACATAAAAATGTTTGAACAATACTGGCAACGCTTGAATTTTAAAGGGGTCCTATTATGCTTTTTCACTTTTTCAACTTTAGTTAATCTGTAATGTTGCTGTTTGAGCATAAAAAAGATCTGCAAAGTTACAAAGCTCAAAGTCCAATTCAAAAGGAGATATGTGACCCTGGACCACAAAATACCAGTTTGTAGCAATAGCCAAAAATACATTGTATGGGTCAAAATTAGTCTCAGCCTCAGACGTCACGCCCATGGAACCTTGGCTAAACGTCTGATGCATATGGCACACAAAATTGGAAACACTTCAGGAGTTTCGAAGTCATCATCGGATTGGTTGAATTATACAGGATTTCCGGGAGACGTGTGTGTCACATTCTATAACGTTCCGCCTGGAAACAAAAATGCGGAGACGCCAAACCCCCTCACGACGGAAGAAAGCCGTCGTGTTTACAACTGTGACAACGAGCGCTTATCAGGATCAACTAAACTGAGCTGGATTTTCAAAAATATGTGAAATATTTAAAGTTCGCGGCACAGAATCTTTAAAATACGTCCGAGAGTTTTACACACCGGTCTGTTATTGTGGCGACATTTCCACGCCCCGAAACCATACCTGTCAACCCTCCCGTTTTTCCCGGGATTCTCCGTATTTTACCATTCTATCCCGCTATCATCCCGTTTAAATATTTTCCCGTATTTCTCCCGTATTTTTAATCTTTCTATAAAAAAAATCCTACTGGGCTTATTTTATATGTTTGCTACATTCGCTTCCGGTAAAACTCCCGTAATTTGTAATTTGTATGGGCCAAACCTCATTATATGAATAATCATGAAAACAAATTCCAAGGTTGTCCAGTTGCCAGATCTTGTATGAAACGCATCTTTCTCACACGATCGACGCATACAAATTTCAACCCATTGTTGAATCAACATCTGTTGTTGATCCTGGATCAACATTACTGTCCAAAAATATAGACTTAACCCAATCCCTACCCCTAAACCTAAACCTACCCATAATTTATTCCTAAAATCAGTGTGAAATGATAGCTGATTTACAAGGGTGTAGAAGCACCTAACCCTGATCGTAAGCCTAAAACAGATATTTCCCGAAAAGTTATCCCTCAAATCTGATTGGTTGATTGGAATGTTGTTCCAGGATCAACAAGGATGTTGATTCAGGGACATGTTGTACTTGGTGAAATCACGCTCACCTTTGTCCCCCCAACTTGGCAACCTACAACAGTGATGTGTACCGTGGGAAGGAAAGGATCACTGGTAGAAATGGAACGGGAGGAGAAGACTCAAGTGGTGCTCCGGTGAAAAAAAACTAAATATACATATAAATGTATATTTACATGTATAATGAGATATAGCTTACACATCAAAAGGCTATTTAATTGATTAAATATGAGCGCTGCAAGTTTCAAAGTCAGGTGCTGCACTGTTTGTTTTCTGCAGTTATGGGGGAAACGGCTATATTCCTGGCGAAAAGCGAAAGAATGAAGAGAGAATGAATTTGCATACTACCATATAAGTTTCAAAACAGTCAGTCCACAGTAAAATGCACACAGCCTGCATAAAGTAGCGGTGATTTTTCATGAACCGTTGTGACTACCGTAAAAGGTGACGTCAGAACTACGCAGTCACTGCCTTCAGTCACCACCCCGAGTACTGCCCACAGTCCCACTCTCCTTTTGCCAAACCCCCAGACAACATCACGTCCATGCCATTGCTGAGCAACAACAACACTGAAACATGTTGAGAAAACGCTGTTCAGTCTGGATGTCAGGAAACTACATCATTGCCGGCATTCCTCCCATCCTCCAATATTTACGCAAGCTTACTTAAGTAAATCTGTATAGGGTTTAACATATTTTGACTTGCATAAAATGTTTGAACAATGCTAGTAACACTTGAATTTCCAGAGTCACTGTTAATACACTCCCAGCTTTGGCCTAATGAAGACGTCATGGACTCATAATGCAGGTACATCTAATGCATATCAATATTTACTCAAGCTTACTTTTAGACATTTTAATTCTCTCTAACATATTGCTACACCAGGCTGAATATTACAACAAGGACCTGCTCAACATCTAGACGCTAGTCTGGTAGCGTATTTGCTGGTAAAAACTGAGGACTGCCAAGTGGAATACTTGGATTTTGATGACTCTGAAGAGCTGATTTCTGCTTTTTTTTGCCATGTCCTTGGGGCACACAAGCTTAGCCTGGAGGGCTGGCGAGTGCTGCGAACAGGAAAGAAGAATAAAAAGGCTCTTTGTTGCAGTTTGGTCGGTTCGCCTGGCTGACTCCGGGCACGATGCTGAGTGACGGGGCTTGTCTTGCTAGCTTTTGCGGTCAGCATGGCTCTGCTCATCTGTCATAGACCCCGGGACCTCCATCACCAAGTCCACAATGGGCATGATTAAAGATGTGATTATGGTTATGACAACAGTGTTCAGAGTCGGTCAAAGAGCAGACTTCTTGTTCATGGAAACTGTTTGTTTCTACAGGTCTTTCAAGTTTATTGATTTTGTCAATACTCTGGTATAAAACACGCAATAGTCAATGCACATTGTGCGTCACTTTTGATTTTAGAGAGGGCAAGACCAATTGTAGTCTAATGAATGTGTTTACATTGTGGACAAAGCCAAGCTGCAATCGCATTATCTGTTCTTCACAAAAGCTTGTGTGGTACGAGACCAAACCGTTTACATGACAATTTAAAAAGACCAATTATTGTTTTAGTCAGAGCTTTGACTGAAAATTAACATTAAAGTGAATGTAACAGAGTGCCTAGTGTATTTAAGCACATTAAAAAGGCTGAATATAAGATATGAACTGACCAACATGAACTTTTTTATTTAGCAGCCCACTCTTTGCTGCCAGACACTAAAAAATTTTCTTAAAAACTCCTATATATTGAAGTAAAGATTGTTTTGTGGAACTTTAGGAGGCTACCAAAGGCAGCGTACAGCAGTCAGTGTAAATTAGATTTCACACTAGTTTCTTTCTGGCAGAGGGGACACCTACACAAGGTTGTGCTAATAATGTCACATCCTTAAATAGCACTAGCATAAATAACACAGAGGTGTGGCCTGCACGTCAGTACAATAGATGACCCCTCATTTTGGACTTTCCTAACCTTAGGTTCTAAAGTCTTTGAGCAACTTTATTAATAAAACTGTAACTGAGCTACACTTCAGCGCAGGCCTTCAACGTGGTCTTTTTATCCACGGTATTATCCACAAAGGCTAATGATATTTACTCTGTGGTGACGTAAATGCTTTTGAGAGTGGAAACGTTGCAGCTAGTTAAACTGCCATGTCATGGAAAGGAAATGGGTGAGGTTTACTCGGCCTGTGTGATAATGGTTCAAGAAACCGTGTTATTTTTGTTCACCCTTGCCATATATTTGAATAAACCTGAACACATAATCTAAATGCACATAGGTATTTTAGATTTAGATGTACAAACCATCCCTAATCAATCTTGGGGATTCACACTAAAAATGCCTTAGGGCTGGTATACTGTACACTAAAAAACTTTAAAATCTAAACACATTGTAAAACACCAAACATCATACACTTGCCGACTTTGTCAACAGTTACAGAGAAAAACTGGTTATCATACATTAAACTGCTGGGAGACGTGTGACAAATGAAAACAGTATGTGTAATAAAATCATCTCAAAATCAAAAAGGTCTGATGTAATCTGATTGGATTCAGTCATAGAACGTTAAAAAATTGGTGATTTCCTTTCAAATTTGTCAACTCTGACTGCACATGTGGCGTACTGCAGCCTTAGACAAACAAGCAACATTTACACACATTCAGACTCAAACACAAACCACCCATATTTCATTAAGTTCTGTATATATAGAAATGTGGAAGTAGTTTCTGAGTTTTCTGAATGTTTCAAATGCAGAAAAATACAGGGCCTGCAGCTTTACAAACTATCTTGTTTTCTTAATAAACGACAACCGCTGTTCAGTTACAATGTCCTTCTATAAATACTATATGTTGCAGTTTGACTACAAATGTTACCATACCAATGACGTTTTGCTTTCACAGTGAATCCACAAAACCACACAGATAAGATCTTTTCCTATATGAAAGTTCATTATATGCTTGTTCAGTGTATATGTGTTTTAGTCATGCCATGGCAGAACTAAAAGTACAAACCATGACTGGAAATACAATGTTTCAATAGGTTAACAGTGTTCAAAGCAGATTTGCTTGTTGACAAGCAGATGTGGTGAGGGCGTCATTTCAGCCTAATAGCATTTGCAAAACTTCCATCTCTGGGGAACAGGCCAATTCTGAGACACTGCTGTCTGTTTCCTGTTTTGAACCAGTTTAGCGCATACTTACTGTTATTCATTCCTCTCTTAAACCATAGAGGAATGTATTATCTGTTGGAAGAGACTTCCTCATATCGGCCTTTCAGGAAACATGTTGTGACTTTGGCTGTTCCCTGCTTCTGTTCGCACCGAGGATGTGGCAGGCTTTTTGTAAAGTAGATGTACATGTCATTTTTCTGTACTGCACATGATCCATGAACTGGTTAGTCGTATTCAAACTGTTGATCACAGAGCAGTAATAGATATTAAGTAAATAAAACTTACACAGAGGGCTCTCTGTACTAAGTGCATCAATGGGGAGTCTGAGACATAAGAAAAACTAAGAGGGCCAAGGAGGTTTTAATGGCAGGCGTCTACATTCCAGGCTGCGTTAACTTACACTGTCAACACTACGACGGAGCTGCATGTGCTGGTCAAACTGCATTTAGATTAAGAAAACTGAGCCCTGCTGGATACCTCAGTGGTCAAACATGCTGTACAATTACGTCTTTAGAGTGAAACCCTTTCAGAAAAGTAGGTTCGAGATCTCTGTTTCCAGCACTCTGGTAACGAACAGAGACAGACTGACACAGGGCAAACTCAGGACATTGGCACTAACTACTTGGCTTAAAATAAAAATGAACATTTAGAATCAAACTTCATAATTCAGTTTCCAACATAGTGAAATGTTTGTCTTTCACAAGCAAACTTTAAAAATGGCTGTTTTTAAAATGTCTCAAGGGACATATCAGTTATAAAAAGTGGCTTTTGGGAATTCACTCGGTGTGTACGCTTGAGTGTCTTGTTGCAGTGAAAGTTTAGGTGCTTTTGTTCAGCCATTGACTTGTTGAGCCAAGAAATGAAGGCTTTCTTATTGGTCTTGCATCTCCACTTTAAAGACTGCTATGAGTTTGCCCAACTTTATCTCAGTTGACAGACTGTGGATTCAACAAAGCATACATTTTAATGCCATCTTACTGCAAACATTAAAATAATATTAATAAAAAGATAGCTTTAGGGTTAAAGTTAAATGAGGGCTTTGAAGGTAATGCAGATATCCAGTTTAATTTAGTGACGTAAGCAGCGCAAAGTAAATGAAGTAATTTCATAAGCCTACTTTAACTATAAATATTTAAAGATGATGTTGCATCGCACAAGCAAGAGTCTTGTTTTAATATAAAGTCCAACAGCACGAATTTAAATGTGAAACTGTTTGTACAACAGTTCAATTAACAAGTAAATATCAAGCTACTTACTATTTTAAACACAATATTGCCAGTTACTCTGTCTATTTCACGCCACCAACCAAAACAGTTAAAAACTAACCACAGTGTAATTAACTGTTACTCATCTCCTGTGTTGCATGCAATAGTGGCATTCCTGAATGAAACAGCATTTTTGAACAAATCCTCTGAGTGAATGATTCAACAACTTGCTTCATTACTGAATGAACCTAATGGCTTAACAATGTAGCCTGCAGAAAACGACTAAAAAAACCACACTGACAGTCTGTCTGGAACGTGTATAAATCTACAGCAGTATAAGTAGTATTTTATGTTTTAGCTTCTATCAACACCTATGGAAAACCACTTAGCCAATGAAATTTGAAGACCGTAAGAAACTATTGTTTAATATTTACATCACTGACAAACAGCAAATATACTGTGACTTTTGAGTACACAGGTGTGACTGTTTCACTGTTCCAATAAGAGAAGGAGAAAGACTCAAGTACTACAGCTAAATAGCTTTATTTGAAACAGTCAATATTGAATGTACAGTGGAGATTGTCGTTATTATATAAATAATTTTAAAATGACACAGCATAACCCTGGCATTGATACAGGCATTGTTTTAAGATGACTATTTAAAAATGACAAATTTAGTCATTTCAGCTGACCCTCACAGCTGAAGCCCTAAGAAAGTTCCCACACAGACTGATTCAGTAACAAATAGAATGAAAAAGATGGTCTACATGCATCTCACAGGATTGGTTTAAATACATTTAAATATATAAATATGTCATAGCTTAAGCACCTATGAATACATCTTTGGTCAAGTTATAAAGCAGAAGCTGAAAGGCAAACTCATTAACATACTGACCTAGCATATAGAGGATGGCAACATGTTGAAATTTAAATGGCTTGGAAATACAGCTAACTTTTCAGTCAGCTGGTGCTTTGAACGAACATAAGTGCAGCAGCAAACGTACATATTTACACCAAAGCACGGCCCAAAAAGTAAGGCCTTCTTTTTAAGACACTCTTTTCAGGCATTGTTGATGCTGCTTCTCCTCAAGTTTCTCTTCAAGACATTTAATAATGACAGGGTCAACTTTGGGATCAAACTTGTTTGCAAACCAGTGGCCGTCCTCCAGAAGCCACCGGAGCTCCGCTGCACCATAGATGCAGACACTGCGTCTGTGTGTGCCGGTGCACTGTGGATACAAACGGCCTTCAAGATAGTTCCATTTAACCAAACGTGTCCTACTCTTCAGGTCTGTAACATCAGGCTCAGCTCTCTCGATCTCTCCAGGAACTCCAGGCACTCTGGCCATCGTTGCCCAAAAGTGCTCATCAGGAGAATATGTGTCAGCTGTCCACTGCAGAAAATCCTTTGCCAGTTGATTGGTCATAATATATGACACAAAATCACGTGTCAAGGCAAAGTAAGCACTTCCAACAAACATCTCAATGTCATGCGGTGGTGGGTCTTTAGCAATGTCTGTCTTAACTGGCATTTTATGGTATTCATATGACACGTCTTTCAGTTCATACCGAAACTGAAATCGCTTTTTTTTCATTTCGCTGGGCCTGCTTGATTCGAGCATGTTTGCACCGTTCAGTTTACTGAGCTCAGTTACCAGCTCATAATTAGACTTGAGCGGAAAGTCTTGGCCACACAAATTGATAACATACTTCCATTTGACCTCTGAACTCAAAAGATCTGAAAGGCAGTTGAGATCTGCATTAAGTCTGGTAATATGTGCATACTGAACGGACTCAATTTTAGAGGCTATGAAGACATTTGGAAAACATTTTTCCAAGTTCTTCATTGCTGCAATAAATTTTTTTGAGGACTTTTGGTCATAATGAATGCAGTAAATATTGTGAGGTGTGTAGATGGCTCGAAGAATCCTTTCCACCATAGCGCTGTTCTTGTGCACCACTAAAGAGTATGCAATTGGAAAGCTGCATTCCTCATCTGTTACAATGACCTCATTATAACCCCTTTGTTCCATGTAGTTTTTGCAGTCTGCAGTGAAAGAAACAATACTCCCATCATCGACTTCCACAATGTTTTTGCGTCTTAACTCCAATGACTTGCCAATTTCCACCGGTTCCAGTTCATAAATGGCTGTGCAGTTAATACCATTCAGAGGCTGAGCTCTGAGTGATCTATGTGTAGCTCCATAGGGCTCGATGTAAATACTGTTGTCCATTGAAATCTTGACGTATACTAGCTTCAGCACGACAAACAATGACACAACAAACACATAGAACTTGCATCTTAACCAGTGTAAGACAGCACATCTTCTTTTCATTCTGTTGGCAAAGTAAAACGGGTGTTATAAATAAGGCTGACATAATAACTCAAATCCTCTGACAAAACTATTCAGCCAGGAAACTGCATGGTTGTATCGTATCATGACTCAAGTGGACTTGCCTACCTTGTCTTTTGTTTTGTGTCACTGCCATCAAATGTTTCTCAAAATTACAACATATGTCTGTGTGACAGATGAAGAATAACAGATGTAAAACCTTCGGTTCCGAAAGGAATTGATTAGGTAATACTGCTGAAGTTGCCGCACGGTTTGAAGAGATTAAACAAAGATAGCGTACAGTACTAGAAAAACTCCATCACTCGGCCGAAACCAAAGAAAATAGTTTACTTGTTATTATAGGTTCGAAACTTTATTCAAATAATGTATGAACGACGTAGTATATAATTAAGAAAAGAGTAACTATACAACAGATTTTTGCTTTCCGTAACACATATGCGATGGAGATACTAATTAATGTCCTGCCTATCTCTAAATAATCTGTCGAGTTCAAGATACTTACATCTGCTTTTAAGATTGCGTGGAGTCGTACCGTCAGTCCGCTCAAGATGACCAAGTTCTTGGACTGCTGACTTCACTTTGTGCAGTCTGACTCGAGAGCAGCAGTATAAGGCGTGACCGCCGGGAAAGTCCTATCCGCTCACTCGTACTCGGGCTTTGCAATTAAACCTCGTTATCTTCAAGTTTCTATCGTTTCCTAGCATCACAGGCGAGTGTTCAAACACACAAACTCATCTAGAAACGCGCTGATGGGATCCATACCGGTTATTACTTAGGTAAAATAAATAAATGGAACGGGTCATGTGTTGACTTACATTTTAATATCAAGACCATCCTCTTTACAAAAGAAACGTAGATGTACAAAAACGTTTTTAATATAGGTTATTCGTACTTTCAAACCAACAATGAGAATATATCACAACTAACATTAAAGGTTTTAACACTGAAACGGTTTTTTTTCATTTATGCTCTAACAGGCACTTTTGCGCAACATGAGCAATTTTCTTAAGTTTCAAAGGTCCACTCCTCACTCTGGGCGAAGAAATCCCAGTATCTGTTCATCACGTGGCTTGGAAAAAACTCCTCATCGCTGACCAAGCGAATTGATCTGATGTTCATGAAAACGTCATTTTTGGACGGCTCTATTGAACAAAACGAATAAATGAATGAATTATTAAACGAAATAGTATTAACTAGACAGTTATTTCAAAAGCTATTTCAAGTTTAGAAAACGTCTGTGGCATATGCAGTCGATTACCATGCAACATAACCTCCATTTGTTCTTTTCAGTACAAACCAAGGACACCTTGCATGCTTTCATTGTAAGCAGATTTCAACACAACAGAAAGCATGTCACAGATTCTGCTGATAGTTGCTTTTGTAACATTCTGTTTAAGTGTCATGGGTAATCTGCTTTTACAAAAGATTGGGATTTACGAAACTGAAAAGCTGATCTTAAGTCCTTATCAAATTTGTCATACCATTAGGGAACTAGGAGTAGTAAGGTTGGTCCTATATCTAGTTATCGAGTTGACAAACCTTTTATAGCAGGTTTTGATGGACTGTTGTTGAATGTGCAGGAATGGGGATGTACTGATCCCAGAGGTGTTTTCTCTGTATTTAAACAACTTGACTTGGATTGATACATAACCTGCCAGGATAAGAATGTTTAAAAAAAAAAAGTAGTTTCAATGTCACTACTGAACTCACATGTCAGTATTTTTGTCTCATGATTACTTTACAGTTTTAGCCATGCATCAGAATTAACAGCAGATAACAGCTTAACATTCCACAAAGTTGTCTTGTACCTTTTTAAAGGCAAAATCAGAGGTGCCAGGACCTGAGGACTGACTCTCCAGGACTGATTCAAAACATTGTTCTGGGAGGAGGAAGACTCTGCCACTGGCATCACTGATAGATCCATTTTCCAAAAGATAGGCCTCGTAGGTACAACCCTAAAATGTAATAATCAGAGCTTTAAAAACCTTATGAAAAACAGCAAGCTAACTTGTCTTGATCAGCATCTGACAAATTGTTTATAAATTAGCCTACCTTGAGTGTCATTTCTAAATTATCATCCCCATGTTGAATGATTCCATCTCTAATATGGCAGTTCAATTTGCTATTGCCACTCAAATCGATCCTTGTTCCTGCTCAAGTGATATTTTCTATCCCCTAACCCTAAACCTACCCCTTACAGAAAACCTGTTTGCATTGTTACACTTTCAGATAAACATCATTTACTATTTTTACAATTTTTTTTCGCAAGGAAAATGCCTCATGGGGACCGCAGACCAGTCCCCACATTGTCAAAATTTTCAGGTTTTACTATCCTTGTGGGGACATTTGGTCCCCTCAATGTAGCATAAAGTACACACACACACTTTTTGTGTTGTACTAAAGAAAGAAAGTCATACAGGTTTGGAATAAGATGAGGGTGAGTAAATGATGAGAGAATTTTTTTACTGTTTTTCAAGGTTTTCCATGCAGACTTTTTTTACCTGGCTGCATCTGCTCTGCAGCCAAAAGCTGGGATCCCTGTTTGGAAGTGTCAGTTGTCCAGGCAGGTTTACGAAAAGGTCCTTTAAATGTCAAAAGCAGCCCTTTGATGCTTTCATGTGCTGCGAGGTCTACCGCATTATGTCCCAGGATATTCTTGTCATGAGGGCTTGAGCCATACTGAAGGAGAAGCCTCGCAATCTATGCATAAAACATCAAGATCAGAACTTTAACTGCTTTTGAAAGTGCATTTACATTTGAGTAGAGTGTTAGTGTGAATAAGCTGGTGAAATCAGATTGAAACCTATAGAAATATTACTCTGCTCTTACACTTGTTTTCCATTCAAACTGAAATAATAGAGCTTTAGCTCTATATTCTTGCTATAGCACAAGTAGTCTAGCATCAAAAGAATAGAGTGCATGAGTTGCTTGAGCTACATTTATGGTATTTTTTGTCCTTTTTGGAGATTGACAGCCTCTGATCACTATATTTTTTTTGTATGGAAACGTGTGTAATGACATGTAGTTGAGTAAATACTTATTTAAATTTAAATGTTTTGGGTTAATGACCTTTTAACCAGTACACTAACAAGTGATGGAATCTGGCATTTAGAATTGGGACAGATCATAACAGAAATACAGAAGCAACCTCATATGAGCTCGATAAAACAGCATCATGCAGCGGGTTACATCCATTTAGCCCTCTGCTGGTGACATCGGCCCCTGCTTCCAAGAGCTGCTCTGCCACATCTACAAAACCTCTGGAACAGGCCTCATGAAGGGCGGTCCATCCTGTCCACCCAAGACATCATGAAAGCATTAAATAGATCAAAGGAAATAATGTACACATACCAAGGCAAGGATTTTCCCACCTGCATTATCTGATACATTAACATTGCTTCCAGCTTCTATCAAGAATTTGACCATTTGCAGGTCTCCTCTGATGCACGCCCGGTGAAGCTGAGTCTCGCCTACACTATTTCTTTTGTGAAGACTTTTCTGAGTAATTGTAAAAACTTTCTTTGATCCTGTTGAGAAAGGACAATATAAAAAATTAACGTCCTAAATAGTGATGGTAATATTTATGATTGACCCCAAGGAATCACCTGTATCCAATCCATCTGCAAAATTTCGTCCTTGTCTAAGTGGCCTTTTCTTCTGTTTCGATTTCTTTTTCTGACTTTTCAGTTCACCTGTGTTTAGGAGCCTTTTGGTTTCCAGAGCTATTTGTGGATCATGTTTTAAATGTGCTGTTTCTTCATTGTTATCCAGTGAAGGTTGTGTACACAAATTTTCAGGTAAAAACAGCCTCAAAACACTCTCTGAAGCCACTGTGTCAGGTGTACCCTCTGTGTTCTCTGCTTCCTTTTCACTATGCCTTTCTTCAGAACTAAAGAGTTCATGCTGAATTGATGTGATGGCCACATCCTGAATGTCAGCAGCATTGGACCATTCCACAACAGTGCAGTCAGAATCTGCTGAATCTTTAACTATATGATTCTCGACAACAATGCAATCAGCCACGTGAGAATTTTCAAGCTGTTCAACATCTACTCTGGCACAGAAAAAAGTGGGTGAAACAGGACATGTACTGGCATGGTCTTTGAGAATGTCACTCACTGGCTCATTAACTACCCCCCTGCAAGAAGAATGTGCTTCTGCTTCAGGTTCACCAATGAGATCTGTCACATTTAAAATCAATGTGTCACATTCCAGCTTTTCCCATTCCACACCATCATCTTCACTGTAGCTCTTACTCATTTTGGTCTGATTAGTGCTCAGTGCTGTCTCTATTATCTCTACCACCTCCTGCTGGTTTTGAATGGTGATCATGTCTGTTTCTTCGTCCTGATTTACAGGCTTCTTTAGGGGCAGTGTTTTAGGAGATTGCAGTTCTTGAATGCTGATTTGTGTCAAGTCATTATGTGGTGTATTTATACAGGTTTCTGAACAGCCAGTGATACTATCCACATGGAGAGACTCAATGGCAGGGCTGGCTGATGGCAAAGTTCCCTGTAGTTGTTGGAGCTCACAATACAATGACTGGGCTATAAGTGGGTCTTCTGATGTTTTAGTATCTGGCAGTTGTTTGTTGGCTGTGTCTAATTCCTCTAATGGTTCATCTTTCTCTGAATCCTCTGGACTGCAGGTTAATCCTTGATTATGGATTATGGCCATAAGCAAAGACAGTGAACCAGGGCTGCCTGAGTCAAACAGTTTCTCCCTCTGTAACAGTGATTTAGCCATTGCTCCAGATGGATGTACATTAATGTCTCCCTTGAATGTCCCTT
This sequence comes from Sinocyclocheilus anshuiensis, assembly GCF_001515605.1. Classification (NCBI taxonomy): domain Eukaryota; kingdom Metazoa; phylum Chordata; class Actinopteri; order Cypriniformes; family Cyprinidae; genus Sinocyclocheilus; species Sinocyclocheilus anshuiensis. Next base: position 1,074,134 of record NW_015546072.1, on the reverse strand, counting down.
GTAAACATGAGTCAATTAGTTCATTTAAATGAGGGGACAGTGAAGAATTGCTGCATTCTTGACTGCTGTTGTTGTTGGTGTCAGAACAGCACACCGTTTCAGATGGAATCTTTTGGTAAACATCAAGAGCTGACTGTTGTTCTTTTCTTGCATCTTCATTCTGTTGAAGTAAGGGGCCATCTACTTCTTTTTTACTCTCAGTATCAACAAAGACATGGTTCGTATCAAAGTTGAGCAAGTATTCCAAAAAATCTTTTTCATTTTGAATGTCATGTTTTGTTCTTTTGAGCCTTTTCTTAGCCATAGCAGAGGCATTATCATCCCTTATATCAGCCCCATAATTGTGTTGACAGCCCTCTAATATCCTCTTTCTCACTGAGGGAACTTTATATGAATCTTCACTTCTGCTCTGAATTGACAGATCAGTAATCTGAAATAATCGGTGAAATAAAAATGCTGAGCAGGTTTGGATACAATGCACATGACAGACATTATTTGGTGTAAAGGAAACCACTCACTGCATAGCTATGGTCATGGAAAGAATGTGAGCTTGTCTTCTCAGATACTGAACTGCCATCATTCATCAGAGTTTCTCCAACCTCCCCTAAGAATAATAAATAGAAACAAATAAAGATAGAATGAAAACTAAAGGCAAAAAATATTTGTCACCCTCAATGTTGTATTTTGGTTACAAAGAAAATGTTTTTCATGAGACAACTGTTTAAATCTAATTTCTTTATTCTGGAAACTCAAAGGAACAACCACATTGTGTCATACATTAAAATCTTAAAAAGGCAAATTAGTAGATTTACTATTATGAAATTTAAATTACATATAACACTGCTTACTTCACATAACCAAACAAATGTAATTAATGTAAAAAAATACCAATATTTTGAACATATACCAGATGTATACATTTTATAGTATATTTTGTATTTGTATCAGATAGTATGCATCTCAAATGATGTAAAATAACAAAAAAAGAGTACTAAGTTACATAAAATAACCCAATATTCAACTGAATGAACTTATCAGATATTTGACAATCTGCTGAAACATCCCTATTGCTCTAGGAACCAGAAAAATCTTGAGTAGCAAACAGAGTCCAATGTTCTGGTGAATAATCTTAGATATAATCCACTGTAACATCACTGTCTAGGCAGCTTGAGGTGTCTGATCCCTCGCTCTCCTGATCTTGAACCAGTGAGGGACCCTTGCTACAGAAGTCCTGCTCTTGGTTCCTCACAGGCCACAGTACAAGGCCGCAACGCTTTAGTTCCAGAACTAAATGGACAGTACTAAAGTACTGTGACGATTTTGCACGAACTATTTCCCAGTACCATTTAAAGGGTTGCATTCGCACCGACAGTGTGTACTAGGAACCGGTCGACAGCGACGTCATTTGTGCGCGGCGTTCAACAACAGAAACAAAGAAGAACAACATTAACAACAGGAGGATGGAGGACGCTGTGATCGGAGCTGTGTTTTTGTTGTGTCTCGCGGGTTTCACAATAATGGACAAACATGGAAAGTCGACGTATACGTAAAGCGATTGATTGTGCTGGTTAGACCCTGCTCCGGAGTAGGAGCTAATTTGGTTCTCGAAAAAGGCAGTCCGGTACTAAAATCACACCCAGTTCCGGCGGTGCGAAAACGCCAAAAAGTGGGTAGCTCCACAATTAGTTCTGGTACTATGAAAAGGTTCCCGCGGTGCGAAAGGCCCTATCGGTGCTAGTCTGAGGTGATGGTTCCACTGGGAAATGAGGACACACAACACCCTAATTCACAACTGAGCCTCACATTAGACGTGCTATCTAATAAAAGCCAAAATGCTAAAAAAAAATCATTAACTTTTAAATTATAAATACTGATAATGATGTGCCTCCACAAAGTTGCACAGTGCAATTACTGTAAGAAACAGTATAATATAGTCTGCATGTGCAGCATGCTTCAAAATGAATGTGCATTTATTCATCTGTTTTATTTTCTTTTCTCATACGTGGTATGAGGACCAAGCACATAAGGGACTAATTTTAGCAAATAAAGTTGTGGGCAAAACATGACTCAATTTGATAGCTGTATTGCTTGCTAATGTGCCATTTTAACACTTCCTACTGAATATAAGAGATGCTGAGGTGGATATTGTCACTTACTTGGTGCAAAAAAGCTACTTTCCTTTTGTTAGCAATTATTGTGGATTTAAAATGAATGTGCATTTATTCATCTGTTTTATTTTCTTTTCTCATACGTGGTATGAGGACCAAGCACATAAGGGACTAATTTTAGCAAATAAAGTTGTGGGCAAAACATGACTCAATTTGATAGCTGTATTGCTTGCTAATGTGCCATTTTAACACTTCCTACTGAATATAAGAGATGCTGAGGTGGATATTGTCACTTAGTAGCAAAAAAGCTACTTTCCTTTTGTTAGCAATTATTGTGGATTTAGCTCCCAATCAAAATAAACTTTTAAAATAAGATGTGATTTTACATTACATGAGAAAATTCCATTAGCCTTCCCATTCAAAATAATTAGCCTTACTCCATGAGGGTGAATTTTACACTTAATACCCTCTAAAGAACTAATTATTTAGAGAGTTCTAACTTAAGCTGGCTAACTTAACCTGACCATATCTTTGATCAATACGACATCAATTGAATTTTAACGAATGTGTATTTTACTATCGGGTAAATGTGTGTGTTCATTACAGTGACTAGATTGTCGAGGGGTACACATTTACTGTTATTAAATATTGCATGAGCCATATCTAGTTCCCACAACCCTTGACTAGTGTAGAGGAGAACCTTGGAGAGAGGCCTGAATGGAAGGATCACAGCTTGGTTGTCCACTGCTTGGACCAGGAATGGGTTCAGCTTCACCAGACTGAGGGCTGCTTTCATGCTCACTTGTATCAGCAGTTCCTGTTGATTTCTCAAGAGGAGTTCTTGTGTCCTCAAAGTTAAATGAAACAAAAGTAACTGATCAGTAATCAGATCATGTAATGATGCCACAGTCAGTGACAGCAGATCTTTTATCCAATGATACATCTTTGACTTACTTTGATGGAGTTCTGCATGTTTTTTTGGCTCATACTTGGATTAACTGCAGAATCAGTGGTGCTGGGTGTATTTTTATCTATTTACAAATACAGTGAAACAAACCAATTTTTACTATTTATATTTAATGTTTTGTATTCTAGGAGATATGATATACAGTATATATATATGAACACATATAAATATATACGGGTTGGATAAAATAACGTGAACACCCATTATGATAGGGTTATTTTCATTGTCTATATTCTCTAGTTTGTGTATCAGTGTTGTATAAGTTGTGTTCAGCAGTGGTTATTACAAATGCTCCGGGAAATGGCTCTGTCAGACTTCCAAAAAAAGGACAAATCATGGGAGCCCATTTAACATAAGCATCTGTTACCTTAACAGACAAATTGTTTTTAAGTACAACATTCTTTATTATTATGACTGTGTACACAAAGCATGGAAAGACTTCATCAGCAAAGAAGCCTAGCGGCCAAAAACGAAATGTTCAAGGCAAACAGTGGTAAAACACCTAATTAAGAAATATTGCCTATTTCCCAGGCGTTCACATTATTTTGTCCAACCCCTGTATATTAAATTTGTTTTGTGTATGTCAAGATGTTTAGACCTGGATCACTTTTAGTCTTCTGCAGATATTTCTCCACCAGTATGTACATAGATCTTTCTGTGGTCATGTCCATAGGAGTCATCCCTCTGTCACACTTTGATAATGGATCAGCATCATACTTCAGAAGTAGATCTACAATCTGTAAGCATAAGTATTCAATATAATAACTATCACAGTCTGTGTATAGTGTTTTATATAACTAGTGTTCATTGAAGGTACATCTGAGCACCACTGTATGCAATTTACACACCTTGTAATACTGATACCGAATGGCATCATGTAAAGGTGTAATTCCATTATCTGCTCTGCAGTTTACTTCGGCTCCAGCTTCAAGTAAACTTTCTGTCATGTCATACTTGTTTCTCTGCACTGCCTCATGGAGTGGAGTCCACCCTTAAATTGAATAGACCTTTAAGTTCAGAAGTGTTGATCCACAATGCCATCAGGTGGACATGTGTGCTAACTTCAACCATTGGTCTATAACTAGGGAGCCAAATGAGTGCTTGTGGGATGATTTGAATAAAAGTGTGAAATATGCAGTGTCCTCTAATAAAATGCAATAGTGGTAATGAACAATTTTATGTTTTATGATATCCTCCAACATGCCATACCTGCATAATCCCGTATATTAACAGAAGCACCCAGTGCGATCAAGTCTTTGACGTCTTGAATGTCTCCCTTCATCACAGCTAAATGCAGCTTTGTCTCTCCAAAATAATTCCGTCTGTGGATGGACTTGAGTGATAGGACTTTCCCTGATTTTCGTTCTGTAATGCCTTGGCCACTGAAACCTATCAAACAGAGTTTGTGTTATCTAAGTGTACCTCATAAAGGTGCACATATGCTTTTATCAAGAAAGTTCATTTCTAGCATGGATTCATCATTCTGTACAAAATTAACAAGAACACATGCTGTAATGTTACCTGTCTACACTGCACTGAGCTTAATTTGTGTAGTCAGGTTTGAGCACTTGCCTGGACTAACGCAAGGCTTAGCGGTTAATGTTGGTTTATCATGTGTAGGCAAAGGTGTATTGAACTCTTTATTGTACTCTTTGGTGTCTGGACTCTCCTTCCTTTTAGAAGGCAGTGACCTGAATGTAAACAGTAAATATAACATTCATTTTTCAGCAAATTTTGAGCTAATTTACAATGTATAAAACAGCTGAATTAAATGAGTAACATACAGTGGGATCCAAAAGCTGAGATGATGCTTGTAAAATGCTTCTAATTAGCATTTTTCTAACTGAATAAACTTTTTTTAAATCACAAATTATATTGGCAGCTTAACAGTTACAAAGAAAAGTTGGATTAGTATGTCGAAGTAAGTTCCAAAGAGCATCTTGACTTTAATTAGTTACCTAGAAATTAATTGTACATGATAACATTTCTTTGTTTTAAAACATTCACAGTGTTGAAGCTTTATTTGTTTATATACAGGTTTAAAAAAATGTATGGTTTTAGACCCTACTGTATGTTTTAGCAATTGACAATCTGAAAGATACTATTGTGTGCATTTATTCCTGATCCTGATTGACCTGTTTTTAGTATTCAGTAGTTGAGTGTTCTTCATTGTGGCCAATGGATCAGTTTTTTCACCAAAAGGTTTGCCGTTTATTCTCAATGAAGGTCTCAAAATCGGCACAGTGTGCTGGTGAGAAGCAAGCGAGTTGGTGCCATGTATGGGAATGGATCTCAACACTAGGGGGCAGAGGTTACATAAGAATTAGCCAAAGACCAGTCACCAGACGCCTGAACTGCTTAAATCTCCAAAACCATGAAACGGTGGATCAGGTGTGGTGTTAACATTTGAAGAGCTATATACAGTTTATCTAGTTGAGGCACTAAAGGCTTTTGTGGATCTTTATGGAACTTGTTTAAAGTTAAAAGGATTATTTTCCAGACTGTGTACCTTCACTGTGTTCCCTTTCTGAAGAACTTTCTTCTTCAATAATACCAGCTTGAACGCTGATAAACACAGAGCAAAGCCAATTATTATGTGAATGTTACACTTGAATGCATATTTGTTTCATGTACCAAAAGGTGTGCAAACCTTGCAGGATTTATTGGTGAAACCACGGTGCCATGGGTTTGCTTGTAATAATAAAAAAGAGAATTCAACACATGTATCTAGAAATGCTTAAGCTTAGATTGTATTAGGACCTCAGCATGTGCTGTCTAATGTAATATACCTGTTTTGTTATGGATGTCTTTCTATTCTGTCCTGTGCGATATTGCAGGTCAATCTGAGGTGAAATCTCTGTCAAACAAAGAGACTAGTTAAGCTGCTACTGTAACAGTACAGTGAATGGTAGTACAATTAGTGGTGCTCACTAAGACCGATTCAACCGGCCTTGAACCGATTCTAAAGATTCAAAAAAGAAAAAAATTAAGTGGGCCAAAAGTGAAAAAGGCATTACTCAAGAAATGCCCGCGAACGAGCTTAGTTTGACTACAGCACATGATCATACCTTCACTAATTAGGACACGATGAGAGACGACGGTGGGGGTTGAGAACTGATGTTCTATCAACATTAACCTACAATAATACATGAACCAGTCGTTACCATTGCAAATCTATCACTTTCGCTACATTTAACGGGGCAGAATATAGGAATGCAAACGTTAGCCGTTATCAGTTGACCTGCTGAGGTAAAAGTTCTGGTCGGCTTCACTGCTGTCGTCGTCCGTCGCGATGGTTTCCTCCTGCTCTAAATCCATATTTGTTTGCATTGAACAATACGACACAAAACATTTAATAAAAGCGCGATGTCTCGTTACATTGGTAATATTCAATAAATGTTGCTATGAAGGTGTGTTATTATTTCTGTTTGTTTTTTCTCGGCGGAAAATTGGGTTAATAGCTCTAATCTGATTGGTCACAGCAAGATCTCATCTGATAAAAGAGATATTTAATGCTTTTTATTTTTTTAATCCTATGATATACATAAAACCCTATCATTTCTGATTATAAAGAGATTAGAAATCATTCATAACTCAGCAATTCTTTTAATCGTCGTCTTATTGATTTTACTTTTAAATGTGCACTATTTCATTATTAAAAATGACTTCAAAAATAAATTATATTTTTGAAAAATGTATAGAAAAAATTTATTTATTTATATTTATAATTAAATAGATATTTCTCTCTTTGCTTGATTCCCATGCTATCGGACATTAAATATATTCAATATATAAACAGGGCATTTCTATAATGACACCAGTAACCAAATACTTTAGCTTTTTTTATTGAGTCAGAATTCTTGCAAATTTAGTTCTGAGAAGAATGTTTCACGTCACCCTACATCACACACACGATGATCATTGTTATATAAATCAGTTTATACAATACAGAGGTCTGAAATGCAGCAGTATCGGCCTACAAAACGCTTGTAATATATGAAAACGTCCACAAGTATTTGCAGGCCAAACATCTATATACTTACTGACTAATTGTATTTTATTTTTTAGTACTTCTTAAATGTTTCATGAAACAAAACCTACATTAGATCAGATAATTGTTATTGATTTAAAAAGGTTAGCCACGATTAATTAACGGTACGATAAGAAAATATTATATTTCTATTTCCTAATGCTGTGGGGTCTATTACAGTTACAAGGTCGGATATTTTTTGCGGTGAAGGCTGGGCCAAGGTTCACACACCTGACACACCTCACACACATTCAAATGATGGCCAGATCACGAGTCCTCCGGCAGGACATGCCCTCGGCACCATTAGCAGGAAAGTGGGCGTGGCTTTCTTGCTCATCGGTATGGTTCGAGGATTTGATTGGCTCTTCGCTCGACTGACGCAGAGCCATGCCATCGCTTCATAAGCTTTAGAGGTGGATGCCGGATTTGTCGACTGGAGTCATCAGACGTCGGGATATGGATTGATATCGTCTATATTTAATACTATATTTAATCATGAGAAACACACCTAAATGTTCATTTCTAACAGCGAAAATATCTATAGGCTTTTATTAAATCAGCCGCATATGTGGAGGATTTTACAGTGATTTGCTCTTGGTACTAATTGTTTAACCCTCAGTGACCCTTACTGGTAAGTGCGTGCATCAGACCTTCAGCCAGCCATAGCTTTTATTTTAGACATGCCTGCTCAGTGTTGTCCATAATCGAATGTGGATTTCTTTCAGTTCGTTTCGGCATGATTGCATCAGTGATTCATGTTTTATCATCATTGTTGGTGATGTAGGCTCTACAACTAGAACATTAAGTCAGGATCATTGTATGTGCTAATGCAAAAGTTAGATAAAAAATATTTTTTCCATTTTCTCTTTTTATTTTATTATAATTGTATTGTAAACAATTACAGAAATGTAAATGAATGGTTAATAAAAGGGTATATTTTAAAATCGAATGATGAGGTGACTCAGCTTCTATCTATAATAAGCTACTTTTTTATTTCTTATATATTTTTTTATTTTTATTTTTTGAAAACACGCTCATCACTTTGAACATACAAAAATAAATTATATTTCTATTTAATATTAGATCGATCTAATGAATAATTTTGACAGTTAAATCAGTGATTATAATCTGATCATTGGTCTTCACAATCAGTAAATACAGAAACAAATGGCACCTTCTATAATCTATCACATTACCTATGTATTATTTTGTGCATTGCACTTATGTCAAGCCATCTGATGTTACTGTAGTACAATGTAAATTCGTTAATAAAGACCATTTCTATAAACAACTCAAAAAGAAATTTTATTTAACTAAAATAAAAGTTATGCTCTAGAAGCACTTTAAGAGTTTTTTTTCATCAATTATGTAGTTAATATTTTTTGTGCTTGACTTCATACTCATGAAATTGCGGTGGTATGACTGTCAGAATAACATTTGTAATTCATAATTCTGCCATTGTAATGTAACTTTCCCATTTGCTTTCTGTCATCTACAGTAAGTGACTGTAACACACCTTCAAAATGCTGACGAGACTTTTCCGAATCCATGGCCTGTTTGTGGCCTCCCATCCTTGGGAAGTCATTGTGACTACTGTGACTCTCACCATCTGCATGATGTCCATGAATATGTTCACTGGAAATAACCAGATATGTGGCTGGAACTTTGATTGCCCCAAATTGGAGGAGGTACAGTGTGTTACTGTGGAAATGAATTACAACATGGTGGCAGTTAATGTATAGTTCTAATTAATCTAATTCCTATCTATTATTATATCTATTATTCCTAATTTCTTTTTTCTCTCTTTCTTGTCTCCAGCAAATCTTAAGCAGCGATATCATTATCCTGACAATCACAAGATGCATAGCAATCGTCTATATTTACTTTCAATTCCAAAATCTTCGACAATTAGGATCCAAATACATATTGGGTAAGTTGTCATTTTTTAAACCTGTTTTTAAAAAAATGAGTTTTTGAGATAACATGAATTACGAGTGTTAATGTTTATATTAATATTTCTTTTTCAGGCATTGCAGGACTTTTCACAATATTCTCCAGTTTTGTGTTTAGCACAGTTGTGATTCACTTCCTGGACAAGGAGCTTACAGGCCTCAAGTATGTCTTATATCACTCTCGCTAGAAATCTTAGAAGTATTGCTTTGTTTTTTGGAAAGTAGTTAGTAAATATATCAAGTTAAATTTTTTTTTTTTTTTTTTTTTCCCAGTGAGGCCTTGCCATTCTTTCTGCTGTTGATTGACCTCTCCAAAGCATGTGCTCTGGCTAAGTTTGCTTTGAGTTCAAACTCACAGGTACCTTACCTTTTCATCTACATTAACCTGAAGTTTAAATAAACACGACTAATCAGTCTCTGGTTTTTGTAAATGGCTTTTTTGACTGTCCTGCAGGACGAGGTGAGAGAGAATATTGCCAAAGGAATGGCTGTTTTAGGACCCACTTTTACTCTTGATGCCCTTGTGGAGTGCCTGGTGATTGGTGTGGGGACAATGTCAGGTAAACTGAACCCTTCCACATGAGACAGAAAATCAGCACAGTTGCAGTGCACTAACATTCAACAGATTTGTTTAACTCATTAACTAATTTAACTAATTGTTTTTCTGCAGGTGTGCGACAACTTGAGATCATGTGCTGCTTTGGTTGCATGTCTGTCCTGGCTAACTACTTTGTGTTCATGACCTTCTTCCCGGCCTGTGTCTCTCTTGTGCTGGAGGTCTGTAAGCATATTTAAGTGCAGTACACATATAGGAAGACTGTAACATATTCTAACATGTGTGACTATTTCACATAGTTGTCTAGAGAGAGCAGGGAGGGACGACCCATCTGGCAGCTGAGTCACTTTGCTAGAGTTCTGGAGGAGGAAGAGGACAACAAGCCTAACCCTGTCACACAAAGAGTCAAAATGATCATGGTACGCATTGAACCAAAAACACTACAATCTTTTATTACTGGGATTTATTATATTGATGGGTTTGTCTCTAATATTTGCAGTCTCTTGGCCTGGTCATGGTTCATGCTCATAGCCGGTGGATTGCAGATCCCACGTCAAGTAGTGGAACTCTTGATCTTCCTCAAGTTGGAGTGAGCCTGAATGACAATATGCCCAAGAGAATTGAGCCAGACATGCCCCTTTGGCACTTTTACCTGTCCAGGTAGTTACACTTCAGAGATTTTATTCATTTAATTAATACAAATATTTTGGCCATTAATGATGGAGATGGTTTTATTGAAATTCTTTGTATAGTTCAATAGTTCAAAATACATAGTTCTCTGTATCAATTTGACTATAGATATGCCACAGTATAAAATTTGACACAGAAATGTATTTTGAGATTTGCTAAAGATTGCATTTAACAGTGTTATTTAATTGTTACTTTTTCTAAAGATTACAGTTTAGTGAGTGTTGGATAACAGCAAAGATAATCTAAATGTAAAAATAGGAGAAATGAGCATGCACGATTAATTATCCAAAATCAATAGATACAATAAATAAAAAAACTCCAATATTGGCTAATAACCAGTGTGGTAATAATATATTGTGCATTGTTAATAACAATAACAAGAATATGATGTGACTATTATTTTATTCTGTGCATTTAGGATGATCAGCATGGATATTGAGCAGGTGATCACACTGGGTCTTGCTCTGTTCCTGGCTGTGAAGTACATTTTCTTCGAGCAGGTGGAGATGGAGTCTACCCTGTCCCTGAAAGTCCCCACTCCAAGCTCCATGCTCTCTCAGAAATGGTCTCCTGATCAGTGCTGTAGGAAAGAGGTTCCCGTTTCCAGCAAGCCTGAGAAAACATCAACTCCCCCTCCAGTTGTTACCAAAGAGGAAAGAGGTATTCTCTTCTTACCTTCACACATTTGTGTTCATTTTCTGCAAACCCAACATTCTACAGTGGAATCTAAATGCAGTGTCTCTCCTTCAGATTTAGTGATTCGGCCCCTGCCTGCCCCAAAAGAGCCTGAGCATAAACGTACTTTTGTTTTGGGAGAGGATGAAACTCAGGAAATTGTTGATGTGTCAGAGACTGTGATCAGTGTACCTGCTGAACCCAGACCTGTGGAAGACTGTCTGTCCATTCTGAAAAACCCAGATGTAAGAGTGTTGTCAAATATCCCTCTCTACATCGATACTGTTGTTCTCTTTCTTGCATAAAGATTAACTCTGGGTTCACTGTGGGACTGAAACCTGTAGTTATTTTTTACCTCAGAGTTGGCCCATGTAGTCTCTAATGAGATCTTCCTTTTTCTCTTTACACTCTTACTCTTAGCCAATTAGTTTATGACCTTAGACAAGATCAGAAGCATGTAGTGAAACCGTTTACCTCCAAGAGTAGACTTCTGTTACCTAAATCCACGTATAATCACAGTGTATGTGTGAGTATTTAAGTGTCACCTCTTCTGACCCTGCAGATGGGAGCTCGCTACCTCAGCGATGAAGAGGTGATCGTGTTGGTGAACTCAAAGCACATCCCAGCTTACAAATTGGAAGCCATGATGGAAACCCCTGAGAGAGGGGTGATGATCCGTAGAAAAATGCTCAGCCCCAAATTCCCAGAGCCCACAGCTCTCACCTGCCTGCCTTATAAAGACTATGACTACTCTAAGGTAAGACGTCAGGTCATTACATCATACATAATGAACAAACTAGGGTTGCACTAATATTAAAACTTTTCCATATTCAAATTTTTTTTACATTTTGTCCAATTTGATGAGAACCAATATGTTTTTGAGAGAAGCCTCTTATGCTCGCCAAGGCTAAATTTATTTGATTTTGATTTTTGATGGCAAAACAGTGATTATTGTGAATTTATTATTATTATTAATTACAAAAGTAATTTGTTCCTGCGATGGCAAATTTGAATTTTCAGCAGTCTTCAGTGTCGCATTCAAAAATCATTCTAATATGCTGATTTGCTGCTCAAGAAATTATCATCAGTTGAAAACACTAAAATGGATTTTTATAGAAACTGATGTTTTTTAGGATTTTTTGACGAATAGAAATTTTATGAGAACAGCAATTATTTAAAACAGACATCTGTTGTAACATTAGAAATGTCTTTACTGTCACTTTTGATTTATTTAACGTGTTTTTCCTGAAGTTATTATTTTTCCTTTCAAAAATATACTTTATATATATGTACTGTATGTTTATATACACAGCAATACAAAAAAAAAAAGGTTCATAATTGGCTCATAGGTCATAACCAATTTGTTACCATACTTTGGGGGTGGGCACTTTTGACATGGTCCAGGAAGCAAAAACTTAGTAGCACTTCGGAAACTTAGCAACCTTCAAAGTTCAGCATTAATTTTCCTGTTCTTTACTCCAGGTGATGGGAACATGTTGTGAGAACATCATCGGTTACATGCCAGTTCCTGTGGGGGTTGCTGGTCCTCTGTTATTGGATGGAAAGCAGTTTCAGGTCCCCATGGCAACAACTGAGGGCTGCCTAGTTGCCAGCACAAATAGAGGCTGCAGAGCTATTGCAGTAAGCAAAACTTTTGTTTTTTCCCCTATATGATTTTTTGTTCTTGAAGGGGTAGCTGAAGGCAAACTCATTGCATGGCCATTTGAACTGATATAATATTGCATAATGTCTAGTGCAGGGGTGGGCAAACTTGGCCCTTCCAGGCCACTTTCCTTCAGAGTTTAGCTCCAACCCTAATCAAACACACCTGAACCAGCTAATCATTGTCTTCAAGACTACTAGAAGGCTACAGGCAGGTGAGTTTTATCATGGTTGGATCAAATCTCTGCAGGAAAGTGGCCTGGAAGGGCCAAGTTTGCCCATCACTGGTCTAGTGTCTATAGCCTAGTTCCTCGTCTAGCCAGTAGGGGGAGACAAAGCACATTCTAATCATAGACTAGAATTTACGTAATGTGACCCTGATTAGTTTTTCCATAAGGGATGCAAGAAATCTAATTGATAATGACATATGCCTCCCTCATGATGCAAACAGCTTTAATAATAAAACAGTGCACAGGTGTAATGTCATCATCATCATTATGAAGTAAAAAATAATCAAGTCAGCTATCTATTTTTGTCATTGAGGATGCCCGACGAGGATTTAAGCTTTCATTAGTTTTTATTCAATGCGGAGAACAGGATAATAGGACAGTCTATGCAATGACCTAATCGTAGCCCTGTGATAATTGTTAACCAAGACTTGACATTGGGACCTCATGAGGACAAACTCGTCCAGTGTTTACGGTAGAGCAAGACATCTGTGGCAAGCCATATTAACATTCATTCCTATTCATTCCATAACTAGTATCTTTTTTCGGTATCTGTTTTACCTGGCATGGTTGAATATCATAATATCACATCCACTAATTGTTAATTCAGTGTACCTATATGAAAGTAAAATCACACATAAAATCATAAAATCTTCCAGACAGAAGAGAGATTCAATGTAGAGGAAAGAAGACTAGGCTACTAGCACTTCTTAATTAATATTAACAGTTTGAATCGTGATCTATTTCAGTTTTACTAGTACTTAATTGAAATAGCATCTACTCCAATTGTTTAATTGCCTCATACCTCTGACAAGTCAGAATGGATACTTTATAGTTCATTACAAATTCATAGGCTACTAGTTAACAACTGGAATACAAACTAGTGTCTAATAAAAAAGGCTGTGCTAAATTTCAACTGTTACAAGTAACTAAAGAATAAAAACTAGCTCCTATTTCAGTAGGACTTAACTGCAAATTGTGTGATTTGTTTGATTGTATTTATCACTATGGACGTGACTGGTAGCAAAGGTACAACTTATTGTAGCCAATGAATAAGTAATAGTGACTAATTCAATAGATATGTGTCAATACTGTATAATAGTGGCTAATTAATAGTAATTTGTACTGAAATACTAGTATCCAATCAGTAAGTACGCCTACTAGTGTTTAATAGACAGTTATTGACACTGAAAAAGATACTAGTTGGATAATTGTTATTTACTAACAATTAACAATTATAAGTAGCTATGGAAGCCAGTCCCCGCCACCAGGTAAATAAATTAAAGGTAACTGCAACCTTTCTGACTTTTTTTTTTTTGTACTTTTTTTCTTGCAAATCTCATTTTTTTATCTTAGAATTTTCTCAGATATAAACTCGCAGTTCTGAGAAAAAAAATCAGATTTGCAGATTCTGATTTTTTTAATTTTTATTCTGAGTTTATTTTCTCAGAATTGCAAATTTATATCTCGTAACTTTCTTTTCTTTCTTTTTTTTCATCACATGGCGGAAACAAGTTTCCACAAAGCAGCACACTAGTATCATAAAACAGACACTATGTCTATGGAATAATGTTCAAACGGCTTGCCATAAATCAGCGGCCTCTAAATGCCCCTCATAGGGGTATGTCACAAAAGCACGCAAACAGGCGGCGGGTGATGCTGGGTTCACCCGAGTGCATTGATTTCTCCGAAGTCTAATGCACTCAGAGAGTGGTAGTTTTGCGCGAGATGCGAAGAGTAATGCCATATTCTGCCTTTATTCCTCGAGCTCCAGTTTGTACCTTTTTCCCAATTCAGTGGTGAAATCCACGGAATGTTCCATATACAGGAACAGCGGAGGATCATGCCGCACCGAATATGGCAGAGATGTGCAGGATTACAAGGAGAAATGTCCGCGATTGAGATGCTCACAAATTAACAATCAGGTAACGCACGCGCCTGAGTCTTCGCGTTGATGGCGTGGATTTCTGTGGGTTTTCACGGTCTTGAATGCATCGCACATAGGTATCGGCGTGTTTTTATGCGTTGTCCCCCTAAAGCTTTGAGCCCCTCCTTGTTTTGTTGCTGTAATGCTGTAATGTTTACATTGGATTGGAAGTGCATGGATGGATGGGACGCGGGTTTGCTTGTCTCGCGCTTGCCTCAGATGTGCGTGATCGTGTGCACGCACAGCGCATGTTAAGCTAGAATCTGATTTATTTGAGCTGAACCCAGACCTGTGGAAGACTGTCTGTCCATTCTGAAAAACCCAGATGTAAGAGTGTTGTCAAATATCCCTCTCTACATCGATACTGTTGTTCTCTTTCTTGCATAAAGATTAACTCTGGGTTCACTGTGGGACTGAAACCTGTAGTTATTTTTTACCTCAGAGTTGGCCCATGTAGTCTCTAATGAGATCTTCCTTTTTCTCTTTACACTCTTACTCTTAGCCAATTAGTTTATGACCTTAGACAAGATCAGAAGCATGTAGTGAAACCGTTTACCTCCAAGAGTAGACTTCTGTTACCTAAATCCACGTATAATCACAGTGTATGTGTGAGTATTTAAGTGTCACCTCTTCTGACCCTGCAGATGGGAGCTCGCTACCTCAGCGATGAAGAGGTGATCGTGTTGGTGAACTCAAAGCACATCCCAGCTTACAAATTGGAAGCCATGATGGAAACCCCTGAGAGAGGGGTGATGATCCGTAGAAAAATGCTCAGCCCCAAATTCCCAGAGCCCACAGCTCTCACCTGCCTGCCTTATAAAGACTATGACTACTCTAAGGTAAGACGTCAGGTCATTACATCATACATAATGAACAAACTAGGGTTGCACTAATATTAAAACTTTTCCATATTCAAATTTTTTTTACATTTTGTCCAATTTGATGAGAACCAATATGTTTTTGAGAGAAGCCTCTTATGCTCGCCAAGGCTAAATTTATTTGATTTTGATTTTTGATGGCAAAACAGTGATTATTGTGAATTTATTATTATTATTAATTACAAAAGTAATTTGTTCCTGCGATGGCAAATTTGAATTTTCAGCAGTCTTCAGTGTCGCATTCAAAAATCATTCTAATATGCTGATTTGCTGCTCAAGAAATTATCATCAGTTGAAAACACTAAAATGGATTTTTATAGAAACTGTGATGTTTTTTAGGATTTTTTGACGAATAGAAATTTTATGAGAACAGCAATTATTTAAAACAGACATCTGTTGTAACATTAGAAATGTCTTTACTGTCACTTTTGATTTATTTAACGTGTTTTTCCTGAAGTTATTATTTTTCCTTTCAAAAATATACTTTATATATATGTACTGTATGTTTATATACACAGCAATACAAAAAAAAATTGGTTCATAATTGGCTCATAGGTCATAACCAATTTGTTACCATACTTTGGGGGTGGGCACTTTTGACATGGTCCAGGAAGCAAAAACTTAGTAGCACTTCGGAAACTTAGCAACCTTCAAAGTTCAGCATTAATTTTCCTGTTCTTTACTCCAGGTGATGGGAACATGTTGTGAGAACATCATCGGTTACATGCCAGTTCCTGTGGGGGTTGCTGGTCCTCTGTTATTGGATGGAAAGCAGTTTCAGGTCCCCATGGCAACAACTGAGGGCTGCCTAGTTGCCAGCACAAATAGAGGCTGCAGAGCTATTGCAGTAAGCAAAACTTTTGTTTTTTCCCCTATATGATTTTTTGTTCTTGAAGGGGTAGCTGAAGGCAAACTCATTGCATGGCCATTTGAACTGATATAATATTGCATAATGTCTAGTGCAGGGGTGGGCAAACTTGGCCCTTCCAGGCCACTTTCCTTCAGAGTTTAGCTCCAACCCTAATCAAACACACCTGAACCAGCTAATCATTGTCTTCAAGTGAGTCATATCAGGGTGGGATCAAATCTCTGCAGGAAAGTGGCCTGGAAGGGCCAAGTTTGCCCATCACTGGTCTAGTGTAAAGCACATTAATCTAATGCTCTGTCGTGAATGGCTTTTCCGCAGTTGGCAGGTGGTGCCAGTAGCCGTGTTCTTGCAGATGGTATGACCAGAGGGCCGGTGGTGCGCCTGCCTTCTGCCTGTCAGGCGGCTGAAGTCAAGGCCTGGCTGGAAAGCGATGAGGGCTTTAAGAGCATCAAGGAGGCCTTTGACCAGACCAGCAGGTAAAGGACTATTTCAGTGAACTGATTTAGTGTGATTTAGTGCAATTTTTTTAAAATTATGATTATGTAACATATATTTGTGTTGTGTTTGTAGGTTCGCACGATTGGAGAAGCTTCTGATCGGCCTGGCGAGTCGCAATCTATACATTCGATTCCAGTCCAGAACTGGAGATGCAATGGGGATGAACATGATCTCAAAAGTACGCAAGTACTGAATTTTACAAAATGTTGTGAAACATGGTCATTAAAGTGATCTTAAAATAAACTGCCATGACTCATTTCAGAGTTATTATGAAGAACTCGTGCAGTAATATTTTTTATTTTTATTTCTCTTTGGTCACCAGGGCACAGAACAGGCTCTTGCCAGGCTGAAGGAGGAATTTCCAGAGCTTCAAATTTTGGCTGTTAGTGGAAACTACTGCACTGACAAAAAACCTGCCGCCATCAACTGGATTGAAGGCAGGGGCAAATCAGTGGTGTGCGAGTCCACCATCCCTGCCAAAGTTGTCAAAGAGGTACAAAACCTCATCCTATTCTACAAAATGCCCTACAAACGCTGCATACTGGCAGCCTGTTGACATTGAACAAGGACATACATTTGTTTTTGGGATGATAGTCCAGACTATAAGTCTCACGCAAGTGTGTTTTTGTGCAGATTTTAAAGACGACGACTGAGGCTCTGGTAGATGTCAACATCAGCAAGAACTTGGTTGGATCTGCTATGGCTGGAAGCATCGGAGGTTATAATGCTCACGCCGCCAACATCGTAGCTGCTATCTATATTGCTTGTGGACAGGTAATAAAAGTTATTGTTTACAGTAGGATTTTGATGTGATTATATAGTGGTGGTACAGATGGTAGGTACAGAAGTGAATTGAACTAAACGAATTTGTCCTTGACAGGACCCAGCGCAGACAGTGGGCAGCTCTAATTGTATCACTATCATGGAAGCCTCAGGCCCCACCAGGGAGGATCTTTATATCAGCTGTACTATGCCCTCCATTGAGCTGGGCACTGTGGGCGGAGGCACTAACCTTCCTCCCCAGCAGGCTTGTTTAAAGGTACTTGATACAGGTCAATATTTTACACGTATGAAAGACCGAAGTATGTTTTAGTTTCATTGTGGATGTATAGTTGATAAAGCCACTCTCATAGCCGATCTCATGCAGTTTTATTCTCTCTCTGTCTTGCTGTCAGATGTTAGGTGTGCTGGGAGCCAGTCAGGAGTGCCCAGGTGAAAATGCCAGACAGCTTGCCAAGGTGGTGTGTGCTACCGTGCTTGCCGGAGAGCTGTCACTCATGTCTGCACTCACTGCTGGACACCTGGTCAAAAGTCACATGACTCACAACAGGTAAGAACTGTTTATTACATATGAATACAACATTCTAATTTATTATTATTAATATACTGTGTGTATATGTTTATTAAAATCTTTATCTAAAAATCTCTAAGCTAAAAAATGAGCTTAAAAATTTAAATACAACAATATAATTCTATATATAATGTAAAAGATTTACCCCCAGTTTCACAGACAAGGCTTAAGCTGGTCACAGAATAAAATGCATGTTTGAGCTGTCTCAACTGAAAATATCTTGCTCTGACATATCTTAAAATATGTCAGTGTCGTTGTTCTGTGTCAAGATGCACACCTGTAATGTTTTCTTCTAAGGCATTTTTGTAAAAGTTGCTTAAATATCTTAATTTAACTAAGGTCTAGTCCTGGATTAAGCTAAACCCTGTTTGTGAAACCGGGCCTTAATGTATTATTATTAAGTCATATATTAAGATGTTTATCTAAAAATCTCTAATTTCTAATCAGTTAAAATTATAAACATTGTAATATATTGTATCTTCTAATCACTTTAATCCATGTAATCGTAATCAAGAGTAATGAAAATACATTAAATCTTTAAAAAAAAATACATAATTGAAAATAACATTAATCTTTTAATCATGTAGTGATATATAATCATGTATTACATTGATAATCATTATCTAAGAAAATAATCTTACAAATTAAATTATAGTATAAAATTATATTCGGTGACAATGTTTTGTAAGAAACTATCATCTGCAAACACCTGTATAATTGCTTTTTTTAATTATTATTATTATTTTGGCTATAGATCAAAAGTGAATTTGCAAGAAGCTCCAGGAACATGTACTAAGCAGGCATCTTGAGACGTCACCTGTTGAAGATGCAAAAGGCCCATAAAGAAAGAGGATCTCAAGTTTAAGGCACATGTGATTAGTAATTTAGATTATTTTAAAGACCAGCAAAAGGAATACAGACAAATGACTGTTCATGGTTCCCCTGATCGAGTTGTCTTATAACTACAGACATTCTTTCAAAGTAAACTGGTTGAAATTAAAGACTGGAAGCAAGACCAGCTGTGTTCACAAGCCTAGAGCCAATATTTCTAAATCATATCTGAACAGAAATTGCTGTTTCCGGACCTGCTTTAAGCTTAAATTGCTATGGAGAGCAAATCATATCTTAGATTCACAGCAGCCAGTACATAGAGATACAAAAGGCCACATAATTTAACTTATTTCCTAAAAATCAATGTAGTTCGTCACATACATGACTGACTGGATGGGTTAAAGCTGAGTACATGTTTTACTTCATTATTTGTTGGGGATAGCAACAGGGATCATATCTTTGCCAACTGGAAAAAGCAACATTAGACAAAGGGAAGGATAAAGTTTACTCTTCATTGCACTTATAAAAGGAAATGGCATAGGAGAGTACTGATACAGAGAGGAGTTTAAAGTACTATGATTCACTAGTTGGTTCACATGTAGAATATTACAGAATGACTACGAAATTGCCAAATGCAGCCGGCAGCAGTGCTCGCAATGTTTTCCGTGTCAGAATGTACATTGCTTTTTTTTTTTTTTTTGCTATGACACAGGAATTGAATGACTTTTGTAACTGAAAAGGGTTGTGCTACGGCATGGCGACACAAATATTTCAAAAGGTGCTACAATCCACATGTTTCAGTTCTTTGTTCATTTAGTTATTTCTTTGTGTTTGAACACCTCTAATAATGGATTTATGTAACGATACGCAACGTAATGCCTTGCATGTTTCCGAAGGCTTGAAATGGCTTTTATTCAGTTGGTTCTGGTTTTCGTGTCATGGAAAAGAGTGGCTGTTTAGACATGTACGTTTCATACTAAAAGACATTGAAAAGAAGCTTGCGATTCCCCCCCCCCAAAGGCACAATTCAAATTATTCAATAAATAATAAACTGCAAAAGTTTTGTATATTTTTTTATAATAAAAAGAAAATACAGAATTCATTGACTTCTGCTTGATCATATTCTCTCTCACTTGGGCAACTTCAACCAAATAAAATGAAAATTAAAATACAAAAACACCAAGAACATGTCAAGGTTTAAAACTATGAAGTCCTGACAATATATATACACATTCCTTCTCTACCAAAGATCAGCTCCAATATCGAATATCCTCATCCAGTAACAAAATGATTTAATCAACTTTCAAAAAGTTCAAATATAGGTTTTGAACAAAAGAGAAGGTTATTATAAAATGATAAGGATTACAGCCTTTTAAACCATTGTTTAATAAAAGGGATGAGATAATATTGTAGATACCTTATTAAACTTTTTGGGATTTTTAGAATTTAGATTAGCTTCTTTTCAATTCACTGGTTAACCAAAAAAATTAATAAAATAAGAGTAACACGAATCACATGAACAGTGAATTCTGCCGAAAGTTTGCACTCAAGCAAAAACTCAATATATTTCCATGTGTTGCTAAAAATTGAGCTTATCTCTAAAAGAAAAAAAGATTGCGAAGCGATAAGCCCAAAAAAACAAAAAAGGCACCAAATGAATCATAGAATTAAAAGCAACATATAGATGAACTATATATATCAAGGAATTTAACCACTAAAATTTTCAGCTCTCCTCAAAATAGTAAAGTACTAAAAAAAGCACAGCTGTTAGATTTTGAGGTTATTTGTGCGCTTGAGACCTGAGGGTGGTGAGATGTTCGAGTTCTCCTGAGGCAGCGTCATTATAGGCTCTTGCCTCACCAGAGTGCGAGCCGGCCAATCAGCTCACCCTGCATCACATCTCACCAGGACACTGACTGCTGATTGGCTTAACCTCAGACAGAACTGCAGGGATGAAACGGGCTTTACACACACACACACACACACACACACACACACACACACACACACACGTTAATCTCAGAGCGCTAACGTGTTACTCCTCCCCTCATGTTTATCTTGAATAGTAACCCTATCTCATGCACATGATGCCTTATCGGCCAATTTGTCAGTCATCCGCGCTCAGTGTGATTGGAAATGTTCCCACACTGTTGTACACAGTACAGTGAGTTTATAGGATATTGAAAAATTTATTGCACTGTACAGTGAGATATTCTTCCTGTATGAACCTCAACACAGAAAATCATCCTTAAGTGAGATTAACAAACTATAGGCAGAAACATAAAAAGAAAACGTGAAAGTTTTGCTTTTGTTTCATAAAATGTGGTTTCATTAATAAGTTGGTGATACATGTAGAAATAACTCATTTACAAAACATTTTTTTCCAAAAAGCATTCAACATTTGTAGATCAATCTCAAAATAAAATCAAAGTTCAGAAAGTTTCTTGTTCTTGCAGTCATGAACAGTGTTTCACACTATTAAACTAAATATAAAAGTGCTTGAAGCAGAACTGCAGCAGCAAATTTGTAGTGGGAGGCAAGTGATGCAATAAATGTATAACTTAAAATCAGGCATTCTGAACTCAAGTATTAGTATGGAAAGACTATGGTGGGATTAAAAAAAAAAATCAGATTGTTTAGTGCAAACAATGTTACAGAAAACACAAATTCAACATATGATGCATCATCTAAGAAATCATGACCTCAAAGGGATAGTTCACTCACAAATACAAATCATTTACTCAAGTTGTTCCAACCCTGAAATGCTTTCAAAAGAACATACAAACATTTCGAAGAATGTTGGTAACCCAGCAGAATTTGGTTACCATTGATGGCCATTGTATGGAGAAAAACATCTCAAAATATTTTATTTTTTTGTTCCACTAATGAAAGTCAGTCGTTCAAGTTTGGAACAACATGAGGGTGAGAAAATTTTACATATGATTGTCATGTTTGGATGAACTATCCCTTTAAGACTACTGATAGTTAAAAACGTCCTTGATTCATTACCTCCTCCATATAGTGAATTAGACCACAGAAAGTGATATTAAACGGTGAAATTCCCTCTCTTTCATAAGCATAGATGGCACTACTGCAGTAATTCTACATAGATTTTGTAGATGGAAGCCCAATAGGTAGTGATGAACCAGAAGTGGAATGACGTTGTTTAAACTGTTATAGGGCCCAAAAAGGCAAGTGTGCAATAAAGTGCCACCTATCTGCAGAAATGATTATTTTGGAAACTTCTGGAAAATTAAAACAAAACAAACAAACAAACTTAAAAACAAGAAATAAAATTAAAATACAAGAGAAAAGAAAAGGAAGGCAATTATGGTCTATTAAGTCACTAACAACTTTTCACAGGCCTACCAAAATACCCTATACTTTGATTATTGTCTTATAAAAGCAGTTCCCAATAAATGTACACTTTGCCTAAAGCCACATTTGTGAATTACAAGAATCAAAATGTGTAATGCCTTCACATGTAAATAATCGTAAACATTTAGATTAACTTACTGTACAAAAGATCTTAAGAGATCTTAAGTTTGACGTCATCTTGATCATCGGGGCTAGAAAGGGTCTTCCTAAGAGAAATGGCTATTGGACAAGGCCAGTGAAAAAAGCTCACGTACAGCTGAGATAATGCTGGGATTAGATCAAGGCATCAAGTTTACAGTATATATATATATATATATCTCATCAAGACCATAGTCAGACCTCAAACTATGATCAAATATTTACAAAAATGTAAAACACTAACAAAACCAGAGCCGCAGCTCATTTAGGGAAAAACAAGTAAGGCCTTTTAAAGATGAACAGGCTGTGTTGGTTTTTCTAGTGTGTTTGTGCTTTTCAAATGTGCTTTTACAGACTTTGTACCATTTTTGCTGTTGTTCAGTCTGTATGGATACGGTTTGAAAAGGTTTCTAAAGAGTGTCAAGAGCACTTGGGCAGAGCAGCTCTTTGTTGTGAGTGATGTGTATAAGGCGTTTCTTCATTAGGGTCGGAAAGCAAACTGGAAATGTAGATTGAACAACCTGGAAGAAGAGAAAAGCAGATTTTGAATAAACGTGCATTTAAATTATAGGCGGAAATGGTCGCTTTTTTTAAGGTGTGACTTACCTGGTGTTGCTCAAAAGAGAATAGCCTCATCGCTGGTCTTCTCTTGAACATACGAGGTGAAGCGTTTGAGGAATTTGGGGTATTCTCTCTTGGCTACGGCTCGTAAGACTGATGCAGGGGCCCAACCACCAGGATTTACTTTAGGATTATATGAACACAGCATTAATGTGATATATTCTATATCATGTATATAATAAATAAAGACTGCAATCCAAACTGTGATGTACTCAGTGTGCAAATGATATATGATTTTCACAGCTGACCCCAAAATATATAGGAAACTGAAAATATAACATTTTATAATAAAATAATGAGAGTCATGCTTTGTTATTGTACCTACTGACTGATGCTAACAAAAAATGCTCCAGTGCCAAACTGTTGCCATGTTTACCTCTTCAGGACAACATGATAATCAAGAATACATGGGGGCTTTTTTTAGGGTCAAGTACTAACTAATCTAACTTTTGTGGTCCTTGAAAAAAAGTTTAAAATCTATAAAAATATATTGCTATAATATATTTTTAAGAAGTATACTACGGTTTAAAAGTTTGTGATTGGCAAAATGTAATGCTTTTGAACAGTAATATTACGGTTACAAAATGTTACATTTTGAAATATTACTACAATTTAAATTAACTGTTTTCTATTTTAATACATTTTAAAATGTAATCTGTTCCTGTGATGGCAAAGCTGAATTTTCAGCAGTGATTGCTCCAGTCTTCAGTGTCACATGATTTTTCAAAAATCATTCTAATATACTGATTTGGTGCTCAAGAAATATTTTTTATTTTCAATGTTGAACACATTTAGTGGAAACTGTGATGCATTTTTTTCAGGATTCATTGATAAATATATTAAGTCCGATGAAACAGCATTTATTTAAAAATATAAACATTGTGTAAGATCTAAAAATGTAAATCTTTACTATCATTTTCGATCAATTAAATTCCTCCTTGCTGAATAAAAGTATTAAAATTGCTTTCAGAAAAACAAACCTTACTGAACCCAAACTTTGCATGTACTTTTAAACCCCCAACTCGACCTTTAGTTTGAATTCTTTTGGAGGTTTCAAACATCAATTAGGAGGACCAAACACCCCCAAGACTTACCATTGGCTACATATGTGATTTTACAGAGGATGTTGTCTCTGGTGATCTCTTTGTCTCCCTCTGGTGGGCTGATTAAAGTTTGACAGATCATGGCTACATTGATTTTGGCACGAATGCATCTAGCAGAGGGCTGGAGAAAACATGGTTTTGGAGAAAAAAAAAGAGAGTTACTGATGCACAACTTACTGTATACTGCTAATGTTGAATAATATGCGTCTATGATATCAAACTGCATGAAGAAACTTTTCAAAAGATAATTCTGAAGTCCTGGTACTTACTGGATAGCTGTCATGATCCACTGAGAAGTTGCACACCAGCCAGGTGTCTGGATCATTCTCATTGGTGGAGAGAATTTTACGGATAACCGATACGTAAAGCACATCTCTCTGGGAAGCAGGCCATACCCTCTGCAACAGAGTAGAGAGAAAAAAACCCCCCTGAAATCTAATGATCACCCATGATGCAATAGTGAGTGTGTTATAGTAGAAGTGTTCTACCTTATGTGTCTGATGAATGATGACCGCTTTATCCGAGAGTGTCTCAACCACTTGAAAGCTTTCAACAGTTGCTGTAAAAAAACAAAAAAAAATAAGGTGAGCCTATTCTCATTCTCACAACGTAAGATTAGAAGATCAAAAAGGCAAAATGATGCACTGAAGTGAACATACTCTCCCAGTCGTTCCGAAAAGCTGTGTCCCAAAAGTAGTGGCAGACCTCGTGACCTGTGACCCCTCTGACAGCATGAGTAGCTTTGAGAGGATCCAGAACGATGCCGTTCTCCTCCACCTCTCTCCTGTACACCTGCAAAAACAATTGTTCTAACATATTCATTTCTGAGCATTAATTAATGACAGAACTGCAAATAGACCAAACGAAAGCAACCTCTAGTGGAAAAGAGAACAATAAAGGATTAAAAGGGATAGTTTACTGAAAAATGCAAATATCCCAAACTCTAACCTGAAGAAGATTTAGACTGGTGTCAAAGTTCTTTCGCATATTCTTCTGTTTTGTGACTGAACCAGAAACTACCCACCCACACACTACAGTTCAGTTTAAATTTTTTTACAATAAAGATACAATAATTACAATAATTAAATACAAAAATACAATAATAACATTTTTATTCAGCAAGGATGCATTAAATTGATCAAAAAGTGACATTCATAATGTAACTAAATATTTCAGAAGGTTCATGTGACACTGAATACTGAGTAATGGCTGCTGGAAATTGAGCTTTGCCATCAGAGTTATAAATAAAATTTATTACAAAAATTTCACAATATTACTGTTTTTTCAGCATATAAACTGCAGCCTTGGTGAGCATAAGAGAACATTTTGGAAAGTTTCATTAAAAAAAAAACCCTAACCAATCCCAAATGTTTGTATGGTAATATATATAGATAAACATAGACGAAGATATATACTTACAGGGGAAAAAAATTATAATTTATAAGATATAAAGCCTCATTTATCTTTTTATATTTTTTTACTTTGATATGGAAACCAGCTTCCATAGAAACAGCCCAAAGTGTCAAATAAAAAAAAATCTACTGCCTTTATCTACATCTCACCTTCATATCCCCTTCTTCAACAACCAGCTGCCAGTTAGCATCTCCACCCACATCCTGTAAAGAATAAGTCATGTGGCTCTGCACCATCTCCTCAACCTGTGAACAAAACAAGAGGTATAAAGTGTTATATACTAAAGTAAACAAGCAAAAACTGTATTAGTTACATTTATTCAAGTTCAGAACAATCATATGCCTGCAGTTCGTCCGCACTAGTGTGGTGTCATGTCTCTACCTGAGCACTGAACCGGTGCACGTCATCGGAGGCACTTATGAGGTCAATGGAGGACAAGGAGGAAGTATGACTGTGAGGCTGAACCCAAGAAACAGGAGAGCCAGAGGGAAACAGGGCAAGGGAAAGAGGAGAAAATAAAAATCTCATCATCACCCAGAGAATACAGAGCAGACCGCCACTGCAAATCACGCTTCAGCAGGAGGGACTGGAAGAACAAAGGCAGCTTCGCAAATGTAAAAGCCCCAAAGACTTCACCGAGCAGATCCACCATCAGCAATGACAGAATTACACAATCAGTCACGAAGAAGCAAATGTGCTTCGATAAAGTGAGTGTGTAGGAGTGTGTGCTTGTGTGGGTGAGCCAGAGTGGTCTGACTTGCCTTAGTCAAGTATTTCTGAGTGCTGATGGAGGAATGGGTGTCTGGAGGGAGGAAGATCTGTCGAGATGCCCTGCTCCTTTCTGCCTGGGACTGCAAAATATGACAACAACTTTTATATATGGACATAGAATTGAATATATATGAAATTGAATTAGCTGTAAATATGCTTTGGATCTAGTTCTTGACTGTTGGATCCCAATGAATAATGAACTCTGGGTCATGCATTATATATTTCAGTCATTTGTGGACAGCGGTCCATCCGTTTCTCCACAAAAGTCAATGGGGTCTACATTCATTATCAGCTCTGGTTCCAACTAGTGGTCAGCTGATTTATCAACAAGGATGAAAATAGCCATTTGTTAATCATCACATTGGTAGATAACATTGATTTTAACATCAAACCAGACTTTAAACAATGTAGAGTGTGTTTTACAACCATAACAATAACTAGATGATATCTAATTTAGCGTTTATGTTCTGTTTAGTTATGTCTACTTCCACTTTAAATGCTCTTTAAAGTCAGGTGGATTCTGATTGACTGTCAATGTTTTTATCATCATTCAACTGGAAAAAAAA
The DNA here is from genome assembly GCF_001515605.1 of Sinocyclocheilus anshuiensis. Taxonomy (NCBI): domain Eukaryota; kingdom Metazoa; phylum Chordata; class Actinopteri; order Cypriniformes; family Cyprinidae; genus Sinocyclocheilus; species Sinocyclocheilus anshuiensis. Next base: position 1,046,924 of record NW_015546072.1, on the reverse strand, counting down.
AATCTTAATGTAATTATAAAGATGCTGCTCTTCTGGGTTGTAATTGTTATAGCTGTGGTGTGAACCTCGCTATTCTCACAGAATTAGAAAGATTAATAAAACAATACAGTTATAGTTAACTTTCTGGTCTTTATTGTGGTCAAAAATAATCCGACTTAACTAAACTAACTAACTAAATGACTACTGACTTAAAATGACTACAATTCAGTTTTAATGTGCTGTTTTAACGTAAAAATGTATGTGTGAACCAAAAAAACTGTGTACTTGGCTAAATTTGTTTAGAGGGCCTTAAAAGTGACAACAGCAACAGTGCCACAGTTCAGTAGCATGTTTGCTAATGCTAGGCCACTCTGACCGCTTTAGTTTTCCCAGGTTTTCCACACAACTGCAAGCACAAACATAATCCTTCTGTATATATTTACACTTCAAAAGTCATGATGATGTATTCAAACAGTCAATTTCATGGAAATGTAGCCATTGTAACTAATGGAATGGCTGTACAAATGTATAACAGATCCATATCATAATTGAAATAACAATGGTTGGATCATTACTTGCTCTTCGATCTGGTCATGCTTATCCAATGCAGCTTCCACAGCATCGAAGAACTCCTCTTCATTGATCAGACTGTTTGGTCCTTCCTGCACAGAGAGAATTTCTCAGTCTGGAATGGAGGGTGTGTGTTGAACCAAAGATGTAAAGGACAGTGTGAATTAAAGGCTGTGGACGCACTTCATAGTCTGGTCCTCCATAATGAGGCTTCTTCTTCAGCTCTGTCAGTGCAGCTTTATAGGCGTCTTCAGCACGTCTTCTCCTTTCAATTTCCTTATGAATGATAGAAGAATGTTACTCATACTATATCCAGTATACATCACAATGCACTCAAGAAGATCTTCAATGGCTCATAACAATATATAATAAATAAATAATTTTTATAATAATATTTTTCCACCACACTCTTAATTTTATTTCTTTATTTATTAAATTATAAAGTTTTCCAGTATCTGGGAAAGAATAATAGCATCTATTCTGCTTTCTCTTCTGAGTGGATCAAGTTTTTCGTCACCCAACAGACATGT
>NW_015546072.1:1035203-1045835 GCF_001515605.1 Sinocyclocheilus anshuiensis | reverse complement strand
GTGTCTGGAGGGAGGAAGATCTGTCGAGATGCCCTGCTCCTTTCTGCCTGGGACTGCAAAATATGACAACAACTTTTATATATGGACATAGAATTGAATATATATGAAATTGAATTAGCTGTAAATATGCTTTGGATCTAGTTCTTGACTGTTGGATCCCAATGAATAATGAACTCTGGGTCATGCATTATATATTTCAGTCATTTGTGGACAGCGGTCCATCCGTTTCTCCACAAAAGTCAATGGGGTCTACATTCATTATCAGCTCTGGTTCCAACTAGTGGTCAGCTGATTTATCAACAAGGATGAAAATAGCCATTTGTTAATCATCACATTGGTAGATAACATTGATTTTAACATCAAACCAGACTTTAAACAATGTAGAGTGTGTTTTACAACCATAACAATAACTAGATGATATCTAATTTAGCGTTTATGTTCTGTTTAGTTATGTCTACTTCCACTTTAAATGCTCTTTAAAGTCAGGTGGATTCTGATTGACTGTCAATGTTTTTATCATCATTCAACTGGAAAAAAAAAATCTTAATGTAATTATAAAGATGCTGCTCTTCTGGGTTGTAATTGTTATAGCTGTGGTGTGAACCTCGCTATTCTCACAGAATTAGAAAGATTAATAAAACAATACAGTTATAGTTAACTTTCTGGTCTTTATTGTGGTCAAAAATAATCCGACTTAACTAAACTAACTAACTAAATGACTACTGACTTAAAATGACTACAATTCAGTTTTAATGTGCTGTTTTAACGTAAAAATGTATGTGTGAACCAAAAAAACTGTGTACTTGGCTAAATTTGTTTAGAGGGCCTTAAAAGTGACAACAGCAACAGTGTCACAGTTCAGTAGCATGTTTGCTAATGCTAGGCCACTCTGACCGCTTTAGTTTTCCCAGGTTTTCCACACAACTGCAAGCACAAACATAATCCTTCTGTATATATTTACACTTCAAAAGTCATGACGATGTATTCAAACAGTCAATTTCATGGAAATGTAGCCATTGTAACTAATGGAATGGCTGTACAAATGTATAACAGATCCATATCATAATTGAAATAACAATGGTTGGATCATTACTTGCTCTTCGATCTGGTCATGCTTATCCAATGCAGCTTCCACAGCATCGAAGAACTCCTCTTCATTGATCTTGGTCCTTCGTCCTTCCTGCACAGAGAGAATTTCTCAGTCTGGAATGGAGGGTGTGTGTTGAACCAAAGGGACAGTGTGCAGTGTGAATTAAAGGCTGTGGACGCACTTCATAGTCTGGTCCTCCATAATGAGGCTTCTTCTTCAGCTCTGTCAGTGCAGCTTTATAGGCGTCTTCAGCACGTCTTCTCCTTTCAATTTCCTTATGAATGATAGAAGAATGTTACTCATACTATATCCAGTATACATCACAATGCACTCAAGAAGATCTTCAATGGCTCATAACAATATATAATAAATAAATAATTTTTATAATAATATTTTTCCACCACACTCTTAATTTTATTTCTTTATTTATTAAATTATAAAGTTTTCCAGTATTTGGGAAAGAATAATAGCATCTATTCTGCTTTCTCTTCTGAGTGGATCAAGTTTTTCGTCACCCAACAGACATGTAAATATACATTAGCGTTCAAAATTGAGGTTTGTAAGACTTTTTTTTTTTTTATGTTTCTGAAAGAACTCTTATCCTCACCAAGGCTGCATTTATTTAAACAAAATATTAAAAACACTAATACAGTTAGATCATATTAAATAACTGTTTTTATATATTATATTACTATTTTAATATATTTTTAAAAGTTGAACTTGCAGCAGCCATTACTTCAGTCTTCACTGTCACATGATCCTTCAGAAATCATTCTAATATGCTGATTTAATGCGCAAAGAAGCATTTTTTTATTATTATTTTTATTTATTTTTTTATTAAAAACAGTTAACCAATTTGCTGTCTAGATTCTTTAAATCTTTTAGACTGGGGAAGATGTTTAGAGTTCTGCAACTTGCTAGCTGCTAAACAAAGCTTGCTTACAAACTAATCCAAGAAACGCCCGTTTAGGATCCAAATAAAGAATCCGGAGCAGACCAATGACATGACACAGGAACTCTGACAGCTCCACTTGCAGTTTCATGCTTAAGCTTAAGCAAACACACCCATTTCAATTGTCAATCCCACTACAAATGCCATTAAAGATACCATTGCGTCTGGCCTCTTTGGAAGGTCATTCATCTAACAAAGGGTGGAGCCCATATCACCCGCTCTCTAGACTTGCGTGAAGAGAAAACTAGCTTGAATAGCTTGCAGAAAGCAAACCTCCAAATCACTCAAACCTTCTTTAAATAACTCAACTGAAGCAGAACCTTCCGCTACAACATGAAACCTTCACTAAAAAGTGGTTGTTCAGTTGGCTAATTGAGCAGCTTTGGGTGTTGTAGACAAGTAATTGGTGCATAATGTTCTTGCATTATAAATAAGATCTGTTCTGAAACTGGCAGGTGTGGTTTAGCTTTAAGCACCGAAACACCTCTCTCTCTGCAAGATGTCACGAGAGACAATTACTGACAACACCCGGCTTATATGAGAGGTGATAACAACTGTCAAAAGGTGGTAACGTGACTCTACTAAACCCTGCAATGGCAGAGTTTCGGTGGAAATGTAAACGCATACACTTCCACAGCACATATGGATGACTAAAACATTTTCAAGTGACTCAACTTGACACTTAAAACAGAATGTAGCAGTTAATAACCAGTGAACTGAACAAAGCATGTCAAACCTACAGAGTAGAAGCTGCTGTGCGTACACAGAGGAATCCAATTTTCATTAGCACTCTGAAGAGACCCGGCCACCCAGTTCTGCCATGGCTTCAACGCTGAAGCACTGTACACTGTAGTCATCCTCTACAATCCAGTTGCTAACATCACAACACACAATCCTCAGAAATTTGGAACTCTGGTTACTTTGCAAAAGGCTTTTTCTGCTCAAAGGTCCATCAAGTCCTGTTGAATGACTGTAAACACACTGTAAAATCACACCCGTCCAGATTCTCTGTGGCGGCTGGAATTCAAGAAGCTGCTTCCTGGCTCATGATAATATACCGGGGGCTGGACTGTAGATGGAAAAACTGGTAGAGCAAGTGCAAGCAGAAGCTTTACACTAAGATGCTAATGATGTGTGGCTTTGGAGATGTGTTCCCACATAAAGTGGCGCTGAATGTGAGGAATGCAAGGCTCCCGGAAGCTACAGTAGATGCACTTTTGTTTTAATGGATGTGTCTTTGTGACTCATCCAGTAATTAAGGTGTTATGTGGGAAGTGTATGGGTATGTAAATAGTGCTCAGATTAAGCTTGTTAAAAAATTGCAGAGCTGCTTGATGCCGAATGCTTTATTTGCATCGAAATGCACCCAGTAGTTTCAATATGACAAAAGTGTTTGATAGTCCCCAAACTATTAATATTTCCTGTAAAACCAGAATGATTAGGGATATTAAATTCTGTCATAACTTACTCCAACCAATATTACTTTTGTTTCTTCCTTTTTTTTTTTTTTAAAGGAGATACTCTGAAGATTGTTTATGCTGTTTTTTATAATAGACTAAACCGAGGTCTGTTACTTACACAAAGCTATGGTAAGGATTCAGAGGACTTGAAATATAACACAGGAGTAGTATGGACTTCTTTTATGATGACTTTGTGGAACTTGACCATCTGTGGTTTATTTGCTTACCAGCATCTATGGCTGTTTTCAGGGCAAGATCTGTACTTTAAAAGAAACAAATAGTAATAACACAGTAGTAAAGAAAAACAATTGATAACCGAGTTATATCAATAGAATTCTACATTACAGAAGATTTTTTTATGTTTTAAAAAAAAAATTGTTCATGTTTTAAATAAAAAAAAATGTAACATTAATAATTGTTTTTAAAAATGTTTCATCAGCAATAGAGAACCCTCTGAAAACACAGATTAACACAGTGGTCCAATTCCATTTGCCATTTAAAGAGTTCCTGGTCACTTATGCTTTGTTATACTGAAAAGAGCAATGTTAACATAAACTACCATTCAAAAGTTTGGGATCAGTAACAAAAGGTTTTTATCTATTAATTTTCTTATGCTCACTAAGGCTGCATTTATTTGATAAAAATATAGTAAACAGTAATATTGTGAATATTCTTACAATTTAAAATTACTGTGTTCTATTTTAATATATTTTAAAATGTAAATTTATTTCTCTGACTGCAAAGCTGAATTTTCAGCAGTCATTACTCCATTCTTCAGTGTCACATGATCCTTTAGAAATCATCCTAATACACTGATTTGATGCTCAATAAATATTTCATATGAACAGTGTTGGGCAAGTTACTCTGAAAATGTAATCAAATTACTGATTACTGATTACTCCTTTAAAAGTAATCACGTTACTGTAGATGAATAACAATTTATTTGTTTTAGATATTTTATGTTTAGATATTTCTATTTTGCGGGAGTCCTGTGAATCATTTTATTCTCCCGCATCCCGCACACACACGCGAGTCTCTGCACTCGCCTATCAAGTCTTGTCCCGCTCTGCACTCTGTTGCGTCGGGTCTCGCGGGAGCAGGTCTCTAATCCACTGGCACTTGACTCGACATTGCGTGTGCTACATCCTTTTTACAATCTCCAGATTATAAAACACTGCATTCTGTCAGCAATGTAACGCAGCAGTAACGTATAAAGACCTCGGATTGTAACTATACTCTAATTACTATTTTAAAAATTATAACGCATTAAATTACTCCCTTACTAAAAAAGTAATCAAATTACAGTAACGTGTTACTAAGTAATGCGTTACTGCCCAACACTGCATATGAATATAAATGCTGCCTAATATTTTTGTTGAAACTTATTTGAAATAAGAATGCATTAATTCAATTTCTCTCGAAAAACTAATCTTACCATCTTCAAAATATCTCTTTTTGTTATAACAGGGTGTGTTTTTTTGGGATAAAATATACTTTTAATTACAGCTGCACACTACCTTATCAAGTCGTCTTTGCCAGCTCTCTTCTTTTTTGACCAAAATGTCGATGCAGTGGGACAGTGTGGACAGGATTCCTGCTGTAGTAGCTTTAAACGTGATGGCTTCACCTTTGAAATCGATGCCTAAGGAACCTTTGAGGCTGTCCACAGAGAATACTGAGGGAAATCAAGTAAAATGAGCATCAAATAGCAGAAGTATTTAAACTTCTGAAGCTCTACTTCTGAAGGAACTTCGGCTGCTTAATTAAATCTGTATTAGTGTCTTATCAATTATCAAAGAATAACGAAGTAAGCAATGGAATATTTCCACCATTATTTGAGTAAAAAGCACTTAGTCTTTACACACACCAAATTGATGCTACCACTAACTGCATGTGTATTTTGCAGCTCATTGCCTGGTGTATACGGTGTAAGTTTTGATATAAATAAAATGTATGATGATCAATTACTGTGTCTTCATTACTATGTATACAAGATAAAAAAACGACTTTGCTTGAGAATAAAACTGCATTCAGAAAGGATCACAAGCATTTGATCAATTTCTACAATTGCTGTATTAGGCACAAAGAGGATGTGCTTATAACAAAGATGTACACATCTCAAAAATCTCACATTTCTCTTTGCTGCTGTTGTTGTTGTTAAGCAGATAATCTCCATCTGGCCGTGAGGTTGGAAAATCTTCCTCATCATCAGATGCTGCAAAAAAAAAAAAAAACATTTACATAAAAACTTTCATGCATTGAAAAGTAAAAAAGATAGCAAAAGAGATTAATTTTATTATAGTTATTTTCAAAGATTTCAATGTACACTCATAAAAAAAAATAACTTTAATATTGTTTATTAGTTCTAATAAATAAGTTTTCGCTAAAAACGAATCAAATTGTTTATAATTTCTGCACAGGAGAGACTTGGTGTTGTTTCAAGAAAAAAAAAAAGGGAATATATATATATCGGTATCAGCCATAATTATTTGGAAAATATCGGCATATCGGATATCGGCAAAAATCTAATATCATGCATCCCTGCTTTTATTCACATACAAACAGTGTTCAACACACAACATAGAAAACATCAAATATGGTTCAAGTTTTTTGGCTTTTAGTAAGTTTTTAGTAGAGTTTAGCTCCAACCCTAATCAATATTGAATCTAAAGGGGTAATCTATTAGACTGTGGCTGTCATAAAGCTGACAAATGCAGCTTTACTAAGCTCAACAGCTCTGGCCCAAGATGTAATATAAATAAAACACTATTGACTATTTAAAAAGGGGGTGGGGCTGGTCAATATGTCCCACACCCTCTTCCTGTTTCAGCTGAAATTACGTCAACACATAGAATAAAGCTGCACGTTTCAAGGCACTTTAGTGGACCTTTAACAGGAGCTCAATCGTGCTTGCTTGACAAACCAGAACAAACCGCATTCATTGATACTTGTGAATCAAGCAAGCACTACTTTACTTGTGTTTCAAAGATGAATGAAAGTCTAAGGCTTTGGAACAATTTTCACTTTTCACAATATAAAATAGCACTACTCTAAAAAATAAAAAAAAAGCATGGTCGAGCGGGAACGAACAAGGAGACAAGTTTCTTTCCGTTCTCAGCTTTAAAGCAGCAGTAAAGCCATTAGCGTTGGAAATGTTGTGAAGAAATTATGTGAGGTGGGTTTCTGAGGCAGTATAAAGCCAGACAGATTGTGGGTGGGTCTGCAAAGCATGTGGAGGAGAGAGAGAGAGAGAGAGATGGCAAACCATACAGACACTGAAACTCCCAGAGCTGCCGCACACGCTACACTCACCTAACTGCAATAAGATCAACATAAATCATACAGCAAATCTAATCCAGCAGTGTGTAAGTGAATGTGAGAGCGTGTGCGTTTAAGGAGTCTGAAAGAGCGTTAAATCAGATGCTGCTGGGCGTGTGCTCTTGTCTCCGTCTTGTGCCGTACTCCTCAGCTCTGCGCTCATCTTAAAATGAACCGATGCATTCTTGAATCACACCAACACCCAAAACCATTGAGTTCCTGATCCAATCAAGCCCTTTATTTTGGTTCAGAAGTCTTCTTGCAGCGGAGGTTTCCAAGCAGCCTCTTCAGATGACTGAATATACTCATGCATTATTCATGCAGCTGGATGACTGCGAGCAGAAAATGCCCATCCACCCCAGCCTGCATCACCCACGCACGCGTACACAAAAGAGCTCACCTCAGCAAACGAAGAGTCGCAATAAACAACGCTGACCTTAGCGCCAGCAGCCTCTCTATGTGCTCTTCTGTTGGAGGGATTGGTGATTCAAATAACATTTTTAGATTTGAAGCCGTACCCAGCAGAAACAAGAGGCAGGTCAAAACAACAGATTCATTGGGTCAGCTTGTGTTTATATAAGAGAATGTGGAGAGACGGGTATAGATACTGCTATAAAATGTTACATATGTATATGGTACTAGCTACAGTATAAGCATACTACATGTATAATTATGCGACTGCATAACAGTCATGCAGAAATTCAAATCTTTGACACACTAATTCTCTGTAGAACTCTTGGTAACATGAGGTTTTTGAGTAATTGTACAATTATATTTCATAATGAATTTTTGTTTGAGATATTTTTTTATTATCATTTCTGTTGCAGGAAGAAGTGTGAACCAGAAAAACAGAGATAATTTCGATACAATAAAAGAGAACAGGGACTGGGACAGTTAAGCTCCAAAAATATAGTAAATGAACGCACCATAAAAGTGGCCCATACAAGTTATCCATTACTAGCTATAAAGCTATATGGATAAACAACAATAAAATTCAAGCTGTTAATAACTAATAATGCTCCCTAGCACAATGTGTCCAAGTCTGAAAATGTCAATGACAGAGATACTCAAGCAAATAACAACATTTTGGTTTGATATCCTTCAAAAGACTTTGAATATAGTACATCATTCATATGAACCACTTTTTGATAGTTTATAGTGTTTTTTGGAGCTTGGCAGCCATAGTCTCCAAACCCTTTTTTATTCTATGGAAAAGCGCAAAACGTACGTCTGCCAAACAACTCTATTTGTTGTGTAACCAAAGAAATAAAAAACATTTGTTTGGAAAAAGAGTTTGAGTAAATGATGTCTCCTTTCATTTTCATTTTTAGGTGAAGGATTCTATCATTTAAAAATACCAGAAAGGCTCCCCTCTGAAGTCATAAAACAGCTTTTTAAGTCACATGATAAACTGCAATAGCACTCTTCACCAGCAGATGGCAGAAGTGGCCATAAGTGTAAAACTACCACGGAATACTCATTTCTGCTGTATTTGTCTTCTTAGATTACAATGTTCCCAAAACGACACAAACACATTAATTCACATTAATGAACTCACTGAAGGACTTGGTCATTTATTGAGTTCTCATAATTCCACAGAGCTTCAGTTTATGCCATTATGACCTTCAAAAGAATCAAAGAGATTTACATTGTCTCTCTCAGTTCAATGAAAGACAACAGATAACACACAAACACTTATACTTTTCTTAAGAAATGTATGTGAAATAGCTGCTTAAACAGCCAAACACTCCCACTCACTGTCAGAAAAACACAACTATACACACAAACACCCTTTCCAAACACCAGCTGTGTAGAAACAGCTATACTCCTTTTATTGAGTTCAGCTCTACTCGCACATGTGAGAGCCATTCAGATCAGCACATTCCTCAGGACTCTCCCTTTGTAAATCGCTCTCAAGATATGATACGTCACTGCAAACCACTGCCAGACTTCACTTGCACAACAAATCTCTCGTTTCTCCTCATGCAAAATGATCTTTGCCAACATGTCACTCAGAAAGCAGAGCTGACTTTTTTAGGACATACTTCCCTGCTACACAGGAGATAAAAAGCATTATGTCAAACAGGTATTAAAGGGGTCATATGATGCTTTTTTAAAGATCATTATTCTTTCGCCTAGAAACACACAGCGTCTCCCTGACATGCTGCATCAACACTAACTGCGGTTACTGAAACCACGCCTTCTTTCTTTGCGTGAACATTTGGGCGCATTACACAAATATTTCCACATAGTGAGGTAGATATGTGGGGGCGTGTTAGAACGAGCCGTTTTAGGGGGACGTGGCAGAGTCTTAACTTTGATAAAGAATATCTCTTTGGTTTTGAGACTTTAGTCTTTGCAACTTCAGGGATCTTATCTATGCACAATCAGCTTGTAACACTCCAAAGAGAAAGGAAAACTTGAAATCGCATCATATGACCCCTTTAAGAAATGGTTTAACAAGTAAATTATTTTCACAGTTTCTGTTATGTCATCGGTCAAAGGACAATGCCAACATGGCAGGTGCAGTATACAGGAATAAATTCTACTAGGGTTAATGACATGGACTAGTGTCCATGATAAAGAATAGAAAATAGTTTCTTTGAATAATTCTTGGAAGTATATTCTTGTTGGTTTTTGATTTTGAAAAATAAATAAATAAATGACTTAAAAATTTCACGGTGTAAATATCAAGTAGAATTTCATAAATTATTTTCTTTTGATCTTGAATACAAGTGGGTGTCCACATTTTGACCATAATTTTCAAAAATATTTTAAAGTGTTTTTAAAGGAAATAGTATTTTAATAAAATGTCTATCACTGATGATTAATTTATAAACATTACATTATTGGGGAGTTTCAAGTCGAGCTTTTCAAGAATTTTATTCTTTTAAATGAGGCTTTTTTTCTTCATTACGATATCAGAGCTATTATATCACCTTGACATTTTTTATTATATGACCAAAAAAAATGATCAAAATGAATTATAATTCAGAAGTAAAAACATGCCAAGTCAAGGTGTATCCAAGTCACTGTGTGTGTGAATTGCATTTTTAATTGTTTTTTTTTAATTAATAGATAGGCCAAATTATAAGCATCATGTCACATAATAATTTTTATTATAATTTGATAACTTTTTTTTTTTTTATTTACACAAGACTGGGATAAATTGTTTTTGAGTTGAGTTGAGTTTCTTGGGAATATATACGATAACTTGTGTAGAAAATACAATCTTTATGAAAAAAATAACACACCTGGATACCTAAAGAACATACTTCATCAACAACTGAGACATAAGCCCTTCATCAAATTATACTATGAAAAGTACACAAATTCAGTCTGAATTCTCCACTAATTCCACAGTGGCTCACTGTACTTTCAAATGACAGCAAAAGGAAATGATAGCAAAAAAAAAAGCATGCAGGAATAGGGTTGGGTATCGTTTGTTTTTTTTTCGATACCAGTGCCAAATCGATACTTTTAAAACGGTTCCGGTGCCTGAACTGATACTTATTAAAAAATAAATAAATAAAAATTCCCCCAAAAATGATGAATTGGCCATTAGCACTGTAAACACATTATGTCTGTTTCATTCATACTGGACGCCAGAGGGCGCCCTCGCACAGAAAATCCACATATCCAGTCACAGAAGTAGCAAAAATCAGGAAATCCCTTATATGGACAAAGGCATCCCTATTATAGCTGTAAGTTAACGGAGTAAACAGAACATATAAACATTTTGATTGATAAATCAAAGACAATAAAAACTCGACTGCGACAATATAGTTTATCTGTTTTATTCAAGCCATCTG
>NW_015546072.1:1023351-1034118 GCF_001515605.1 Sinocyclocheilus anshuiensis | reverse complement strand
CTTTTGTTGGACAACAGGTTTAGAAATGTGAATACAAGGGAAGTTTAGCTTTAGGCATTTTAATTTAAGCATGTTTAGCTTAGTTAACGGAAAGATACCTGCTGCCATCAGAGCAAGTGTAATTACTGCATTGACGTGCTCCTCGAATGCTCTCATTTCCCGAGTTGTGCTTAAGTCGGAATGTGAAAACAACATGGACACTCATGTTACTACAAAGATTTGTTGGATTTGTATTATTAGAGATTTCCGACTAGAGTTCACGAGCATTTTCTCAGTCAGGAAATTATTTTTCACGTGCGGTGCCAGTGATGATGCTTCTTACGTCCGTTTCGGAGAACCAGAGGACAAATACTTCAATCGATCGCTCAGGCATGGCACCGAAATGAGGCACCGAAATCTGCGTTCTGATTCGGTTCTAGTACATACCGGTTACATAGGTACCGGTGCCATATTGGTACCGGGTTTCGGTACCCAAACCTATGCGGGACACATTCCACTCAACTGTGCCTTCAACACCTTTCTAGCCTCAACAAAAGAAATAAAAGACCCAATCAGGTTCTGCCACCCAAACTTGATCCCTCACTATCAGAAAGACACTGGAGCCGAGCGGCAGTTTATCTAGAGGCTTTGCTGCTTCTGACGGACTCACCTTGTGAAGTTCAACGGTATCGATCCACTGCTGCCGGAGCAAAGGATGTTCAGCCCTCAGGTACCAGACGCTGTCGTTCACACTGATGTCAAAACGGCATTCATCAAACTCATGAGGCTGAAAGAAAGAGAACATCAAAAACAAGAACAGATCATAACAATGAACACGCTAAAAAAAGTTTATGGGCCATGTATGTTTATTCAAATCTGTCTACCATTATGTTTTTGGAGCACCTTTTCCTGCTGTTCCTGATAAACAACTCCTCGCCACCACAACATAGATTTGCATCACTGAATAGGTCACTGAAAATCTCAAACATTTACAGATGGCAAATAACAGTAAAACAAAAACAGCAGACCACCTCATACACAAACTAGGGGAAGCCACCAGCTATTTTAAGCAGTGCACAAATGATCCATAGTTTGGAATTTACATCTTTACCAAAGCACAATTTTACCAGATTGCCTTTTTTTTTTCTTTTTTTTTTTCATAATTAGCTACTACAGTATTGCTATTTTTATCTGATGAACCTAAATGAACCAACTGGTCAATTGCTAAGAAGCTGCACTGAACACTTACATACAATGACATATGACTGTCATTGAAGACAACTGAAACCTTTATTAAATCTAAATATAATTATCCAATTAAATTCTTTAAAGGGGTCATATGATGCGATTTCAATTTTTCCATTCTCTTTGGAGTGTTACAAGCTCTTGGTGCATAAAGAAGATCTGTAAAGTTGCAAAGACTAAAGTCTCAAATCCAAAGAGATATTCTTTATAAAAGTTAAGAGTCAGCCACACCTACCTAAAACGGCTCGTTCTAACACGCCCCCACATATCTACCTCACGATGTGGGAAAATTAGCATAATGCCGCCTAAATGTTCACGCAAAGAAAGAAGGTGTAACTTTTATTCTCGCTGTAGTATTGTTGCCGCCGCCATGTCATGAAGGCTTCGTCATGCCTAGAGCTGATCCGTGCTGGTCGCTGAGGAAATACATCAACTTCGCGCTGTGGATCGCCGGATCGGCTTTCATCGTGGACGAAGCAGAGTCCAGCCCGGGGTCTTCACATGTTGTTGCCGCAAGCCCTCCAGACGCTCCTTCGTCGAATCCACCGGCCACGCCGTTCTCAAGCCTGCCGCCTTTGCTCACTCTAGCCCTCCGGCCGTTCCTCACTCTAGGCCGCCGCCGTGACGCTGTGTTTCGTTGTGAAAGCGAAACTACGTGGTTTGGCTTTCCAAAAATGGACACGACTAGAAATCAGTGGTTAAGTTGTATTTACAACACTGTTCCAGAACACTTCAACCCAAATATTCAGATGTGTGCAGCGCATTTTATGGAGGACTGTTTCCTGATCCTGAGAGAGTAGACTACAATGCCCGCTGTTCTGACTCACAGACTGCAAGTAAGTTTTTTATATTTAAAGAATTTGCCACTGATGATTCAAATGCGAGTTTTGGGCAGTGTAGAGTAGGGCTTGTTGTTTGTCATTTCTCCGATCACAAATGCAGACATGGTTTTATGTTTACGCGGCGCGATGCAACGCAACGCGTAAAAAGACAGTATAAGTCATTATAATCCATAATTATGTCCCCACTGGATGCAACGAATGCCTCGTTTATAATGGGTTTTCATGTTTTTGAATCGCCGCTCCAGCCGGACAGGGCATCACAGTATGGTAAGGGGCATAACATTTCCGTCACATGCTTGAGGTATTTGGCCAAACGCACTGGATAGCTGGCCAATCACAGCACACCTCGCTTTTCAGACCGATGAGCTTTGTAAAAATCAATGAGTTTCAGAAAGGCAGGGCATAGAGGAGAAACAATAATGTACAGTATGTGGAAAATAATGCGGTTTTTGAACCTTAAACCGCATAAACACATTTCATTACACCAAATACACAAAATAATGTTCTTTTTAGCAACATCATATGACCCCTTTAATAATTATTTAAAATAACTTTTTTTTTTCCAATTTAGGATTAGGTTATAACATCTAAAATATGAGAAGCTATATTCTATATTTGTATAAAATGCAAACTTTAGAATATTTTAAGGTACTAAACCTATCCCTACCCCAAATCATTTAGGGTATGTACAATTTTACATAAAAGAATGTGGGAAAATTGTTGGAAAACCACTGTTTAACAGCCATTTTTAATACTTTATTTAACACATTTTATACTTTAAAACTTTATTAAAGGGTGTACTAAAAATGTTTACTTAAAAGTTAATACATACACTGCTTTAACTCTAATAAACAGAAAGAGGTGCATCAAGCTGAAAAGACTGTAAAGTTTTAAGTTGTGCTCACAATATCTGGTGTGGTAATTTTTCATGCATTGCATAGTAAACTGTGGACATACTTTGTAGTATGTGCTTTCTGCAGGCGTAGTGGTTAGTACTAAGTAAAACTAGTAATGGGACTGGTTTGTTGTCTTTTGAACACAGACACAGAATTGTTAGTGCTGTGTAGAATAGCTGTTATCAGAGACAGAGCACTGATTCAGGCCAGATCAGTGTTTGAGGATCATCTCTGTTTTCTCCTCCTCCAAACACTGAAATCAACCAAACACAGATATTCCAGATTTGACTCTGGGATCAGACCGGCTTCAAAGTCTCCCAGCATTTCTAAGCCTTGTTTCACAGGCATCATTGTTCCACTCATATTTGATCACATGTGCAGTCAGTGTTCGTAGAAATTCATTCACCCAAAAATTGGTCAAAACAATCAAAACTGGATTCTAAAACAATCTTTTGGAGATCTTGATCTAAACTGTCCATGATCTTTAACAGCAGCCCTTTTTTAGAGCAAAGAACATCCCCTAGAAAACACTACAAAGGTCTCAAGGCATTAATAGGAACAATACTTTATAAACTGGTCTTCTTTCTTTACATATGCCCATTTTTATTGGATCAGGCGAAGCAAGAACTGCTCCCAGATCACCTTTTTCCACAATGAGATATTTGATATGCACGTTCCTGCGGTTCTGCTCTCCCTGTTCTAATGCTCAAGACTACTTCAAATCACTCAGTACCAGAACAATGCAGCAATAGTGTGTCAACCTAAAGACAAAATGTGCTTTGTTGGACATTTCCTTGTAGTTTTGCTGCCAAACTTCTGCACTTGAAACAACCTGCACTACATGCAGAACTCCAGCTCATAGACATAATTAAAATTTGATAACTATTCTTATACTATTTTTTACTATATTATACTACTTTTATACTATACTATTTTAATTTTTTTTTTTTAAAAAGCAAAAATGGAATAAAGTTCACATTAAATAACTTGCATTGTGCAGAAAATATAATCTTTCTGAAAGGAAAAAAAAAACAAAAAACATTTAAAAAAATGTCATTATATACCATTTTTTACTATACTATTATACTACTTTTATACTATATTATTTTATTTTATTTTTTTAAAAAGCAAGACTGGAATATAGTTCACATTAAATAACTTGCATTGTGCAGAAAATATTATCTCTCTGAAAGGAAAAAAAAAAAATATATAAAAAAAAAAGTCATTATATACTATTTTTTACTATACTATTATACTACTTTTATACTATACTATTTTTTTTTTTTTTTTTAAAAAGCAAGACTGGAATAAAGTTCACATTAAATAACTTGCATTGTGCAGAAAATATAATCTTTCTGAAAGGAAAAAACAAAACAAAAAAAAAACAAATGACATTAAAGAATCAACTGGCCCAGTATCAAAGAAAAGTGGAAATCTATCTATTTGTACAAAAAATAACCTCTGAGAAGTCAAGTCACATGCATTTCTACAGCACTTCATACGATGCAGATTGTTTTAAACTAGCTTCACAGTAATAAACAGGAAAATAACAGTGTTAATGTTGCAAAGTTCATCAATTATGAAATGACTTCACTGTCAGCCGTAAAGCAACTTTACAGAAGACATTATTCAGCTCAAGTCAGTTCAATGCTGATTCAGTTTAGTTTAATGACAGTGTCAAGTTGCAAAACTCATCATTTATAAAAAATTCAATTTCAGCTACAAAGCAGCTCACATTACCCAGCTTAAATATCTCTTAACTGTGTCAATGTTGAAAAGCTAATCGATTATGAAACATCTTCAAAAGCAACTCATTGTCATTATGCAGCTCAGTTCAACTCAAGTTGTTGTGTTGTCATCTGATAATGTCAGTACAGTCAGATCAATAACATTTTCTGATTTTTTCTGAATAATTGTCTTTTAAGCCCCATTATAATTATAAGTATTTAGATGTGGTTTTGCAGGATGTTTAGTATGGATGACACTGTATGTCTGTTCAAAGTAAGTAGTGGAGTCCCCTTGTATTTTCTACTTAACCACATCTTCTCCTCTGTCCACCTTGAAACAATCATGCTGTTCAAGAGAAACCCCCAAAACAAGTACGACAGCTTCCCGCTGACAGTAGCAGATGGATAAACACTGCACGATGAGCAGGAAGCATTACTGCTCAAATATTTTCACACTGTGGTACATATCAGCTCTTCACACCACTGTGAAGCCAAGATACTGCAGTCAAGAGAAGCCCCTGATAATCATACAGATAAACATGACAGGACGCTCTACAGATCAGATCAGATCAGCCTTACCGTGATGACAGCCTTGCTGAGACAGATGGACCCTCTACAGCCGTACTCTTTCTCATCTGCTGACCTGTAGTAACTCAGAATATTGCCCTTCAGCACAATCCAGCGGTCCTGCCATCCATGAATGTAGTTTGTCCACTGGAGACAAACAGAGAGTTAGTTATTCGAATCATGCTTCATATCATGTGGCTTACAGTGATCACTTCAAGTACTTGCAACATAAAGATTAAACCTTCCTGAAGGTTCAAGGCTTCAAAGTTCAGCAGGACTTTAATGGAACATTACCCAAACTACAATAACTGAATGGAATTTCATAACACAACTTGTGTCATAAAAACCCAGAAGATAAAACATATATATTAAAGAGATTAAAAATGTACAGCTTTTCCTAAAATGCCAAGCCTTGTAGCCAATGACTGCTTGTTTTTGACACAAATTGCCACAAATATGAAAGACTTTATAAAATTAACTTATAAATGTCAAATGTACTGACGTACTCTTTCACAGAAATTTAAAAATGTAAGGCTTTCCCTAAAATGCCAAGTCATGTAGCCAATGACTGCTATTATGTTGTCATAAAACAATTATCTAAAAAAATATAAAAGAAATACATTAATTTAGTAGGATCATCATGATGTGATTCTTCTCCATGAATCAGAAAAAAGTACGACTAATTTATGTAAGGATGCAACATGCTCTAATACAGGGGTGCCCAAACTCGGTCCTGGAGAGCCAGTGTCCTGCAGAGTCAGTTTGTGTTGAGGCAAAACTCTACAGGACACCGGCCCTCCAGGACCGAGTTTGGACACCCCTGCTCTAATACGTACTAATATATATATATATATATGATTTTAGGATTTATGAGGTGCTGACTCGATAACCGCTCGGACCGAATCAGTCAGATTCGCAAACGAATCTTTAAGTGCAGTTGTCACAACACCACTCACTGAAAAGTAGACCGTATTGTTTAATTTAGGGTGACCATACGTGCCATTTTCCCAGAAATCCTGGCCAGGACGCGTCCTGGGAAAATAGCACGTATGGTCACCCTAGTTTAATTCAGACATCGCTCGTATGTTACTGATTGTAATGGTAGGGCAAACATGCGCAGTCACAAAACTTCCAACAAGTTGCGACGTTTCAGATAAATATAAGCAAACGAAAGTAACTCACTAACATTAGTTAACACAAATCCAAGCCCAAATACTGTTGCACACTAAAAAACGTTGTAAAAGTGTGTCGTTTTACAGTACTCTTGTGTTTACCTTACTGAGCGTGCCGCCGAGCTCGTCCAGCAGCTCTAACTCCGGGTCCAAATCCTCATCTGAACCCGACGAGCTGCAGTCCGACATCAGGAAAAATAGGAAAAAAGTCCGCACTCGTCCTGTTTTTAATTTGACTAGATCGCGTTATAATTTAAACAGACTAAACACAAACACTAGTTTATAAATCGCTTAAGCTCTGATGTAAACAGTGCCAGGTGCGAAAGCCCATCCTACTCCGGTATCAAACATCTGATCAAACAAATGACATGCAGCGATCGCGTTTGCCTTCAAGTCTTTGACCCTCGCTCCAAGAGATTCACGTGACCAGTACTGCACTAGAAGTGAAATCAACACTGCGTGTCTACAGCAACAATACACTGTTGTTCTGACATACTGTGACTGCTGTCGCTTGTACACACGCGTTTCACGATTATCTTCTGGGTTTTAAAGTTTTGGCTTTTTAGAACACCCCCTTTCGGTAGTACGAAGTATTACATAAACTATGTTCCATCACCTCCACTTGTTGATTACCTTTGGGAATCTGTTAAAAAACAACCATGTTAATTCCATTGTATTTTTTATTTTTTTTTGGAGATAACTTGGAGTGTTATGTAAATACCCTGGTATATGAATAATATTATTTAAATCCATGGTATAAAAATACCATCATACTATTATCTAAAAGCTGTGGAACACCAGCAACACACATGATGGAACACTGATGAAAACACTTCCAGGTTAGAATTCATCCCAAAATTAAAAAAATAAATTATATTTTTGCCTAAAGGAAAAGCTTACATATATATATATATATATATATTTTTGTCAATTTGCTTTTAAATGTGCTATATAAATAATTTTTGACTACATATATTTTGCTATATCAATAATTAAGGGCATTGCCTTTATTTAAACGATTAAATCCAAATAAAAATAATAAAATAATATCTTTTAGGTTATTTCACAAGTAGAGTGCAATTAAACTATATTTCAAGTACATTGTCTGGGTAGCCTTGACTTTTGGAGATCACATTGTATTATTTTTGTTTTAAATAGGAACATGAACAGTCTCTTGTTTGTGCTGATCACTGACAGTTATATAACGGATGATCAATCCAACCCTAACAGCCACTCTTCAATAACTCTCTCATAGGACTTGGCATCCTTTTGCCAGTCAATGTGCCATCGCAGGTTGGCTATGATCTGGGAGTAACTGTCTCCTAGGTTTTGCTTCCATTCCAGAAACTGTTGTTTATTGTAGCGGTGAACAGCTTGGGAGACACTGGGATAGTCCACAACGGTGCGTAACAGCTTGTCCAAGTCCTGACATACATCAGGGAAATGTGATGCAACATTTCTCAATTCTGATTCATCTTTGGACAAGTCTATGTGGAGAGAACATCAAAACCAGTTACTTAAGGCAGTTATATATAGCAGGGATATCACATCCCTGTTGGGCAAAATAAGATATATATTATTACACATAATCAGCAGTACTATCATGAGAAGAATCTCACTAAAGAGTTGTGGGGGAACGGTCAATCCATCTGCATATGTGATGTACTTCCACTCGCCGATCCTCAGCATATACGTGGAGGCATTCGCATTGCAACCATGATATTCACTGAGCACCCAGACGGGATGAGGCTCCGCTGACTGAGCGCTGACCCCAGAAACCAGAGGGATCAGCGAGTGACCACTGAGACCCCCTGGCTGCGGAACACCAGCAAGATCTAACCAAAGCATATAGCGCAGATGGAAACAGATCAAATAATTTCCAGGTCATAATTCATCTCCCCCCCAAAAAAAAAAAATAATAATAATATTTATATATATTTTTTCAAGATTCTTTGATGAATAGAAAGAGCCAAAGATCAGCATTTATTTGAAATAAAAAGCTTTTGTAACATTGTACACTATACCATTCAAAAGCTTGGAGTCAGTATACATTTTTGTTTTTTTGGGAAAGAAATTATAGAAATTAATATTTTTATTCAGCAAGGATGCTTTAAATTGATCAAAAGTGATGATAACGACATTTATAATGTTACAAAAGATTTCTATTTCAGATAAATGCGGTTCTTCTGAACTTTCTATTCATCAAAGAAACCTGAAAAAATTATACTCAGCTGTTATCAAATTAATAATAATAATAATAATAAATGTTTTTTGAGCAGCAAATCAGAATATTAGAATGATTTCTGAAGGATCATGTGACTGGAGTAATGATGCTAAAAATATAGCTTTGAAATCACTGGAATAAATTACATTTTAAAATATATTCAAATAGAAAACAGTAATTTTAAATAGTAAAAATATTTCAAAATGTTGCTGTTTTTGCTGCACTTTGGATCAAATAAATGCAGGCTTGGTGAAGAGACTTCTTTAAAAAAACAGTAAAAATCTTACTGTTCAAAAACTTTTGACTGGTAGTGATAGGCCAAACAGGGTGGTGGTTTATGGGCTGTATGAACTCTTTTTTGCTAAGATTCACCCAAATATCAAGCCAAGCTTTATTTTGAATAACTAAACCTCTGCCTATAACAACATATTATACTAATACAAGTGGAGCAACCAGTTCCCACCCTTACCAAGCACAGTGGGATAAATGTCCACTAGAGATACAGGTAGACTGATTTCAAAGCCAGTCTTCACTCCTGGGCCCATTATAAGCAGGGGGACATGCGAGCTGCCCTCAAACATGGACATCTTATAGAACTGCCTGTGTTCCATTGCTAGATCTCCATGATCCGAAGTGAACAGTACGACTGTCCTGCTCAGTAAGCCAGTGTCTCTGAGAGAATCTATCACCTCACCTACAGACACATAATGACAGTATAGTATAGTATAGTATAGTACAGTATAGTATAGTGGCTGCTCACCCAACATGCTGTCTGTTTCAGCACACATGGCATAGTAAAAGGCTCTTATGTTTCTGATCTCCTCTTCTGTGAAGTGGCCACTGCAATTTTTGGTGAAGGTGGAGTAGTAATCCACAGGGTGCATGTCTTCAACCCGTAACCACTTCGGAACAGACACTTGATCGTAAGAAACCTTTGAGACAAAACACAATCATTGTCAAAGTACCTCAGATAAACTACTGCTACAGATAAACTGCCACTGCCGACTGACTGTTATTAGTGAACATGCTGTGAACAAAATCAGTAATAATTAGAATGAACCAAAAATATGCAATCATAATAACAGCAGTTATTTTTATATTATTTATATGCTATTATAATATTTAATTATGTTCTGAATTAACCTTCATTTTTATGTCTTTAAGTTTTCATTTTCATTTTAGCTTAAATGCTACTCATTTTGTCATGTAATTTTCTTATTAGTTAAAAAAAAAAAATTCTATATAGGTTTAATTACTTTTTAGTAAATTTAGTTAACTTCAAGTTATTTTATTTCGGTTAGTTGCTAAGGCAACATTTATTTTTTAAGTTTTTCTATCTAATATTTATATTTTATTTTAGCTTTAATTTAATTACAAAAACAAAACGGTTCTTAATTATTGCAGTTTTAGAATCCCTAGCCATGCCCCTGCCACATAAATTAACTATGGTTGTCTTCAGAATCATACATTTAAAAAGATGACATGAAACAGCAAAAACACATGAGCAAATTCTTTTTTTTTTTTTATATATTTGACGTTATTTGTTTGGAACTGTTGTAATTACAAAATGGACAAACTTTTTCAAGTTAATTATGTCTGTCACTATTTTAATTTTAATTTAACGGGCGAAGATCTATGATCAAATTCTGCTGTTCTATTTTGAAAATAAAGGGAATAGTGGGTGGATTTTCCTAGTTTACTTTCCTTTTACTATTCAACCCTTCTACTCTGAAACACACTGCTTTAAGGTTTCAAGCCTTGTTCAATTTGGAGTCAAATCCCAAAGTAAATCTTAAATGTTTTAACACTCCAATTCGATTGAGATTTTGAAATGTACTGGTTATTCATGTCTCCATTAGATCAGGTAAAGCAACCTGCCTTGTTTAGCCAATACGGGGAGGTGCGGAAGGTGGAACCCCCGGCTGTGGGTCCCAGGGAGTCTGTGTGGTACGGGTGGGGGAGATTGAGCCCCACGTATAGTGCAAATGGCTGGGCAAGAGACACAGCAGTGTATCGGATCCACTGGACAGCAGCATCAGTGATGTTCCAGTCTTTAGTCATCACCCTCTTTGTGGATGTATCACCCACCAGATCTGTGACCGGACGGCCCTCTTG
>NW_015546072.1:997898-1023341 GCF_001515605.1 Sinocyclocheilus anshuiensis | reverse complement strand
GCAGGAATGGAACGTCTCTGGTCCACGCCTCCACACGATTACTGAACAACAGAGAAGTTCCAGACGTCAGAACAGTTCTTTTCCTACATTTAAAACAATATATTTATTGTTTTATAATTTTTAAAACAAGATAAATCAGCATATTAGAATGATTTCTGAAATCATGCGACACTTAAAATTCAGTGTTTACATAACGGAAATAAATTACATTTGAAAATATATTCAAATAGAAATCAGTTAATTTAAATGGTAATAATATTTCACAATATTACCATTTTACTGTATTTTCAAATAACTGCAGCCTTGGTGAGTCTTCTTTTAAAGACATAAAAAATATGGCAGACCCACTTTTGAATTGAGAAATGTATATATTTGAGTGTCCAAATACATTTTTGGGGTTATAAAAAAAAAAAGTCACCTGACAGAGTGATGTCCTGATGTGTAGTCTAGTTTCCCCATGCTATGAGTGTGGTACCCACTCTTTCCTAAATGGTTCATCCATGTGGTGGCATTGGGATCAAGACATTTATAATTGTTCCAGGCCTGAGTCAAATGCACAAACTGGCCACTCCACATAGCTGCCAAAACACATTTAGATACATCAGGTATTTATCATATTTCTATATTGCATGAATACAAAACTTTTGGTACACAATATATAACAATATGTAGAGGCTGACTAATACTCTACCTGCCCTAGAAGGACAGCAGATTGGAGAATTAGTGTACGAGTTGAGAAAAACTGCACCCATTTCCCTCATATAGTTGATGTAAGGCAGCTGTACAACTTTATTGCAAGGAGAAAAAGTTAACCTGCCATCCTTCAGTAATAAGAAAACAGAAGTCAGACAACACACATTTTATTTAATAAAACCTAGTGAGCTGCTTTATAACTATATAAACTATATAACTATAGCTGTTGCTTTATAGTTAGGCAGCTTTCTAGGTTTTGAAACAGCAGTAATTCTGCAAAGTGACTGAAAAATGAGTAAAAGTGGGTGACTTACGAAGGCATCAGACACGAGCATGACTATGTTTGGTCTGTCATGTGATGTCCAGTTCAGATACATGCAGTGTGCGTTCATATGAAGAATCAACACCATTAACACACGGAACATGAGCATACTTCATCAAGACGCCAGCAGAGCGTTAAAAACCACTTTTAATAACGATGGCGAGGAAGGTTTGATAGTAAGTCGTAAAAACGTCGTCTCTCTTTAAACGGTGAGATGTCCGAGCTGCATTGAAATCACACTATCAACTAACATGTCCATTTTACACATAACATTAGAAGGCCGTACTATGTCGGTTTAGGTTAGTAACTAGATTGTCAAACGAAATCGTTTCATCTTTTCTTTTTCCGTAAACAATCATCAGGCACACACCGCCACCTATTGGACAAAATATAATACTGCTGTAGACAAAAATGAGTGATTTTATGAAGAAAAGCCCTGTAATTTTCCATACATCCTCGTTTTTAAGTCGCTTCGGATAAAATAGATGTAAATGTAAATAATCAGCCTGAAAATTCAGCTTTGCCAACACGGGAATAAATTACATTTGAAAACATATTAAAATAAATATTAATATAGATTATATAATACAATATATTATAAATAAAAGTAGAAAACATTCAAATATATATTTAAAATTGTAATATTTTAACTGTCTTTTTGTTTAAATAAATCAATCATTGGTGAGACTTTTTAAAAATATTATGTTAAGAAAAAGTGAGAAAATACAGCAAAAAGGACAACAAATACTACAACTTGTTCGTTTATTTCCCACAATGCAGTAATAAGAATTTGGGTAAAATATGTTTAACCAAACAAATTGTGGCCTTTATGAAAAAAATTTTTTTGGTCACAACTCATTGTATGAAGGGAAAACATAATTTTGTTATTACTTGATTAAAATAATACAATATAGCAATATTTTTAAAAGGCAGTTGCAGAGAATTTAATTGAAGCAATTCGAGCACATGTACATGTAAAATGTACAAGTAAACACACAGCAACATCCAGATCAACAGTTATTCCTACAGAAACTACTGCCAGATCCTAGACAACCCATTTTTCTGTTCTCAGTTCCAATCTTTTGACGAGACCCTCCCCGATGATGCGGAAATCCTGCAGGATGGCTTCTACATTTGGCACGGTGGTTGCCACATCGTCATTCACCTCCACCCGGCGGGCGTTCATTAAAGATGTCTGAGAACACAGAAAATCAGAAGAAAGAAGGTGCCATAAATCTTAAAGGGGTCATATGATGCGATTTCAAGTTTAACATTAAAGCATGTCAACATATTCTGTTACACCAAATACACAAAAGAATGATCTTTAAAAAAGCATCATATGACCCCTTTAACTGTAACTCAATTCACTTAAATTCTGCCAACCCTACTCAGGGTCATAGTAAATAAAAGCTCAAAATAAAAATTAGAAACCTTAAAGGGTTTCGGCTCAAAGGCAGCTGGCTTCCACAGCACTGCGATCACAGTTCCGCCATACAGGTCGTAGAAAAATAGAGCCAGATCTCCAAATGCTTCCTAAAAATCACAAGAGAACTGGTATAAAATAGATCTGATCTAATTTATGTGGCATTTTAAGTATAACATGGCATAATGGAAAAGATTCAGTAAAAGTGAATTAAAAACCACAACAAACCCTGAGTTCAGACATATACAGTCGGACCGGATCATAGTCTATGACTGGCAGAGCTCCTCCCGAAGCGAACGGTTGTCCTCCATGGGTGCCTCGCCGGAAGGTATTGACAGGAGGATCCACAGCTTTAGCTAACAGAGGAACCTGCTTTGAATCGAGGTGGATCAGAACATCATAAGCCTCCAGAGGAGGTCGAAATGCCACCTAGAAACAAAGCAAACAGTGAGGTTAAAGACAAAAAGATGAGAGTTGCATAAATTTGCATTATACAGGTGGAATATAGAGGAACTGACCCGCATGTCCTGCTTTTCACCGGAGTCGAGCTGAGTCTCTAAAACACGTAGACTCTCTGCTGCCAACATGACGGCACGCTGGAGCATCTATACAGAGATGACAACGTCACTTATGTTTATACACACTGTACATAGAGCAAATCTATATTAGAATTTGAGAATACTGGATCTACAAACCTGCACAGAAGGAGCCTCTTTAGTCCAAACAGAGACTTTCTTGTCACTGGGAGTGACTATGAACATGGTGGGAAGAGATTCTCGAGAGGCCACAAAGTCATTCTTTATATCTGTTTGTTCAACAGCTGAAACATAAAAACACTCATTTCAATATCCACAGATGTTTCAGGGAGTGCACAGATGATTAGTTCTGCTACTTGTCAGTGTGTTAGATCTAGTCATGGATCAAATGACTTCAGTTGTGCTTGTTCTACACATGACGATAAAAGGAGGACATTTCCTGGTTCCTAATGAAGCTCTGAGAAATCTATTTTGTCACTACTGTTTTTTTGGGTCAGTATTTTTTTTTTAAGAAATTAATACTTTTAGTCAGCAAGGCTCCATTAAATCAAAAGACAAAGTAAAGATGTTTACATTGTCACAAAAAATGTATATTTCAAATAAATGCTGCTGTTCTGAACTTTCTATTCATCTAAAAATCCTGAAAAAATGTACCCTGGTTTCCATAAAAGTATCAAACAGCACAGCTGTTTTCAACATAGATAATAATGAGAAATGTTTCTTGAGCAGCGAATCAGTATATTAGAACGATTTCTGAAGGATAATGTAACACTGAAGACTGGAGTAATGGCTGCTGAA
Source organism: Sinocyclocheilus anshuiensis (assembly GCF_001515605.1). Classification (NCBI taxonomy): domain Eukaryota; kingdom Metazoa; phylum Chordata; class Actinopteri; order Cypriniformes; family Cyprinidae; genus Sinocyclocheilus; species Sinocyclocheilus anshuiensis. The sequence continues at coordinate 1,019,569 of NW_015546072.1, read as the reverse complement.
AATTCAGCTTTGCCACCACAATAATACAATTACATCTTAATATAACAGTTATTTTAATTTGTAACAATATTTCACAATATTACAGTTTTTACTGCATTTTTAATAAAATAAATACAGCCTTGGTGAGCATAAGATAATTCTTTTCAAGTCCTTTGAACGGTAGTGTATATTACAAAAACATGTTATAAGCAAACCACACCAGGCACATCAAAACTATAACTACTTTGCGCCGTTCATGACATGAACCTGTCAGTAGACTTATGACCGTTTTCCTTCCCCATCCATGCAGACTTTCCATGCAGCAGAAACTGCATTTATATAAAGTAAACACTGACCCGCTGACTAGTCGACAACTTTTACAACAAAAGTAGTAAAAATGGTTAGTCGTGCAAGCCCTAAAAGGCAACATGAAATACCTGTGAGTTTCCCATTGAGGTTGACTATCAGGGGATTGTTTTTCCAGTCAAAAGTGGAAAGCAAATGAAAGAAGCGAAGGAACCCCACCTGAGGAGAGCTGTGAAATGGTGTGGTGTCACTGAATGTATATATACACCATACAATGATGATTACATGAGTCAGATTGCCAAATTACCTTGGTGAGGTGAAGGGAGCAGGATGTAGGAAGAGTGAAGCCACCAGCAGATCAGCTGCTTCCTCTCGGATATCTTCCAACAGAAACTGAGATGCCAACCAGCGTTTAGCCAGGCGGCACACGACACCAAAACACCCATACTGCTGCTGGAGCCTAACATGTAACATGTCATACATTTATCTAAACAAGCCCTTTGCCAAGACAAGGATGAGTGTGTTCTGCATGTTTATGTATATGTGTGTGTTGTACCCATGCAAGGTGCTGGTTAGAAAAGGTTTGTGCAGGGTCTCCAGCTCCAGCGCCTGGGCCTCAGCGTTGTCCCTGTAGATCAGCATTCCCTCAGGGGTCAGGTTTTCCCTCAGGATCTGCGGTTCTCTGTGATACGCCACCTGGATTCGGAAGACTAGCCCATCCTGAATGGATGAAGGTGAAATTATGTTGATTGTGCATGTAACTTCATGTGGACAGCATATTACTAGTATAGTAAATGTGAAAAACAACAGAAATATGAATAAATGCCCATTACCTTCCACACATCCAGGTAGCCAGGTGTGGCATGACATCTGTAATTGTGTTGTTTGCACAGCAGTTCTCTCAAGCAGATGTGAAAGGCTGCTTTAACATGGCATATTGCCATGGGCTCACTGGGCCATTTTCCACTTCCCTCCATATGAACAATGACTAGAGAAACAAAAGGCAAATGGGGATGAAAGATAACAGCATATTCAAATAAGTCATATCTGTGGAGCTGTGCTCAAAACATAATAAACATCAACCCAAAATAGAGTGCTGCAGGAAACGGGTTTGGATTTTTTTTTGCACTTTCGCTTGCTTCAGCCCAAAGTCAACAGATTTTTTAAAATTGGATTTTAGGATAAAGGAGTGGTTGATCAGCTTTTTTCGAAGGTTCGATTGTTTATGGGGTACAGTGGAACATGTATTCATGCTTCGGTAAAAAAAAAGAAAAAAAAAAAGCATTATTTTCACATATTTTACCTTTATTATAAATGGGTAACAGTGCTGTTTCCGTTCTCGTCAAAACGGTCTGTTGAGTTCTTGGTTCTTTGAATCCCCTCCCTCAGAAATATGCAATCGGGCTCAGACTGGTTAGCTGGCCCAGTGTGTTGTGATTCGCTAACCGTCTAGTTCCGGAAACGTTACGCACTCTTACCATTACGGCTAGTTGCATGTTCCCAGGGGCAGGGTTTATGTAAACATAGGGGCTAGTGATGTCACAAACCCAGGAAGAAGCTTGTTGTAGTCCCTAGCAGCCTTTATTTGTAGTCCTTAAACAGCAATTTTTTTTTTTGAAAGATTTATTTTTGGCGTTTTATGCCTTTTATTTAGATAGGACAGTAGGTCGACAGGAAGCGAAGTGGGTGAGAGAATGGGGGTGGGATCGGGAAAGGTCTGCGAGCTGGGACTCGAACTCGGGACGGCTACATGTCGGCGCACTGCCCACGAGGCCATCGGTGCCAACCTTAAACAGCAATTTCTTTAAAAGAAAATCTCACTTTGCATTGAACTTTGAGTGTCGTAACTTTGCAGACATTGTTTGTGCTCTAACAGCAACATTACACACTAACTAAATTAAAAAAACTGAAATCACAATCAACCACCCCTTTAATGCTTGAAATTGAGTCTATGGTTAAACACAAGCTCAAGATATATTCACGTTTTATTCTAAATGTCCTTGCATACTGAGTCCGAAATGTTCGTATGCGTTTTTTTCCTATTCGCCATCCTTTCCTATCAAATTACTTGCTACGGATGCGAAAACGCAGAAAATCGAACCTGATCTGAATTTTTTTTTATGACGGACAAAAGTTTCGAAGGCAGTGTGTAAACGTGATTGACACAACGTGAGGTCGTATTTATTTTTTGGTCGTATTTATTTATATTCTCGACGAGAATTTCAGATTTCGCAAAGATGTTAAGACATTAATTCTTGCAAACTATTCTAATTTTAACTTTCCAACTTGTCTTTGAATCTTTATATGAAATCTGCTTGTCAGAAGCTTAGTGTTGGAGATGTAAAGGTCATTCGACTGTGTAGTTTATTCATATCCTAACTTTAGCTTTTTGTATTTAGATTGTATTTATGTTTCAAAATTCATAAAAGTTGTGTTCATTTGTGAAGATTTTGTGGGTGAATAAATTTAGTAAGAATTATAAACTTCTACTGGTCATAGAGTTTTTAGGCAATAATCCAAAAGTCAAAGTCAAAAAAAAAAAGCAAATAGTTTTTTGTTGTTGTTGTTGTTGTTGAGGGAATCAGGGTGATGCTAACTTCTGCTAAAATTTATTGACTCGTGTTGTTCTAAACCTGTATGATTTTCTTCTGTGGAACACATAAGGAGAACTTTTAAAGTATATCTATCTATTCTATATCATAGAATTATGAGAAACTATGCCATTTTGATGTGTTGAGATACATTTAAAAAAGTCTGAAATCCATTACCTTTAATAGGGGCTATGTAGCAAGGGCAAGGTTGGTCCCCCTTTGGCACTAATCCAAGATGGTTCTTCTTTTTGTCAAAAAATGAATAGTCCAGCCTCACAGGAACTGGTGGGAAAACCTGCAGAGGACAAATGAGGAAAATTAAGACATATACATGAATATATCACACAACTGAATATAGCCGAGGAGGTGACTGACCTGTGTGTATCTTAAGGCCTGGTGGGCACCCTGCACTGACGTGATAGACAGTGGCAGATCCTTCAACTGCCAGAGCTTCTTGCTCAGATCATCGTAAGATTGAACCACCTCCAGACTCTCCTCCTCTCCTGTAGTGTGGTTCTGGGGGACAAAGACACACCATGAACTTGTGCAGATGAATCATTACCATTTAATGAGTACCACATTCACTTCTATAAAGTACCTGTATGCCACATCCAATGACAACATCCAGCTGTCCACCAACAAACATGATGCATGAGTTGGGGATATCTGCATGACTAGAAAACAACAAATAACACTTTTTTATTTCTATGAGAAAGTAGTTAATGGAAAAATGTGCCAAGGAAAAGCAAAACGGTAACAATAAAAAGTAACTACAATGTTACAGAGTACTACCTTGAAATGAATATTCCGGTTAATTCTGATTTACTAGCTTTAATTTTGAGTTGATTACAATTTATTAGATTCTGACTCATTTGGGTATCTTCAGCATTGATATCCATTTTATTACATATCAGTGTCAAGTATTATTTACATACTATGCTGCAGGTTTTATGAAGGTATATTTAAGACTTTAGGAAAATTTAAGGAATAAATTGAAGGTAACACAATGTTATGTTCTCTAAATGTAAATATCTAGAAAGAACACAGTGTATCAGGAAGATGCTCCCAACCACTAGAATATGTTAATAACTTTTACTGTACCTTCTGATAATGCTGAAAAAAAGTGATGCTCTTCCACAGTATCTGTGTTGTCTTGTTTTCCAGAGCAAATGTCTAAAGTTTCTTAAATTAAGATACATTTACTTGAGAAGCCAAATGACATTAGATAAGAAGTCTTGTTTATTGTGAAACTGATTAAAATTAAGTTTATGATTTACAAAAGGCCCAGAATAGGCTTGGAAAAATCAACTTAATTCAAAAGGGAAAACAAGTTATCATATACCCCATTGACAGATATTTAATTTGTTTTATGCATAAACTCATTTTGCACAGGTTCCTTTCCCATTTGCATCTTAAGTAAATGCATCTTGATTTAAGGATATATTTGTATTGGAAAACAAAAATACAGAGGAAGATTCATTTTTGGCAATGCATGTAACATTTAATTCCATGACTTGAATTTAAGCCTTTCTGCTCTGATTTAAGACCTTTTTAAGGCCTTAAATTATGCAAGGGCAAATTAAGACTTTGTTCGCCTTTTTAAGACCTACAGAAACCCACCCTTTTATTAATATTTAGAATTGAGCTTTTCTTATTTTGCTGTTTTAGTTTGAATTTTAAAGTATTTTTTGTTTTAGCAATTCGCTTTTTTTCCACCTAAAATGTATATTTAATTTAAATTTCCAAAATTATCATTTCTAAACATTAAAAACAGGGCCCAAGGTATGAAATTCAACTGCTATTTAATAAATCGAATAATCAAAACTGTTCGGCAGACACTAACTGAAATAAACTTTAAAGAAAACTTGTGAATTGGCTAAAACACTTAATACACCTGTAGAAACTGTGTATTCAAGTAAAGTAACAGCCAGAATAGAGACGTACAGCTCTAGCAGGTGAGTAATGATCTTCAGTACAATGAATCTCCTCTGAGAGATGGAGCTACTTGACCACAGCACTGCCTCAGTGATGGCTCCATCCTGGAAGCGCCGCAACTGTGAGCGAGAGCCCCACAGCTGCCGGAACTCAGCTGCCTTCAAACACCAACAACAGAGAGGGTTTTCAGACACCGCTACAGAACTGTAGGACACATACACATAAGACATCTGTGCATATGTGGGCTAGTCTACCTTAGGGTTATCTGCTGGCGGTCCTCTCTCGAGAACAGAGAGAGCATGTTCAAGGTTCAGCAGCAAACCAATGCTCAGAGGCGGCTGGTCCTTGTGCTTAGGAGGTGCACTGTTCACTTTCCACTGCAAAACCATTAACATAGATTATAACAACATATCCAGACTGTTTAGGAATGCTCTGATAGGTGAACCAGCCAGTCCTATTCAGTACAATTTGACCAACCAAAGGAAATGTTATTGGTAATGAATCTACCTCAGGGTCTTGAGGGAGTGAGTGCACCAGAAGGTGGATCCTTTCTTCAAGCCCTCGCTGCAAGAGGGACAAAACGAAAGGAAGTGCAGTGAGGACATAGTTCCCGCTGTGGTCCATGAGCTCATTGAGGAGTAAAAGCTTTTTACAGGAGGTCTGCAATTTCACCAGGTTAACCAGTCTGCCAAAGAGAGTGAGAAAGAGAGTTTGAGAATACATGAATACAAAAACAAAAGAGCAGCAGGTCTGTGTTGACAGAAACTTACTTAAAGACATTATCATATGTTCGGAGCATGGATTTGGGTGTCATGAGCAGAGCCTGGAAGCCATCTACTGTTGGATCATCCCAGAACGTCAGAGAGAGTGATGCCTCATGCTGGATCTGACAGACAAAATTCAGATTATTCAGAAACATTCAGATTATGGCTGTCAAATCATCAAAATTTCCATGTCGATAAATTCATCAAATTAATGAAACATATGACAAATATGTGACAAGTATTATTAATACACTATTACAGTATTTACTAATATTTTAATTATTGAATTTTAATTTTTGCTTTAGTAAACCATTTTCATATTAGTAATACTTAGTAGCATTTTTGTCATTTTTATTAGTTTGTAATACTCTAATCTAATATTTATTTAGCTTTCAATTTTTATTTCAGTATTAGCAATTTTAATACTTGAGCTTTTTTTTGTTATTTGCCAAGGAAACATTTCTAATTTTCATTTAGTTTAGTTTTTCCTGTAACATTTTATTTTATTTCAGCTTTATTTCAATTAACAAAAACATTTTTTTTTGATAATGATAATAACTGCCCCAAAGAAGTATTGTGGCATACAAGTAAATCTTGGACTACAATACTGCTCCACTGGTAAGAAAATCTCTTATGCAGTTCTTATATACTGGCCAGGTGGCCTGACTGTATTCATTTTTGGACTGTTTTTATTTTAATGCTACTAAAATAACATGTTAAATTTACACTACTATAAGTAAGTGAAAATCACATTATCACAGAGCTGCAGCGGTGCTCACCCGTTTGTAGGTAAAAGCTGTCATGTCTGCAAGCAGATTGAGATGCCCAGAGGGATCCACAAATACCACAGAGAATGCTGCATGAAACTCCGGCAGTGAAGGCTGAAGCAGGAGAAAAGAAAAAGAAAGGCATGGTGATTCAACCAAGACAAAACAGGCTAAAAACAGCAAATAAATGCTTGAGTCACTTCTGCTCACCGCTTTTGAGTCTGGGTTTTTAGCCAAGGTGATACCGTTCTCTGTCAGATCTGTGGAAGCTGAAAATGTGAAAGCAAAAAGCAGATATATTGCTTAATACACATTAGTGCTGTCAAACGATTAATCGCATCCAAAATAAGTTTTTGTTTACATAATATATGTATGTGTACTGTGTTTATTATGTATATATAAATAGTATGTGTTGCTTGTTCCTTTTGTCTGACTGCAGAAAAAAAATGTATCTTTAAAAAAAGAAAAGTTTGCAAGAACAAGCAGTCTGGCAGTTGTTTAATATTTTTGTGGAAAGAAATGGCATTAAACAAATATACAATATTAATTAAATGTCAAACAAATCTAAAGTTCTGCTAAATGTTTCATTGTACCTCCAACTTAAAGGGATAGTTCACCCAAAAGTTCACCCCTCATGTCGTTCCAAACCCCTAAGACCTTCGTTCATCTTCAGAACACAAATTAAGATATTTGTGATGAAACCCGAAAGCTTTCTGACCCTGCATACCAGCTAGGTAACTACCAAGTTCAAGGTCCAGAAATGTAGTAAGGACATCGGTAAAACAGTCCATGTGGAACAGTGGTTCAACCTTAATTTTATGAAGCTTTTCAGAACACAAATTAAGATATTTTAATTTAACCCTCCATAGACAGCAACGGAGCTATCACAGTCAAGGTCCAGAAACATAGCATATCAATAAAATAGGCCATGTGACATCAGTGGTTCAACCGTAATTTTAGGAAGCTACGAGAATACCTTTTGTGCACAAAGAAAACAAAAATAATGACTTTATTCAACAATTTCTTCTCTTCCGTGTCAGTTGATGCGCCATAATATATGTATGTGTACTGTGTTTATTATGTATATATAAATACACACACATATAGTATACATTTTAAAAATATTTACATGTATATACATTGATATATTTATATTATTTTATTATATATAAATATATTTAAGATATAAACATAACATAATTTTCTTAAATATATCCATGCATGTGTTTGTATTTATATATACATAATAAATATACACAGTATACACATATATATTAAGATGTGCACAAAGAAAACAAAAATAATGACTTTATTCAACAATTTCTTCTCTTCCGTGTCAGTTGATGCGCGTTCAGAAGAGCACCACGACGTATGCGTGTGGTGCTGCTGATGCAGGAGCCGGCTGCGCTGCGCCTTGTTTACAAGCAGAGGAATGCACACGCATGTGTCTTGGTACTCTCTTGAATGGTGGCAGAGACTGACCGGAAGAGACGAAATTGCTGAATAAAGTCATTATTTTGTATATACATTGATATATTTATATTATTTTATTATATATAAATATATTTAAGATATAAACATAACATAATTTTCTTAAATATATCCATGCATGTGTTTGTATTTATATATACATAATAAATATACACAGTATACACATATATATTAAGAAAACAAAAGCTTTTATTTTGGATGCGATTAATCGTTTGACAGCACTAATACACATATATAACCACCAAAATAACAAGTTACGAAAATCATTTTGACCTCTCTTACCAAAGAAGTTCAGTGCATTCCTCAACAGCTGGTAGGGATTCATGGTTTTGCCCACTTTATGTGTGGACAGAAGATATGCCATTAACATTGATGCATGGAAGCCGCAGAAACAACCTGCACCCTAAAGAAGCAACAGAAACAAAGAGACTGACCGGAAGAGACGAAATTGCTGAATAAAGTCATTATTTTTGTTTTCTTTGCACACAAAAAGTATTCTCGTAGCTTTTTGTTTTTTGTTCAGATGGTGAACGAAGGTCTTATGGGTTTGGAACGGCATGACGGTGAGTAATTAATGACAGAATTTTCATTTTTGGGTGAACTATCACTTTAGCTAAATACAAACTATCTACTAAAACTACAATATCAGAATGAGAACCTTTAGATTAAGAATAAGAATAACATTTATTGCCAAGTGCTTACACACACAAGGAATTTGAAAAAGACACAGATAATAAAATTAAATTGATTAAATTAACATACGAACAAACACACACAGAAATAATGTGGTTCTACCTGGTCCAGTTCCCGCTGTCTTAGCCACACTTTGAGGAGGGCCACACCCTCTCCAAAAGCAGGACACTGTGCACTGATGGCCGACAGGAACTGAAGATGTGACAGTGGGAGATGATCTCCAAGAACTGTGCTGTTATAATGAGGAGTTGGGGGCTCACTGCTCTCTGTATCATAAAAATGACAGAAATATGATCATTATTGTTTGCTACCTCAGTCATGAAACTGAAATTGATCTCAGAAAATTCCTCATTACCTTGCTGCGTATTGGCAACACCAGTAAACCACTCAGTCCTGATGTTGTTCTTCTGAGGATGGAAGCGGCTAGGTTTGAGGAAGTCCGGTGGTGGAATGGCATGAATCCTTAACGTGACCTTACTGCTGTCATTACCTAAAGTCCACACACAAAGGTTACATGATCACTTCAGTTTAAAACAAACAGGAATATAATCACGCTCCTGAGTAAGACCATCAATCTCAGTTTTTTCCACAGGTTTGCTTCTATTAGTGTACTCCACGCAGCAAAAGAAAAGGGTGTGCTAAAAGCAATTAACTTCGGAGCTAAAACGATTTGAGCAGATAATAACAGCATACACGCTTTGGCATGAAAGCACTTGCAAGTAAATGTGATGCAAAATTCGAGGAGCTAATGAGTACCACAAACTACTCTTACAACAATTGTACCTGGGGGTTTGAGTAGTAGGATTGGGCGAAGTCGGTTGCCATGTAGACACGAGTAGTGCAGTGAACCCACACACTTTGCGAAGGAGAGATGCCGCGCCAGGCCAGCCAGATACAGCGCTCGCTTTCGAGAGTACCGCTGGTTAATGGCATCCATTGGGTGCAAAATAGACTTCAAAGAGAAAATACACCATATTGTAACAGAATGTACTAATGCACAGTTTAGACAAAGACTGACAGACAGAGAGACAGACAGTCAGACAGACACATACATAGGCAGACGCACAGTTGATATATAGTCAGATAGATATATACAGACAGGTAGATGGATATATAGACAGAAAAATATCCATGCATAGATGGATGGACAGACAGACAGATTTATAGACAGACAAATATATACAGACAGACGGACGGATGAATGTATAGATAGATAGATTTATAGACTATACATATATAGATTGGCACAGACAGATGCATATACAGAGAGACAGACAGATAGGCCTAGATATTTACAGCCAGACATATCCATGTATGGATGGATGATTAGACAGAAAGACAGGCAGACAGATGGATAGACAGACAGACACACAGACAGTTTGACAGACAGATATAAGGACAGAGAGACAGACAGATGTATGGATATATAGACAGACGAATTTATAGACATACACACACGTGTTATATATTTTATATACAGTATATACCAACAGACAGGCAGAAAAGTTGTTTTTGAGGTATAACTTACAGCTGGAATGGTAACAGCCAAGTCCACAGAGACTTTGGGTTTGATGCACATGCCCAGTGGATAACTGCCCACCAGGTTGATTGATGCAGGAGGCTCCATGTGAAATTTGCCTTTTGCTGTCGATGGGACGAGGAGGAATGGGACTTCAACACCTGACAACCATGAAATATCATCCAACTAGAGAGAAAGAGAAAACTATTAAGAAAAATTATATTGCCAACTACCATAGAGTATCAGTACAAATCAGCACTTTTGCTGCTGCTGATGGGAATGCCACACAGATTTCTGACCTCCACAACTTCAGATTCAGGCACACACTGCAGGAAATCTGTGATCTGCTGCACAAAGGAGTCCACCAGCTTCTTCCTGTGCTCACTAAGGGCCACTTCTTTCAGCAGTTCCTCCATCTGAACATCATCCATATGAATCAGCGATAAGAAAAGCTCAAAATATACATTCATCCACAGTTCACAGGCATGCCATGCACTGAGCAGCTCAGTGTTGATACGACACGTTTAAACATGTTAAGTAAGATGTTAAGAACATACAAAGACAGTAAAATGTAAATAATTTCTGACCTGCATTTTCAATATGCTGCAGTGGAAGAGATTCTCTGCTTCTTTCAGCTGGTTGAGCTCTTCCACAGTTGGGGCTTTGTACAGCTCTTTTTTGGACAGCTTGACTGGCCGTAAGACCCCACCATCTGACACGGTGCCCTTCGCTTTTCGTTTGGAGTCCTTTGACTGTTTTGCACTATTTTTCTCATTTTCTTCTTCATTCTGAGAGTTATCTAGTAACTCCATCTGTGTATATATATCAACAAAAGTAAATCTTTAAACATATTTTATGTATTTTAAGTTAAAATACAAAAAAATACAACTTTGCTAAGTAATGTGATAAGAAAACTGCGTGAAACCGCACGAACCTGATCTTCCGTTTCAGTTTCAGTCGATTCCTTTCTCTTCTTCATTTTGACAGAAATGTGAGCTTTTAGAAGGATATATTCAATTAATTCATTAATTTACAGTTTCGTCCACTGTACAGTTTTCAACGCGTCTCTCACATGTGCAACACATGGGACACACTAAACCCGGGCTGCATTGGTGAGTTCACCAATTGGTCCGTGTGCGGGCAACCCTTCAGGGATTGGCTGCTTAACTTTGGTTCCGCCTCCAAACATAATCATGTTTAGTAGAGATTACACCAGTCGCCTCTCTAGGATTATACATATAAAATGAATGTAAGGCACGGACACGAATAGATTTGTTTTATTATGTTATAGGGGAATAAAAACAATGCTTGTCGCGGTATAATGACGTCGCGTTAAGTATCACTTCACGCATGCGCTTTTTGCCTCTTGCCGAATGGAAACTAGCTAAGTTCGGCCGTATGTGCATTTCTTACATTAACATTATACAAATACAAAATTTGCCCTTAAAATAAGTGTATTTATACGACTGTTTAGTTATTTTTTTGCACGCTTTAAAGAATAATTCTCTATGTCTAATGACAGCAAGTTATTAGGCAACATAACATACCTAATGTAAATATCCTTTACTGCTGCTGCTTCATTAACATCAATTTTTGTCAAATGATTTGATTAAGAAAATGTCCAGTAAAGAAGTAAAAGCTGAACTAAAAAGTGCCAGAGAAGCCATCAAAAATAAAGGGTTTAAAGAAGCTTTGAAACATTGTAAGGTAAGTGTTTACTTCCAGCTGTCAGCATACAGTAAATAACTTTCTTTATCTCTGTAGACTTATAGATAGCTTCCATCTCATCTTTTCTCCTGATTGACTGTATTTGCATGGGTGTGTAAGTTAAGCATGTGTCTCTCAAGTTAAACTATATTTGTGCACCCCAGGCTGTTCTCAAACTTGAGAAGAATAACTATAATGCCTGGGTGTTTATTGGAGTGGCAGCTACAGAGCTGCAGCAGCTGGATCAGGCACAGACCGCCTACAGAAAGGCCACTGAACTGGAGCCAGAGCAACTGCTTGCATGGCAGGTCAGTCGTGGTATATAAACTATAAGCAATAGTCCAAATGTAGTGTTTATCTTGGGACACAGTTTGTTAGCTGTTTGTTAAATTTGTCTTGATGGCATTGAGCACTGCTGGACTCAGTAATATATTTTTACTAGATGTGGATTTCTTTTACAGGGTTTAGCAAATCTGTATGAAAAAAGTGACCAAGCAGATTTCAAAGCTGAGCTGCCAAAGATTTACCAGAAACTTATTACACTGTATGAAACGTAAGTAAAGTGGTCTTCTTTTCTCTTAGCATAATTTTAAAGGGGGAAAAAATCTAATTATAGAGTAATTATTCAGTTATAATCTTTTGCCACTTTATTTACCTTATTGCATTTTTAAAAGTATTCATGTTAAATTTACTAGAATTTCTTACATTTTGGAATTTTCCCCTACCCAGACGCTTTAAATTTCACTTCACAATAAATGAAAAAAAAAGTATTAAAATCAGGGATATTCTTTGCACTTACATTATTATAGTCATGCCAGTCATTTTTGTATGAGTTGTTTATTTGTCTCCAAAACTTTTATATTTGGTTATCGTAGATATGAGAAGTGAGAGAGGAGCACATCTTTTCCTGGGAAACAGAATAAAAGTTCAAAGCTCAGAAATATCAATAATTTTAAGATTTTTTTTTTTTACATCGTAATCTGAGAGAGTGTCATTGCCATATTTGTTACTTGGAGAATTTGAATTAATAAACAATTAGTTTCTTTTGTATATATAAACCTACCTGCAAAGCTACCTGAAAAACTATGCACATGTGCACTGAGGGCAAAAGCTGCTTTAAACACAAAGGATGCTCACACCAAATGTTGATTTAATTTAGTTAATAGAAGTTAACCCTTTAACTGTCACCCGCCCCTCTGTGGGACGCCTAAGTTTACTTCACTATATTACAATTACATCCTAATCTAATCATGACAAACTATATATCGTTGGAAAGGTCTAAGACTCCTTTAATTAATTTTCCTCCTTTAATTATTACTTTTTGACAAGAGTGCACCTCAAAAATCTACATCATAACAGGAGTTCTGACCTTTGTCAAAAAAAGTCTTCTTTGTTGCCTTTTTCTCTATCACACTTTAGAAATCATCAGAAATTATTTATCAATTGAAAACTTTAAATCTCAAAATTCATCATTTGAAACCCATTTTAAAATCAAACACTGCATTACCATGAAAATGGTACATCAATATCATGTTACAAAATGTTTTCGTTCATGAATTATAAAAATTTAAGTTTGGATCGTGCACTTTCACGTCTATGTTTAAAAATGTGAGTGACAGTTAAGGGGTTAATTGATAAAGAAAATCTATTTATGACATTATTTTTGACAGCATTTTTACACAAGTGTCTAAAACTTTTAACAGTACTGTAGCTTTGCAGGTAGCTTTCTTGAAGCATCTTGGAGATGTTGCCACAGTTCTTCTGGATTGAGTCTGTCTCAGTTTGTTCTGTTTCTTCATGTGATTCCAGACAGACTGATGATGATGATGAGATCAGATCTCTGTGTGGAGCACTGGCTGCTGTCAGACTCCTTGTGCAAACACAAATCTCACTGGATTATTACAATTAATAGCACAATGAATGTTTGGAAATGTAAACTGATATTTCCTGCTGACACACTACAGCAAAAGACAGAAATAATTGACTTAAAACCATTTTTTAGCTGGTTTCTAAAGTTTTCTCAAAAAAGCAAATTTTTTTATTGTATTATACACCATTATCACTCACATCACGCATTAAACCAAAATACACTTAAAGGCAATGATCAGATTCTTGTTTCAGAACCAGTGATATATCTTTTTTTTAAGATTAAAATAATGCTATTACTTGATTTCTTTTCTGCGCTTGCAGCTCAGACAAAGCGAAATGTTTTGAAGTGAGCAAGAAGTTGGTGGAAGTCTATCAGTCGGAGAAGAACTATTTACAGGTGTGATCTTTAAATATAAGGACTTGATGTTACAACTAGATTTAAGATTTAAGTGGATATAACTTCACTGTCTGTTACCTACACAAAATAATCTACACATTATTTCTAAAGTCACCATCAGGCTTTATATCTGCATATGTGTGAAATGTTTGCTACTCTACCTATAGGTGGCCCGAGTGTGGAGGAGGTTAATCCAGGTGAGGGAGGCAGAGGAAGGGGTGGAGGATTTAGAGCTGCTGGAGCTGTGGAGGGAGATGACCAGACTCTTGCAGGACACGGTTGAGGATCAGGACAATGAGACTCAACAACACGTCAGTCGATTTCACCTGTCTCAAATACTGCTTTTTGAGAATTTTGTGGAAAAAAAGTGCTTTTTTTGTACATTGCCACAATTTAGTGTCACCACATGCATTTTTACAAAGCTTACAGTGTGTATTTCTTTGCTCCACAGCTGATATCAGCATTTGAAAGAGCTTTGCAATTGATGATAGATGTGCCCAGTGAAGCCCACAGGAGCCTTTCACAGGACTACATTAAATGTCTTTCCAAGGTTGGCAAGCTGTATATGCCACAATTATTGTAATATTCATCATAATAATGACTGGACCAAAGCAAATGTTTCATTTATGTATTCTGCAGCTTCCTCATGAGGTGGCCAAACTAAAGGAAGTTTGTGATGCCACGCTGTCCCGCTATCCGACACACTCCTACCCTCTAGAGGCCCTCAGTGAGCACTACATCAGAACAGGTCAGTTTAGGTCAAATGAAGTCAATGGGATAAAAAAACACACACACACACACACAAAATTGTCAAATACTCCTATTTCATTGTTTATCCTTTTTTTTTTTTTATCTACATTACAGTTCAAAAGTTTGGGGTCAGTAAGATTTTCTTTAAAGCACCAAATCAGCATATCAGAATGATTGGATCATGATCAGGAAGGATTTGTTAAAATACTTGTATTTTTTAATTCATTGAAATAGAAAACAGTTGTTTTTATATGTAATAATATTTCATAATATTATAGTTTTTACTGTATTTTTAATCAAATAAATTGTCTTTATGAGACTTATATCAGAAACATCATACTCCAAACTTTTGAACAAATACAAAAGTACAAAGTAAGTACAAAAATAATCCTGTTTCTGAAAACATAAAACTCATGTTGAGTATTTCTAAATAAACACAGCTCTCAGATAATTGATCTTGTCTCTGATGATCCTGGTAGGTGACTGCAGTGAGGAAGCTGCGTGCTGTTTCAGCCGTCTCTCGGAACTGGATCCAAACAACTCACACGCTCACTTTGGTCTTGGTATTAAAGCTTGTCAGGATAAAAAATATGAGGATGCCATCAAAAGTATTAGTCTAGGTGAGTTTATAAATACCATAAAGAATTCACAGATGTTTAGTGATTTGCTCCAATATGGATGGAGGTTATCAATGTTTTTCAAGCTTCTTGATAAGAATGTTTCAGACCAGAGGTCAAGTATATAATGCAAGAAATGCAGTGTATCAAATTAATAGAATGCATTTCTTGATTCATTTTGATAACTAAAAATGTGTTTTAATAACTCTTTAATTTTTGTTCATGTTCAGCTATACAACATTAATTAAACTCCTAGCAGTATCTAACTATACTGTACAATGTAAATCACAAATAATGTGTTTAACTCCTTTGTTGTGTTTTTTCTGCAGGATTGAAGCGTATGCGCTCCTCCATCATTGGCTGGTATAATCTTGCTCTGGCTCAACTAAAAATGCATAAATACTCTGACAGTGCCACAGCTTCCAGCCAAGGTACTGCATGATAAAAATAACTACACATCTAAAACACAGCTAACATGACATCTACTCAATCAGGTGCACTAACAGGGTGGAAAAGGGCTGTTCTCAGAAATATTCTGTTTTGTGTCTTCAGGGCTGAAGTCGAGTGTGGGGAACTCTGATGATTGGACTCATAAGCTGCAGAGGTTGAAACTAGAGGCTCTGGTAAGGACAGGAAGAGACCAGGATGCTGAGGAAGCTCTGCAGATCCTTACACAGGTATCGTTTTAAACCAAAGACTGACACAGATCTGCAGTCTAACAACAGATTTTTTTGAAAGAAGTCTTAAAAGCTCACCAAGGTTGCATTTGCTAAAAAATACAGTGAAACGGTATTATTGTGAAATATTATTACAATGTAAAATAGCTCTTTTCTGTTTTAATATTTTAGTTTATTCCTGTGATGGTAAAGCTGAATTTTCAGCAGATATTACTGCAGTCTTCAGTGTCACATGATAAATCAGTTTAATATGCTGATTTGGAACTAAATAAACATTATGAATAATTACGAATGTTGAAAACATGTTGAAAGATGTTGTGCTGCTTAATAATTTTGTGGAAACACAAAAATACATTTTTTATTTAATTAAATTTTTTTCTTTGATGAACAAAGTTCACAAGAGCAGCATTTACAATTCACAGAGTAGTTTTTACAATTTAATACATCCTTGCTGAATAAAAGGTTTCATATCTTAAAAAAAGATAAATGAATATTTATAATTGTTTGATAATCTATTTGATTTACATAATGTTCATGATGACTCCTTTTAGATTTCAGATGCCAAAAATGACCCAGTGCTTTTAGCTTTGAAAGGAAGAGCCCACTTGCAAAAAGGCCAAACTGAGGAAGCATTTCAGGTGAAACATTTTCTTTTAACAGGAAAGGAATTACTGGAATTGAATCTTCAAATAACATGATAGATTTTAGGATATTAGATGTTTAAAAAAAAGCTAAGTAGACCAGATCTTGTTTAAATGAAATGATCCTTACAGGTTTCAGCTGAGCTGCTGAGCTCTCACCCAGGATCTGTGGAGGGTCTCACTCTGAAGGGGTTGGTGCATGTTGCGAAAGAACAGCACAAACAAGCTGAAGAAAGGTGTGAAACCCCTTCTAAACACACACACGCATGCAGTATAAAAACCCGAAATAGATTTAAACACTAAACACTGATCCTCTCGTCTTCTCTTTGTCTCACAGCTTTCTAGAGGCTTTATCCGGTAGCCCAGATAATGGGGAGTTGTTCTTCCTGATGGGGTGCCTGTTCTGGAACATGGGAGAGGAAATACGAAGGGATCGCAGCAAAGCCCATACACATTTACTCAAGGTAAGGCCAGCAATATCAGACCTTATGCTCTTTATCCTTGCATATAGACTCCAGAGTCTTTTCTCTTGGAATAGAAATAAGTGATGACTTGTTTTCTGTTATTTTAAGGCTGCTAAACTGGACCCGTATCTCGGTTCAGTGTTTCGTTTTCTGGGTCATTACTATAGAGAGGTAGCAAAAGATCAGGGCAGAGCCAGAGGCTGCTATAAGAGAGCGTTTGAGCTGGATTCCTCTGATGCAGAGTCTGGAGCGGCTACTGTAGACCTCAGCATGGAGCAGGGGGACATGGTGAGTGTTAAAAAGTCTTGTAATCCAAGATGGTCCCATTGAGGGTATCCATTGCTTATTTTTTTTTCCCCTTCAAAGTTGCAACAAGAACTTGTTGTAGATGCTGTAGAAGACACAGAGTTCCTGTAAAGGGGGTTTATTGACTGTGTGATGTGTTCTCTGCTCTTAGGACTCAGCTCTGACTGTTCTGCAGTCTGTAACAGAGAGAGCCACTCCTGGCTCTGCTAAATGGGCTTGGATGAGGAGAGGGCTCTACCACCTCAAGATTGGCCAGCATCAACAGGCCATTGCAGAGTAAGTGAATTGATTTCAGCTATAAAGCATAAGTGGTAATAAGATTTGTTTAACTGGCCCTGGATGGTGAGCTCAGCAGATATTTTAAAGATCGTATTTAATGTAGCTGCATTAACATTGGCAGTTATAACGATGCAAGACGTTAATAGGGTTTTCTAAAATGTTATTAATAGTAGGCCTATATCATTGAATTACATCCTCAAGTATTTTGTGCCATTTAAAAATATATTAAAGGGATATTTCACCCAGAAATGAAAATTTTGTCATCATTTACTCACCCTTGTGTCGTTACAAACCTGTATGAGTTTCTTTCTTATGTTGAACATAAAAGAATTACTCACCCTTGTGTCGTTACAAACCTGTATGAGTTTCTTTCTTATGTTGAACATACAAGAAGATATTTTGAAGAATGCTGGTAATCAAACAGTTGATGGTCCCCATTGAATTCCATTGTATTCCTTTCGCTACTATGGAAGTCAGTGGGGACCAACAACTGTTTGGTTCTTCAAATGTCTTCAAAATATCTTCTTTTGTGTTCAACATAAGAAAGAAACTCATACAGGTTTGGAACGATGTAAGTAAATGATGAGGAAATGATGACAATTTCCATTTAGGGTGAACTGTTCCTTTAAGAAAATAGCTTTTGAATTCAACTCCTGAATTTGAATT
Organism: Sinocyclocheilus anshuiensis; assembly: GCF_001515605.1. Lineage (NCBI taxonomy): Eukaryota > Metazoa > Chordata > Actinopteri > Cypriniformes > Cyprinidae > Sinocyclocheilus > Sinocyclocheilus anshuiensis. The sequence continues at coordinate 1,001,151 of NW_015546072.1, read as the reverse complement.
AAGGTAGCACATATTTGCTAAAAATTGTAATACTTGTTTAATGTTTGCAATTTTTTTTTATTTGTTTAATTGTTTTTCATAAATTAGCCTTCATTTCGTATACCAGACTGGAAGAAGAGTTCATTTCCCAGAATCCCACAATTAATTTAGCCTTCAAGGCCCACTTTCTCCAGAGAAGACTTCACCAAAAGTTAAATGTGGGGGTTAAAAATGTTTAGATAATAAAATGTAAAGATGTTAAGTATATGGTTTATTTTATTTTATTTTCATATCTTAAGGGCTTTGTACACCAAAAGTCTAAAAGTTAGCCATGATTCTGCTTTGGTTTTAGTCTGCAGGCGGCATTGAGGGCAGATCCTCAGGATTGGGTGTGCTGGGAATGTTTAGGTGAGGCTTACCTTAACCGCAGGAGTTTCACAGCAGCCCTGAAAGCATTCGATAAAGCACATACTCTGCAGCCCACCTCCGTCTACAGCCTCTATCAGACCGCTGCCATCAAACAGATCCTCGGCCGGTTTAAAGAGGCCGCTGCAGAGTACAGGCAGATCTTAGAGCAGGAGGACTACGTGCCGGCATTGAAAGGTTTGAGTGATTTCTGCAGTAATCTCTAAGGTTAATGACTATTTCATCCAGTATTCAAATTTATAGTGTTTCATAAAGCATCCTTATCATATTCTCAGGTCTGGGTGAATGCTTGCTAGCCTTGGCTAGAAGTGCACTTGATGACTATCTTGATGGAAGAGCTGTAGATTTGATACAGAATGCCATCCATTACCTTTTAAGGTAAACAGGAAGGTTCACTGGGTAAAGGGAATATTTGTGTTTTATTTTGTGAAGTGGTGTCTGACCATGTGAGGTGAGTTGGATGGATGTCATCCAGCAGGTACTGATCAAATCTCAATCTTTGTTTCAACATTCCAGAGCTTTAAAGCAAAGGCCAGACCTGTCGTGTCTGTGGAAGTTACTAGGTGATGCCTGCACCACCTCCAGAACTGTGTCCCCAAACCGAGCCAAAGTGCTGGTGCCTGGAGCTCTATGTGGAATGGATCCACTTGATCAGGGCCATACACTGGACCAGAGACAGCTCCTCACTCTAGGAGAAAGGTAAAAGAGTAGAACCATATTAAACTAAATGGCGAAGTGGGGGCGTTCCAAAAAAAAAAAAAAAAAAAAAAGTAATATTCCTATGTTTTACCAGGTGCTTTGGTCATGCTTTGAAACTCATGCCGGAGGCCCCTAGTCTGTGGTGTGACCTTGGCCTGAACTACTACCACCAATCCAGACTGCTCAGCTGCCTCAATCCTGAAGAGGATCAGCAGCCTCTGCTGGAGAAAGCCATACAGGTACATGACCTGACCTTCATTTGTAATGCTTTCATGAAGATGTGTTAACAGGCTGCTTTGGTTTGGCTCTGTTCTGACAGTGTGTGAAGAAGGCGATCATGCTCGACAGTGCAAATCACACATACTGGAATGCCCTCGGGGTGGTCTCCATGGCAAAGGGTAGATAAAAAATATACATTTGATGTGCATAATCGCATTAGTCTGGATTATATAACGGTGTTGTGATGGACTATTCTTGTGTTAATTGTATATTCTGCTTTTATATTTTAGGAATAGAAAACTTTGCACTTGCACAACACTGCTTTATCAAATCGGTAAAAGCGGAGTCAAATGTAAGTAATGCAAGAAAAATAAACTCTTTCTTCACCTTTTAAACATTTGTTTTGATGCAACTAATGTATCTCCTGGTTATTTTTCAGAATGTGGTTGCATGGACCAACCTTGGTGCTTTGTATCTGAAGAAGGGAAATATAGAGGTAATATGATTTTTGTTAAGTTATTAGCTTGACAACATGATTTAGAGAACCACGCTAATAGTCCTTTTTCTACATTATTTTTTTTTAGCTCTCGCATGAAGCTTTTAAGATTGCTCAGTCTCTAGAACCCCTCTATGTGAACTGCTGGATCGGACAGGTAGACTTTAGTTCAGACCGATAGTTCATATAACATCCAGTGCCCTTTTTTATTCAAGTATGACACACAGAACATCTAACTTCTTTCTCATTATACAGGCCCTGATTGCTGAGTCAGTGGGCAGTTATGACACCATGGATCTTTTCAGACACACCACAGAACTGAGCACTCATGTATGTCTAATCATTTCTGAAATATACACAGTTATTCAAAAGTTTGAGGTCTGTACGCTTTTTAAAAGAAGTTTCTTATGCTCTCCAAGGCTGCATTTATTTGTTTAAAAAACAGTGATATTACAGTAATTACAATATTACTGTAATATTAATTCAATTTAAATGAGCTGTTTTCTATTTGCATATATTTTTAAATGTAATTTATTCCTTTGATGGCAAAGCTGAATTATCAGCAGCATGTACTGACCAAAACTTTTGAACAGTTGTGTAGTTTTTTGTTTAGGTTCAGATTATTGATCAATGTTCTACTTGCAGTAACATGTTTATTTGATATTAGACCGAGGGAGTGAAGGGTTATGCATATTGGGTTTACTCCACACTGCTGGACAGGAGCAACAGAGACTCAGAGATCTACCTCTACAACATAGTCCAGATGAACGCTGTCTCTGCTGCCCAGGTGGCTCTGAGCAAGTACACCGGTATGAGAAGAACACAAACACAGCATACTGTTTTAAGATATTGCAAGGGTATTTATGTCATTTATTGGCTGATCTCAAACCAATTTTGTTAAATAAATAAATAATACAATATTGTCTTTAACCAAAGTTAAAAGTAAGTTTCTTTGTCTCACTCTTATTAAAAAAACAACTAATACATAATCTATATCTGTTACCATTATGAAGTATGTAAATATATTAATATGGCACTATATGCATGTTTTATAGGCCAGGCTAAAAGGATATTTAGCCTGAAAGCAGTTAAAGACCCCTGATATATTGAATGATTTCACCAGAAATGCAGGTGGAATGGCTAGATAAAATTTAAAATGTGTTTCTTCCTAAATATTAAGGAAATGATCCATGTGACAATGACAAATTATTTAAAGATGAAGTGAGGTAATGAAGCTCAGTGTGCTCTCTTTGTTTCACACCAGAGAGGGTTCAGACAGACCCAGACTCCTTCATCATGCTCGGATACCTGAACACACACCTGCAGCTGAGGAAACAGGCCACTGAGGCATATCGCAGGTTTGCCACCTCTAGCTATTTATACATTTGGAAATTCTGCCCAGCCAGATGGACAGCAAGTCTACTTGACAAATAT
>NW_015546072.1:994640-997353 GCF_001515605.1 Sinocyclocheilus anshuiensis | reverse complement strand
TTTTAAATATTTTAATGTTTTTTTTTAAATATTTGACATGAAACTTTTTTTATGATTTATAAAAAAAAATATATATATAGTTCATATTTATTAAAAAATTTATGCCTAATATTTACTGCTGAAAGTTTCTGACACTGATCTGGACCACACTGGTATTAAATCATTCTTGGATATATTCTGTTCTCCAAAGAGCTGTCGAGTTGCTTCAGGCATCCCCTCACACAGATAAGCTCAGCTTTGCTCTGAGGGGTTATGGACGTGCACTCAGGTAAAACTCACTTCGTACAACTATGCCATCAGTCATTTCATCTATAGCAATGCTATTAGATTTATTAGTGCGAAATAATGTTTTTTTCTTATGTTGCTCTCAGTGATGATGGACAGTGGGAAGAAGCAGTGCATATTTATTCCTCGACACCACTAGAGGAGCTGCATGATCTCATTGGGCTGGCGCTTGCCTATTTCAGAATCGGTCGCATGCCAGAAAGTGTTCAGGGTGAGCAATCATTGCCATTTCGCGATTGTTGACTGTTACAATCAGTGCCTTCTGAAAGTACTCAAGCTTGTGAGTGTGTATGTTTCTGAGGGTGTTTGTGTGCCTATTTCCAGCCTATGAGAAAGCCCTCGCAGTTGCCTCTAGTGAGAAGGAAAAGGCCTGTATACTCACTGCACTGGCCCTGATACAGCACAGGCTGGGCAACATTGATCATGCCAAAACTCTTCTCTTCAAGTGGTAACATAATGACTCAACTGTCTCAGAGCAACACGTTTTCTGCTTTAGCCATCAAAAGCAAAGCCTTTCTCCTCTTGTTTATGTTTGTGTGTGTGTAGCTCCATGCTGAAAGAGCCTGTCTCAGAGAGTCTGCAGTGTCTGTGTTCTCTGGGTTTGGTTCATGGGGATGTGACCCTAGCAAGTGCTACGCTTACTGAGCTGCTAAAACTGGGGGAACGTGTAGGAGGCGCTGTGGAGGAGCACTGTCTGCTCACTTGCACCCTGCTGGCCCTGCAGGGCAACTATAGTGGCGTACACAGGGAGGCTGCTAGGGCTATACACAGGTAATTTATAATATTTAGAGATACGGTGTCTCCTAATTTGATACAACGTGATAAAACAACAAGAATCTATTTCTTTTGCTTAATCTGAGTTTTTGTTTTAACAAAATGCAACAAACAATACTATAAATTATCATTGTCCAAAAATCTTTCTTCACATATCTATTATATAGTATATTAGTATTTTAAAGCAAAAGTACATATTATATTAAGTACGATTCATTTTAAGATATCAGATATGTCTGATTACCTGTAATTTTGTTGCATAGCATCTTTCATCATGATTCCCTCCTGAAAAATAAGGGAATTATATTACTGTCTTTATATTATTAAATTAATACTTTCATACATCAAAGGACACATTAAATTTATCAAAAGTGAACTTCCTGTTCATGAAAGAATCGTGAAAAATGTAGCATGGTTTATAAAAAATAAAAATAAAAAATGAAGCAGCGAAACTTTTCAATATTGACAATAATAATAAATGTTTCTTGAGCAGCTAATCAGCCATACTAAAATGATTTGGAATGACTGCTGAATATTGAGCTTTGGTATCGCAGGAATAAATTACATTTTAAGATATATGTAAATAGAAAAAAGTTATTTTAAATTGTAATAGTATTTCACAATATTACTGTTTTTACTGTATTTTTGACCAAATAAATGCAGCCTTAGTGAGCATAAGAGACTTATTTAAAAAACATTACAAATCTTACTGACACCAACATTTATATTATATTATATTATATTATAAAATGGCTAGTTGTTGCAGAAAAATAGCTTGGAGCCAGATTGAGATCAAAATAGACTTTTAGTTGTTGCTGATCAGCTGAAGCCCGGACTCTTCACTTATTGAATATTCGTTATGTCTTGTTGAGTAGGGAATTGAGGACTTTAATTAAATTAAATGCTTCTCTTTATTCCTTTAGACCTTTCAATGTCCAGAGGGCGTTGCTGTACAGTGGAGTGAATCAACTGGCCTCAGGCCGGCACTCTGGTGAGGACAAAAGACGCAACGCTCTGAAAACAATCCAGAGAGCTGTGCTGCTGTGCCCAGGTAAACTGAGTAACAATCAGACACTCTGGATCAGTTCTGAAGTTAGCTGCTAAACAAGTTACTAACTCGACGATTTGAACGATTCAAAAACAGACTTTCCAAGACCCATATCTCATAATTCCCTAACACAGACTAATAGCAGACTTCCAGACCAAGACTAGACCCTTTGAGGCCCAGGACACTGACCAAGATCTCGTTCCAGGAAGTCAGTTCTCTTAGTAAAATGACATACTGTAATAGTGACCTTAAAGTGTGGGACCCTTGAAATATACAAACCAGAATTTATGCCAGTTGTAATGAGTTTTGGCTTCTTGTTCAGGAAGGTTATTAATGCAGTTTTGGACAGAACACAGTCAACTATAACCCTAAAACAATTAAAAAATATTAAATTTGGATAGTAAGAACCTTGCATTAAACGTGTCAGCAGGAGTATGTGCCAAGTGTAATGCAGAGAGGCCTATGTGAAATTTTGAGATGAGAGAGGAGACGCTGAGACATCGATATATCAGTCAAGTCAAGTCAAGTCAAGTCACCTTTATTTATATAGCGCTTTTAACAATACAGATTGTGTCAAAGCAACTGAACAGCATTAATTAGGAAAAT
>NW_015546072.1:980780-994585 GCF_001515605.1 Sinocyclocheilus anshuiensis | reverse complement strand
TTTAGAGCCTGTCTATAGCTGGACATACTGTTTTTCCACACAATTCTAAAAACTTCCAATTTAGTTTTTCTCCATTTGCGCTCAAGACTACGAGTTTTTTTCTTGAGAGAATGGGTATTACTGTTGTACCATGGCACAGTACTTTTTTCTCTTACCTTTTTCAATTTGATGGGGGCAACAGCTTCTATTGTATTAGAGAAGATAGTGCCCATGTTGCTAGTCATTTCGTCTAGTTCATGTGTACTTATGGGTACACAGAGCAGTTGAGATAAATCAGGCAGGTTATTTGTGAATCTGTCTTTGGTGGCTGGAACAATAGTTCTGCCCGGACGATAACGCGGAGCCATATAGTTAATATTAGTAATACGCAGCATGCACGATACAAGGAAATGGTCAGTAACATCATCGCTTTGAGGTACGATATCTATATCAGTAAGATCAATTCCATGCGATATAATTAAATCTAGCGTATGATTAAAACGATGAGTGGGCCCGGTGACGTTTTGCTTGACTCCAAAAGAGTTTATTAGGTCAGTAAACGCAAGTCCTAATGCATCATTTGTATTATCAACGAATTATATATCAGCCAGATGAAAGATTTGTCTGCTGCCTAAGTCGGATGGCAGTGATTCAGTGATGGATTGATGTGTCCTCTGTCTTTCTCTCTGTATGACAAATGCAGATGATCCTGCTGGGTGGGCGGGGCTAATGGCTGCCTGTCACACAGAGAACACTGCATGCTTACTCCAAGGCTCCGCCCCTCACAGAGAAGATCTGGAGAGGGCGCACATGACTCTGGTGTCTGAAAAAGGTCAGTGAGACTTGAGAATGTCATGTCAGTGTATTTGAATATATGCTGATGGGAGCATGGTTTTAAAACTATGTGTGCTGTGTGTACGGTCTGTTCTCAGTGAAGGGCCTGCAGGCAGAGGATGGGCTCTTGGCTCAGGCTCTGGAGGGATGGGTGCTGCAGCAGGCCGTGACTGGACTCAAACAGAGTGGCCAATATGACCAGGCAGAGACTCTCTGCTCCCAGGTACACACACACACACACACACACAAACACACGCATGCTTTCTCTTTCTATGTCACGCTGTCCCCTACTGATGAGTCTCTCTTGTGTGAATCGGGCACAGGTCCAGACACAGACAGGCTGACCTGTTCTTGGGTTTCAAAGCAGAACCGTTTCATGCACTGACACGGCACCATCTGTCTAATATCCATATATTGTGGCTGTCTATCTGCTCATAATGCTTGAGCTGTTCCCCTTTGAGGTGTATTTGTAGAACAGGAGTGTCCAGTCTTGCTCCTGAAGGGCCAATGTCCTAGCCAATGAAAATTCATGATACTGCATTTAAAATCTAAATGAAAAATAGTATATGTAAACTATGATTTAAACTAAATCGGCAGATTTTGTAATGCTCGTGAGAGATGACAGTCACTACATGCTTCTCACAGTGAATGGCTGCTGCCTGCTGTTTGATGCTTCTCGTTTGCATAAATTTGAGCTTTTCCCAACAGTTAGATGCTCTTGGTCGCTCTAAACAGGTTCTTCAATTCACTGTCAATCCCATAGCTCCAGTACAAAAGAGTTGAAACTCTGCTCCACTCACTCGTTGCCAATGGACACATACCGCAAAACTTGAAATAGAGGTGTCAGACAAAGGAAACATTGAATATGTGCAGTGTCGAGGGCCTCCAGGAACACGGTTGAAAATCACTGATCAAAATTAACTGGTTTTATACAACTCAAAATGCTATTTTATATCAGACTGCATTAGGTTTCACCAATGAAAGTATTTGTTAATGGTTGGATCTAAGTGGATCTTTAAAGGGAATCATGAAATGCCTTTGTTTTTTATTTTGTACTATTCTCTGAGGTCCACTTATAATGTTATCAAGATTTTTACATCAAAAACATAATTTAGAAGTAATAGGCTATTTTCTGTTCTGTTTTTAACTCCCCTCATCTGAATGCTCTGTTTGAATAGGTGTGGTGGATTGTAGACTCAAAAGTAAACGCCCACTGCTATGATTGGCTAATAGTTGTGTATGTTTGACAGCCTACGTCCTTACAAATGGACGCTGCTGTGATTTATGTTAAAACACATAAATACTCATATCAAATGCAATAGTGATCATGTAATAAAGACAGTTACTCACACTTGTGTGTTTTGCGACATTACTGCCGGATCCAATATAGTCGGCGCAGCATCATCTTTTAGTTTCAATCTTTCTGAAAATCCTGCGTCAGATTGTGCCTTGTTTGTAAACGAATCCATGGTAAAATGAAGTGAACAAAGGACCAAGTTCTTACTGACGCGGTCTGGATCTTCAGTAAAAATAAAGTTAATCCACTTTTTCCTAATGTTGTGATCAGAAGAAAGGCAATGTAAAGACCGTTTTTTATCCCCCACAACTTGGCACTGCACAGCATCTTGTTGTCTTCGGTGCCATCTTTTATCGTTTGGTTTCTGTGCATTCGCCTCTCTCGTAAACACTACATGTACAAATCGGTGGGCGAGGCTAAACAGGCAGGGATGTAGAAGCAGGCGTTGATCTTCTTCTGCGGAGGCAGTGTTTAGCCACACTATTGCATTATAATCATACATTCCATAAGCTGTCGTCTAAGCAGACTGGCTTCGATATAAGCTGTTTTTAGACTAACGAGAAAGTTTTGAGTTCTGAAATTTGCAGGATATTTTTATAGTACAGTGACCTCGTATATGTCAAAAGATCAATGGAATTTTGGTCGCTAAGTTCATGACAACTTTAAGGTAACAATTACCATTTTATTTTTACCGTTTTCAGTGTTGCAATACTAGAAAGCCTCCTGAGTATGACGAAAAAAATATACATTGAGTCACAAGTCTTTTAAAGGTATAGAAAAATATGTTTAAAATGATGTACACTCACATGACTCTAGTCATATCAGTGGCTTTGAAAAAGCTCTTTTATTTACCCACCTTCCCCCACTCCTGGTGGCCACCATGTTGAGATCATGACATTTGTGTTTTGCAAGTTTAATAGCACAAATATCAGACAAGCTTAACTCAAATTCTGATATTTTCCTTGGAACATCAACATATGTTGCACATCAGTCAACCTGTGGTAATGATAGCCCCGCCCATGCAATTTCAATTCTCTGTATGTATTTGCTGTACATGTGGCAGAATTGACAATAAAGCAGACTTTGACTTGACTTTGACTTTGATAAGACATTAAAGCTGGTAAGAAGCAGAGAAGCTAATGCTGTCATACTGGCTAGGAAGTAACACTTAAACATGTAATTACTTTATGCCCATTTAACTGTTTGTATACTTTCCTCTTCCTCTCTCAGGTTCTGAGTGTATCTCCAGAGCAACCTGTGGTGTTCCTGATGTTAAGGCAGGTTCAGTGTGAGCGCCTCCTGTTGTCTGACTCCGGTAACTGTGTTCCTCCTGCGGTGCTGGATCAGCTCAGCGCTGCTGTCATGGCCAACCACACATCTGTGTCCGCCTGGCATGTATGTACATTCAGCATCTCACTGAGGAGAGCTTGGTGTCAAGATTGATTTCATAGTAAAAGTCAATGCGAATGTGCATCTTGCTATGTTATATGTATTTAATTTTAAATGCTGCCTTTTTGGTTTCCCCTGGTCTGAATGTGTTTCACACACTTTATTAAATCACACAGGAGATTTTCAGTGAAACCCAACAAATGTTTTTATGTTTTATATAGAAAGGAGGTTTAACAAGGTTTACTCATTGTTAATTTGATCTTGCTGTCTCTCAGTGGTTGGCAGAAGTGTACCGTTCTCAGGGTCTGCTGGCTCAGGCCTCTGTGGCATATAGACAGAGTCTTCAGCTGGCCTCTCAGCTCGGTGACAACATTGGAAAGATGAGCAGTCTGCTCCGACTAGCCCTGCTGGCACTCATGCCGTGTTTGGTGAGTACCAGATTAATCTTGTACAGGGAAGTTGGGAGAAATGGGCACAGATTTCTCGGACACTTTTTAATAATATACAGTGTGGCCTGAATGACTTAAATAATTTTTTGTATTTAAACACAGAAGTAAACAGACAGATTTTGAAAAAAGTAAATAATATAAAAAAAATCTAATATAATATAAATTGTCGATATATCTGTGTGTGTGTGTGTGTGTGTGTGTATTTATGTATTAAGTTTAAATGTCAAACACAAAGTCTACAAATGGTCTCAGACTTCAGATTCAGCTGCTTCCATTTTGTCACCTTCAAGCAGTAACTAATTTACCTGAATATTAATGACTGAAGAAAAATGCAGAATTGTTAAAGTAGCACGGCTTTCTTTGTGAAAATAGATTTCTTTTGTTTGCTGTGCTTTCTTCTAATAGTTCTTCTTGTAGATGGAGTACCTCTAGACAGCTGTCAAACCTTGCAAATCCCAAGTCTTTACGTTAGATCAGAGGATGTGCAGTGGGATTTCAAACACAAATATATGGCAGCTGCAGTCTGAATCCTGTCCTAACCGTCTGTTAGACAGAGAGGAACGGTTTACTCAGGGTAGATTCAGCTCATAATAACTCATGAGATCACTGTGTGATAATCCTGCAGTCTTCATAAAACACTGACTGGATGGATGAACAGCTATGAAAAGCTGTTCAAACAAGCATGTACTGTAATATGGCAGACAATCATGCGGCAAACCTGATGAAAGAAAGGAGTCCTATTGTAGTGCTGTTGACAGACTAATAGTGGAAAGTTAAACACAAGGTTATCAGACCACTCTGCTCATTCCAATATGTTTAGTTAATTTAACTTTTAATTATAATTCCATAAAATAAGTTTGGGGACAGTAAGATGGTGTTTTGAAAGCAATGAATAGTTTTATTCAGCAAGGATGCATTAAATTGATCAAAAGTGACAGTAAAGACATTTTAAAGACATGTTATAAAAGATTTCTATTTCAAATAAATGCTGTTATTTTGAACTTTCTATTCAGCAAAGAACTCTGAAAAAATAAACGTATCACAAATTAACACAAAAATATATAGCAGCACAACAGTTTTCAACATGAATAGTAAAAAGAAATTGGAGTAATGGCTGCTGAAAAGGCAATCACAGAATTGTTTTTATTTATATATTTATTGTGTACAATTTCTAAATCATTTTTTACTACATTTGTAATACATTTGGATACATCTGGTATTTTTCTTAATGTTTTCCTTGTCACATTTTAAATTAGTTTGTCTGCTAGTGTCTGTATGACCACTAATAAAAATGGAAATTATTATTTTGGGCTAAGCCTTTTACAGCACCTTCAGGCATCTTTCTTGCACATTTTCCCCTTTTTTCTCTGCTTCCTCTTCCTCCCTCCCTTTTCTTTTTGTCTATCCCCCTGCCCTCCATCCACTGTCAGCGTATTGCCTTCATTTTAGCTGACTGCAGCTTTGCCTGCTAAATTGAATTAGACACTTTGTGGCTAGCCTTTCATTACTTTTAATTAAAGCGTGTCAGCCTTCAGCGTATCCAGACTCCGGTCATATATTAGTCTGAACTTTGCCAGCTAAAATACATCTAAAATCCTGAAATCCTTGTTTTAGAAGGTTTTTTTAATTACTCATTCCATTGCACAAACTTTACAGACCATTCTACAATGCAAGGAAACACTGTGTAAAGATGTCTACTTGTACTTCTGACAACAGGCTGGTGTCTGTGTCTCTGAGTGGAAGGATCTGGTGTTGGAGGCCAGCACTGAAGTTTTAAAGATGGGCAGCTCACCAGTAGCTCTGCTCTTCCAAGCCTTACTGCAGTTCTCTATAAAGATGGGTGCCAGGTAGGGCCATTTCACAAAGCACAAGTTACTTTTTTGTCACTGAGAGGATTTTTGCATATAGCTTTAGTAGGGTTTTGTGTTCACATTTATTGTCACCGTGACATTCAGTCAACATGTCAGATCAGTCATGCCACATGTTTGTATTTCATTGTTTGCCTCCTCTTGGTATTGCATTCTTATTTAGTCTATTTAAATATGAAATATATCACCTTTATTCATGATATCAGAGGTTAAACTGGGTCAGGATCAGATTGATAATGGTTTGTTCTTCTACAGGGAAACCCGTCGCCTGTTGGAGAAAATAGTTTATGCTTCAGCCTCAGGCGGCTCTGAAACAATAGCATCAGTGGCACGCTGGTACCTCCTGCGCCACCTGCACGCCAAAGATGACCTGGAGCTGATAGATGTGAGCAGTTGCATTCACTCGCTCTACTTGAAATCAAATGAGTAACTCAGGCTTGTGTTGCCCTTATCAGATTTGATTCCAATGTAATAAAGCGTACTGAAAGTTCAGCTTCAGCTACCTACTATATTAAGATTAATACCTATTTAATACCTATAGTAATACAGTGTTTCATTATCCATTTTGTTATTTTTAGTGCTGTCAAATGATTAATCGCCATTAATCGCATCCAAAATAAGTTTTGTTTACATAATATGTGTGTGTACTATGTATATTTTAATATATAAACATTTAATATATATAAACATGACATATTTTTCTTAAATATATACATGCATGTGTGTATTTATATATACATAATATAAATATACATAGTACACTCACATATTATGTAAATAAAAACTTATTTTGGATGCGATTAATTTCGATTGACTGCACTAATTATTTTATAAATGTACTTTTTTTTCAAATTGCTTCAACGGTTATTGTAATTGTCTGAATGGTAACTATTGGCCATTCTAATACAGTTAATGAGATGAACTACATTCACAAGCAAGTTTTTTTTATATATAAGAATTATTTGTACCATTAAACATCCTGCAAATGTCATAGTAGCTTACAACATCACCAGTATAAAAAAAAAAAGGAACTAACCAAGTTAAACCAAAACTGTCTTATTTGGATATTGTGGGATTTGTGACTTCACACAGGCAAATAAATTTTCATATGACTATGTCTAGAACATCAATGAAACATTTTACATCATCGTACTATACGCCCCACCCACTGGCATTCAGTCTGATGCTTGTGCTTGTTCACTTTCTAACGTACTCCATGCGCTTGAGCTACTCCTGACAACAGGACAAATGGAAGAGTAAAGGAATACTTACTTTAATGCATTTGGTTTAAACAAACATTTGCGTCTGTAGAGCCTTCAGAAGGTCCCCAGCGTCATTTTATACAGAGGGTCAGAGTGAGGGTTCAAAACAATCATTTTTCAAATATATGACTGTTAAAGTGAATATGAAGTGAACCTCAAGTTACACATTAAAATAATTTTACAAATCCATGTCATGACCCCTTTAAGAATGGCATTGTATTTTGGGCTTGTAGACTCTGTTGGTGAATGCAACAGCAGAAGGAGACAGCAGACTGATGGATTTCCACAGACGCCTTTACCCATCCAGCTGAGACAGTCCACCATCCTCACATCCCTCAGGAGACCTGCATTTCACCATTGTTCTGCTTCATCTCTTGCACACTGAGCAGTTTACTCACCGATCAATGTTTACAAATCTGAAAGTCTTTACATGACCAAGTACATTTCATTATGTACGGATATATCTGCTAAGCTAATTTAAAAAGACACGTGATCTATATGAATGGCTCTTTTAATAGCAGTTTATGGTATAACTGAATTAGCCTATGCTCACTGTATTGCAATCACATGAGCGTTGATACATGAAAAATTACATTAATGATATTCATTATTATTTTTATGTGCCTTCCCCAAAGTGACAGTTTTTCGCCATTATTATTATCACCACAAGGCTCAGCTGACTATACTAAATCTACTGCTATTGCGATTATGTAACTCAAAAGAGTCATTGCTTCGGATCCAAAATCACTATTGGGCACATTTGAAAGTGCAGCAGTGGGATATCTGCTCTTCAGATTGTCTGTTTATGGTCAGAGAAACCAAGAATTCAAATTAATTGCTTTTTATCTGACGCATCATTATCTTTGCCCTACAGAAGCACTGGCAGAACTAATTAACCTCTGTTTTTCCTCACTGTCATTTCCAAATAACTGACTTTACTCATCTCTGCAGAACTGACCTACGGTCGACTGGGCTGATTGAGGGCTATTGAGTCCCAGAAATATTAAAGCACATATCCAAAACAGAAAAAAAGTGGGAAATAACGATAATTGTTTATCTTGTTGGGTGTATTTATGCTTTGCACGTATGCATTGTTGGCTTGGAAACTTAAATGAAAACAAAGCGATCTTGTTTGTTTATTCTAGCATTCATTACAATCAATACTGGCCTGGGGACGTGCAGACAAACACAGAACAATTCATCTTCATTATCATTCAGTATTGAGCCTGCATGAGTATTGTGCTTCTAATCTTGGATTTGTCGTAATTGTACCTTGATTGAATTTCATCAACTATGATTGTTCACTCAGAATCTGATTTTAAAGTCTGGTCCAGCAAAAAGAGATTTAAAGGAAATGACCTCACGCAAGCTGACTAAATCCTTTTTTTTCAATCTAGAAAACAAATGTAGAGCTTATTTGATTGTATTGTCCATCTGCCCACATTCTGCTGAATCATACTTGGTGTTCACACACAGGTTGTATATTCCAGCATATTTGTCTTCTAAAAGAATGATCCAGTCAGGGCTCCTTCAGTCCATCCATGTTTCTCTGGATCTGTCGGATGTCTCGTTGCAGCTCTCCTTTGTCCAGCTTGGCTTTGGTGTTGCCAATGTGTCTCAGAGACGCAATGGCATCATGAACCGCATGGAACCCTGGCAAATATAATAGAGGAGATCACCTTCAGAAAGCTGTGGGAGCATTACCTCTGTGGCAGAAGTGTGTGTTAGATGTCTCAGCAATAATGCATCACCTGCCTTCAGTCCGTCACAGGAGTCTCAAAGAGAATTTGAGAGCAGAAATCGTGTACTACTGTACAGTACATTTCAAGGCCGGAGGTTACAATGATTGTGAATTCTTTGTTCTGTTTGTTTATTGAGGTTGATTTGGTCTTTTGTACTGAATGCCTGGAAAACGGTGTAATCTGTCAGTCTATAACTTTTGGAAACAGGAAGGAAATATAGATAAACTAATAAATGTCATATCTGCTAGGGTGGAAGATACCCAGCAGGCTTGCCTGTACATTAAGCTTCAAATGATGCCAAAATACTGATTAAGTCCCAATTTGGGCGTTGTTTTCTATTAGCACTTTAATTTTACAAGCAAACAGCCTGGAAAAACAGCCACAAGAGAGATAAATTGGGCCGCTCATTTTGGTTGGTATTGCATGGCAGGCAGCTAGAACACAATCTGTCCAGTCTGTTTTTATGTGATGTGCTAGTTTACTGTTCAGATTTTGGCTTTCAATGATTTGTCATTCCAGAGGTGTGGGCAGAGAGGCACTAAATATGATGGAGTAAAACGGTCTATATTATACTTCAGCTTTTCATATACAGTTTGGAGTCCAAACTTTTGAATGGTAGTTAACAAGTTGAGATGTTCTAAGGGCTTATTATGGTTATGTCATCCTAATGTAAGACTTGCCTGACTGGTACTCCCTCCTCATCTGCTCTAGTTCTTCTCTGAAGCACTGCTCCAAAGTGTTGATCTTGCTGCTGAGTTTGCTCTCTGAGCGCTTGGTCCTGTCAGAAGATCGCACCTTCTCCAACTGTGCCTCCAACCTTTCCAGATGACTAAAAAGAACAGCGATGTTCTCCTTTAGCTCGCTTTCCACTTCAACCTAAGTACATATTTTGCACAGATTATGTACATATAGTTTAACATGTTAATAGATATGACAATGTAAATTTATGTGGTATTGCCAAACTAGATCTGCTACACACTGCTGCTGCAGAGCAAGTAGTTTTCTACTGCCAATAGATGCACAAACCTGCTGCTATGAGCATGTAAGATATGCTGCTGCATGAATAGGTGTACATAAATACCATAGCAGACAGGTGGAGCTGGGGGAGGTGGAGGGTTTCTGAAGTCCACTGAACCAGACTATTTAAATGTTGAGCGAGAAAGCTTAATAGCTGCAGAATCAGCTGAGGCCAATTAGCGTGTCATGTAAATGATTTGATGCAAAAGACATACCAGTCTGTCCCATCTAGTGTTTAATGACTGAACTATATACTGTATATATAAATTATATTTAATTAATTTATATAAGTATATACATAATGTACTAGTAGGTGTGCTCTCTACAAAGGCCTTTCATTTGTAGTTTGACTTTAAAACCACAAACGTTATACCACAGTGATATTTCACTATGACATAGCTCACTTGTTATATTTACTCAGAAAGACGCATTCACACATTTACCACTCTGTCCTGCAGCAGTGTGCGCAGCTGCTGGCTGCTCTCTGTGTGTGATTGAACTGTGGTTTTCATCTGCTCCTCTGCCCACTTCCTCAGTCTCACTGTCTGTTCCTCCACCTCCCTCAGACTCCTAGAGATGCTGCATAAATATACATACATACCACATTACATACTACAATTGCATTAATCTTCTATTGTATTAACTAATGCCATTAAGATATTGTGATTATGGCAAAGCTATGATATAACATAAATTCCAACATCTTATGTTTACTGTTATGGAAATGTCAGGTCAGGTCAAGGCGTCTTTTTGTCATTTAAATTTTACAAAACAATACCAATCAGTAGTATGATATTTTTGTTACTTCTTAAGTATTTGCTGTTTCGTAACTCTTTTAAGTGTTTGTCAGAAATGTTCAATGGCTTTTTTATTGTAGCCAAAACTATATATAAACTGACTTTCAAAAAGAACTCTACACTGAGGAATATTCATTAAAGTAAAAAGTGTGTCAACTAGCCCCGACCTCCTTTAATAAAGGTTAAATTGTGTCGAATAGACATCACTCTCACATTTGGGCTCATGCTAGTTCCCGGTTTCTTTCTCAATGTGTTTATTTGTCTTTGGCCCATATGCTTCTCTTCATGAGTCACTGTAAGCTATCTTGACCCATCACTATTACATAACAGGCCAAGCATAGCCAGCCAATTGCTTTGATTCTGTCACCATGAAAATACGTTTTCCACTGGGATCATGGGCAAGGCTCCATTTCAGCGCGCTGAAGCTGCCATCTGTGCTCCACAATGCAGTCAGGAGCTAATATTGTCGCTTAGATGGAGAGCATCACCTTGCACATGCCATGATGCCCATGTGGCAGCTCATAGACTGGCATTTGCACTATTTGGAGGCGTATCTGGTGAGACATTGGTTCCCCTGGGAGCCATTTGGTGCTGAAACACCAGACACTTCTCATGTTTCCTATTTACATCAGTCTCAACAGAACAAATCCTCCTGACAGCAGATTTGATAGAGTTGGAAAAGTATCGCAATAAGTGATGCCAAGGCTGTCAAGTCTCTTCACTAGTGCCCTTCACATAGAAATTTTATTAGAAGAAACTAGGGGCCTAAAATAGATTTCTGCAACAGGTCTGATTATTGTTTCTTTTATCAATTAAATATTAGCAGTCCCGCAGCCCAAACCACTTGAAAACATGTCTGCCAAGTAAAAATAAATAAATGAAAAATTAAATTCACGCTTCAGTATATTCCAGCTTGGCATGTCACATTTGGTTATATGAGACATGCAAGATTCAATAGTGTTTGGCCTTTTCTGTTTCTCATCTTTTCTCTTTTCTTTCGAGCATGTCAAGGAGCCATGTTTTTCTTTTATTGCTAAATACAATAACATTTTAAAAATGTACAAGAACAAGTGCCAGAGTACAAAAAAATAAAAAACTAATAACATTCCATTTGAAGGAATTTTTTACACTATGTCAGCTGTAAAACAATAATTAGTTTCTTCTTAATGAAACTTTCCATATCAAAAACATTTTTGTACAGTATGAATACAATTAATATAAACAAATTACAAATGGTTTCCTTGTCATTTTACAAGTCAATAGAAAGTAATCAGTATTTATTTCAAAATGCTCCAGCAGATGTTTTACAGTCAGTATATATTTTAAGTAATTGTTTTGTGAAACTTACCGAATTTAACTGCTGTTCAGAATTTGCACCAGTTCAAATCTTCAAAAAAGTTGTGTTTTTAATGTCAATAAATAAAAATCAATTTTTGTATTGCATTGTTAATGGACATTGTTAATTGCCATTACTTGCATTGGTTACGTGAATGATTCAATGACTCATAAAGACAGTCCACTAGTTTCATTCTTGAATGAATATTATACTCTCAAAAAGTAAAAATATAAAAGCTCTTTCGAATCTTACTAATATATACACACTTTAGGTATTTCACGAGTTCACGCTTACATATAATTAGCTGAAGTATGGTAATGCATATTTGGCGTGCTGTCCGGGGAAGGGCTCCGAGCTCGGGAATGGCCCGAACCTAGAGTACCCCCAGCCCCCCCAAAAGTGTAGTATGAACTCGAAGTGAGGAGATGGGGTGGAGGAGGGATGCTGATAAACTGTCAATGGATAGAGGTAAGTCAGCTGTATTTATATCATGGTGTTGATTAACTTGAGTGCGCTCCACCTGTGTTAATTATAGGCTAAGTATCTGACACACTCCTCCCGAACCTTGTTAATAAAACATCATTAATATGTAAGATAAGATACTTTAAGATACTAATAGGCACTGTTTAAGGGTAAATACGATACAAAGGTGTACCTTTTAAAATGGTACTGCCCCAGAGACAGCTTTTCAGAATCAGAATCAGAATGAGCTTTATTGCCAGTTATGTTTACACATACAAGAAATTTGCTTTAGTGACAAAAGCTCCATAGTGCAACAGAATGACAGCAAAAACACAATATACAAAATAGACAGTTTGTATGTACAGGTATGTTATGTGCAAATTTGAAATGTAAATAAGTATGTGTGTTAAATAAATAAATGTATAGTAGTGTTGTGTGTTCCACATTGTCAAGTGTTCATGAGATGGATTGCCTGAGCCCTGAGGGAAGAAACTGTTCCTGTGCCTGGCCGTTCTGGTTTGTAGGCCTACTTTTTTTTCTGAGAGTGTACATGTAAACCAATTATACCATGGCAGTTGCTACTGAGAAGTGGCTTTAATTGCTCTTACTTTAGATCCAGTCGTTGTATCTCCTTCTGTAAATCTCCAGTGGCGTTCCTCTGAGAAATGAACTTCTCTGACAGTGACACCTCTAGTTTTCCTATATCCTGAGACAGCTGGCAGATGACAAGACAATATAAAATACAGCTGTCATCACACTCACTTCACATAGTTTTCCATGTCCTTCTAGCTCCAAACTGTATCAAACCGAGCTGGTTAATTTTTTTCTACAAATATAAATTTGTTAACAAAGAATGTGTATTGGCATGTTTTGACATCAGCATTCATGGCAAGCTAGTATTCCCATGTGCATTTGACACACACACACACACACACACACAAGCTCTGGCTGTCCTCGCCCCCTTTCATTTTCAATTACCGTTATGGTGTGTGGTGCCCACTCCCCAGAGCTAATGCACTGAAATCACTGTGATTTACTGTTACTCCCCACACAGTCACCATGCACAGACTTCAGTATTTCAAGAAGAAAGGCCCACACTCATGCAATTTCATATCTAATGCACATGCTGGCTTGGTCACAATATTATTTATTTGTGTATGCCTAAGTAAAGGAAAACAAGTGCAGACATGCCAATGCCAGAAAGAACCATGGTCTTACCATATATAAACACACAGCGTCACACACGGCGGGCTTGAGTGAGCGGAGGCCAGAGGCCTAGAGTGAGGAACGGCCGGCAGATTCGACGAAGGAGCGGCCGGCAGGCTTGTGGCAACCACATGTGACGACCCCGGGCTGGATTCCGCTTCGTCCAC
>NW_015546072.1:969043-980616 GCF_001515605.1 Sinocyclocheilus anshuiensis | reverse complement strand
TTATGCACCAAGAGCTTGTAACACTCCAAAGAGAAAGGAAAAATTGAAATCGCATCATATGACCCTTTTAAATATGTTAATTTAAATATTAATATATTTTGACATTGCTCTTCAATGGCTTGGCCATTAATGTCTCACCTTGAGCTCCATGTCTTTCAGCTTCAGCTCCAGCCCAGAGTGTAAGTTGCTCACTTCCTGTTGAAGTTTCAGGATGTCCTGCCATCCAGCAGCACTAATGTATGATGACAGTTTAGCAATGCTAGCATCACATCTAAGGCAAAAAGAAATTTAAACAACTTTATATTCCATAATTTTGTCAACATTTTCATCTAAATCTTTAAAAAAAATGTAAAGTCTTTTGTACATATTTTACAAAAGTATATCATAAATTGCTTAACCACTGGTCAATGACCTTTCAAAATAACCCTTTGGATATATTTAATTGATTTTCAAGAAACAGTCTGTTTTGTCTGTCTGTCTACTCTTTATTTAACGTGACCTTTATTTTAAGTAAACAAAAATCGTTTTTCATAAAGTTACTTTTGGTGTTTTTGTATTGCTGTCATACAACTGTCATTAAAACACCTTTTGCTACATTTTTGCTTTTTAACTGGAAAACTCTTCTTCAGTTGCATTGTGCAGCAATAACATCAACATTTTCATGTTTTTAAAAGTTAATTATCAGAAATTAAATATTTATACATTATAATTATAAGGTCATAGAAACTATTTAAAGTAACAGTTAGTAGCAGCTACGTCAAGTAAAAACATAAAGTAGGTTTTTTCATACAAGATACAAAGACATTTTTCCTAAATTTTCCTTACAAATAAAACAAAACAAAATTGTGGAGCATTTATGGAACTGTAAAGATTGAAGTTTGATCTTTTGAAATAAAATAAAATAACAAAATAAAATAAAATAATTGTGTATTTCTATCTATTTCTATCTCTATCTATTTCCACATTCATTTGTATATAAATATTAGGCTTTTTTGAATAAACAAAAGCCAAGAAGACATCTCTCTAATAAGTTAACAAGTTAACAACTAAGCTAGTTGTTTGGAAATATGCATTCTTACTGTCACATTTATTTTCAGTTAGTTTCAGTGTCATGGACTTTTAGTTTGTATTCATTAGTTCCTGTGTTTGTGTGTCGCTCTTCCTTTGTTGTCATGGTTACTGTGATTACTAGTTTGTTCCGTTCAGCTGTTTCTATTATTTACCTCATTATTCGTTGTGCTCCTAAGTTCCTGCATTTCCTCAGTTCAGTGTCTGGTCACATTTGCGTTTTGGAGTGTTTACTGCTGCCTTTGTGTACTATTATTATGAAAGATTCATTTTGGAACTTCTTCTGTATGTGCACACACTTGTGACACTTACACATGAGTGATCATTTTATTTTCAGCCTCATTGTTATAAAACATAATTAGCAACACAATCATAATCATTTATGAATCACTCATAGTATTGTGAAATAACAGCCTAGTCTTTGAGTTCATGGTCATGTATTTAAAATGATGACTGTTTTTGGTGCAAAAATAGTTAACATTATAAGTGGACTGCAGGGAAAATAAAATGAAAAAAAAAATCTAAACAAAATGAGAAATTATTGTTTAATTAATCTTGTAAATTGTGACCTTGCCACTCTGCCTCTGAGATCCCCAATACCCGTCATGTTCTTGTGATCCAAGCTCTTGACTGCAAAAGTTGTCCCTGCAGCAAGGTTGTCTCTCTCAATAATCTGGGCTTCCAGCACCTGGGGAGACAGAAGATTGTTCTGTCCTCACGGTCATATAACAGTGTGATTGCTCATATCAGCAGTCACTCACTGTAATCACAGTTTGACAGACGTCAGTATTTTTCCATTATAATGCTGGAGTAGTTATTAGAAGGATCTTGTTTTTTTCTTTCTTTTTAAAAGCTTCTAAATTGGATAATGTACCTCGAGTACATATTTTATAATTGTAGAGGGAAAGACAAAAGTGGTTTAGCCCAAGCAATTAGGCCTAGCATATTCTTATTTTTTCCCGTTGCTAATCAAGCCTGTGTTTCCTGGTTACGTCGTTACTTTTCAGGGACAAAAAAAAAAAGCCTCATTCTGGCCATGGTATGAGCTTTGATTTATTTGATTCATTCATTTTTTATGCACATATTCTGCATAATGTATCCCATCAGGTAAATGGTTCTGCTGGCCGGCATGTTTCCTCAAATTGTACCTCGCTCATCCAACATTGTTAAATTTTTGCTTTCACATTAACAGTAAATGGAAAACTTTGAGATGCTTTGATTATTGATCTAACTGTCAATCAATGTAATTAGTTCAGACCTTTCTGAACATTGAAGTAAACACAACGAACCCCTTTCACATTTCCAGGGTACTCAGAAGCAGAAGTCATCATAGTTGGGTAAACTTTTATAGTGGTAAATGGAAAATACAGCAAATATATTGTAAATATATTTTAGAATATATAATATAAAATATATTTAATAATATAATATAATATAATATAATATAATAAAGTCATTATAATTGTTCATTTTGCACCTGGATGTCTTTGCTGAGCTGTTTGACAATGTGAGTTATGATTTGAATGTGGTTCTCCAGTAGTTTTCTAGCAGACGACTCCATTAGGACTGAACCCTGAGTTGCACGTAGACCAGTCACCACATCGTCCCTGATCTTCATGGCTTGTTCCAGTAGAATGCTCAGAGTGCGTTCCTGATTGGTCATGTGGCTCTCCATATGTCCTATAAGCATTTAATTCAAAACATAATTACACAACTAGCACTCATTTGCTAGAGCCCCATTTTATTAGGCCTTTAAACATAAACAGTCAAGCCCACAGAGAGTTAAAGTAAAGTCTGGCAGTAAAGAAGTTTTATTTTCAAAGGCTGGTCACCAGAAACTTAATTTTAAAATCTCTTCATCAAAGGCAAAACAGCCTGTTACATCTCATTACAGTGTAATGTGAACTTATTTGGTGTCATTTAATATTGTAAAATGTATAGTATAATTAGTAAACAGAGTCTGATAATGCTTTACTTTATAAAAGAAACTACAGTAAACAGCCATACTGTCGAAATGAAGCTTAATCAAATGCCTTTTGAAGCTGCAAGAATGCAGCCCTGTTTTCTCTTACATTGCATTAAATGTAGTGAGCATAACTCAAGGGCTCCAGCAAACTACATCAACTATTGATTATCTGCCGCTGAGTACCGTTTCACTCTGATGAGCTCATATAGAGTATTCATTTAGCAGAGATGAATCCTTTTGATTGAGCATTTACAGTTTTAATATAGCCATCCATCATAACATAGCAGCAATGACAAAAGAAAGTGTTAAAATGTGTATGCATGTGCTATATACAGTATATATATATATATATATACTGTAAATATATAGTGCAAAGTAAAGTTGAAATCTTTACTTACTTGTGAACTGTTTCCCTGTAGTCTATGTTTGTTTAGTCTGATCTCTTAGCTACTGCATGGCATGTTCTGACAGGAGTGTGCCATTACTTGACAACTAGATAATGCAGACAATTTGCAAATATGGTATTTTAAAAAAGTACATCTGCTTGTCTAAATATAATGTAATTACTACTAATTAACATTCTATTCTGCGAAGGATGACAGCTTTAGGATGATGCAGTTCATCATGCTATAATTTGACAAAAATTAAGTACTGAGATATAAGCCAGACATCTCAGACTCCTCATTAATTCTCATGGGCTTCTCTGGCCAGAGTGCCAGTAATGATTTCCCTTTTGTGATTTGTAACACATCTATTATGCAATAGCAAATGTACTCAGTATTCCCACGCTTCAAAGCTAAGTGGTGATGGTCTCTTCAGGGGAATTATTAATGTCCTAATGTGTGCTGTTACTTGCTGTGTGTAAAATCAATTTGATACACATAAACATTTTAAACATCACAGCTCTTCGTCAAACAGACATGCCTTTACAGCAGCTGTTACAGCCTTTATAGAATTAAATCATTCAAATTCTCAGATCTTTAAAAGGAAAATCGAGTGGGTTTTATTGTGGGCGGTATTCTCTTGGCTTTGCCTTCACTTTTAAACCGATAGCATGGATATTTACACTGTTACAATGCTAGTAATTGTAATGGAAAAATAATATAAAAATTATATACAGTTAAAATTCGTCAAATCTAAAGGTGTCTTTACACAGTCCAGGTAAAGCTAGCTAATATGCGCCTGCTCAAAATGTTGTGTAAATGCGCAATAGTGCATAAAAGCCAGGCTAAATTATGCCTGCTCAGACCCAACTCAGCTCCTATATCAAAGTAGTGTAATTGCTGTGTAAATGCATTTATGCCCCTGTGCCACATTAGACACACAAATTCCACTTCAGAAGCACTTCTCTGCCACCTTTACAGTGTAAAATTGCAATATGAGTTGCCTCACCATGTATGTTAAAAAATGTAACGTCATAATTTAAAAGACAATATATAATACCTTATTGTAGTTGTATTGTAGTTATTTTTGAAGTTATATAGGCTATATCTATATATCTATCTATATCATAGCCTATATATATATATATATATATATATATATATATATGTCTTTATGTTATTATTGATGTAGGGGAGAGCGGGGCACAATGTAACACTTTTTGACTTTCTGAGTTTGTGTAAATCCACATGGAGTTCAGAATATAATCTTCTATCCACAGTAATTTTACACTTGTCTAGTACAAATATGTCGCTTTGTTTCATAATTACAGTGTATACGTTTTTCTTTATTTACCCTCAAAAAATGGAAGTGAAATGTGACAACATGCCCCGTGTAAATTACATTGCTAATGTCATAGAATAGCACATTGTAACGCAGTGTTACAACGTGCCCCATCTGCGCAACTGGCATTTAAAGCTGGTTAGTGTCTTCTGCTAGTTATCAAAGCATTAAAAAACTAGCTAAAGTGATAAATAACAGATTGGAGATTAAAATAATAGCTGATTTGTCTCATGTTAAATTAATAATAAAAACAGATGTCTCAGCAGAAGAGCTCGTCCTTGGGCTCGACGTGCTTCGAGAAGCTGGTGGTGGAATCGGCAGCATCCAGTGAGGATGAGCTGGCCAAAAACGCTAGTGACCTGGTAAGTGTGGTTTTAAAAAACAAGATAAACAGGAAAGTGACCTGGGTGTGCTTTTTGCATCCTGAGAAATTATTTTTTTTCTTCACGCTTCACTGTCTCATTAACTGACCTGCAAATTGAATATTGTCAGGTCATCTCCCATGTAGGGTATTTAGACAGCAGTTGACATTAAACATGTTGACTGATCTGTCAATGTGTGATTTAGAGAGACTAAGAAGTAACTTGATTCATAATGTCACATAATGTCAATGGCACTTCATTAGATAACAACATATCAAACCAATGGCATCTGCAAACACATTCTTATAGACCTTTAGTAACTTTACTTTTCACAGCCATTTTTGCAAATACTTTTTACTAACTAGTGTCAGTGTCACTTGTGATGAATGTATGTAGTCATTTCCCCTCAAATGGGGAAATGTTTACACAAGTATCCTAGCAGAGTGACTACAGGTGAAGTTCATCACATCAGGATTCCCATAATACATTTCCACGACTTTCCCATGATTTTCCCAATTGTTTCTAAATACTGGATAAAGGTTTTTATAAAGATTGCACTCCCGTCACTGCGCCCTTGATCTGTGTCATGAATGATAGCCATTGCCTTAAGTAGTGATGTTGTTAACAAGTAGCAGCTTTTGTGGCTATCACACTTGAGAGTTTGGAATGACACATCTGTCTTAATGAGGCTGTTATGTGCAACAAAGCAAACTTCTGAATATTTATTATCTGCAATCTTAGGTGCAACTAGTGCAATGAGTTGAAGCTCTAAAGTTTTGGCTGAAAACTGCTGCAGGT
Organism: Sinocyclocheilus anshuiensis; assembly: GCF_001515605.1. Taxonomy (NCBI): domain Eukaryota; kingdom Metazoa; phylum Chordata; class Actinopteri; order Cypriniformes; family Cyprinidae; genus Sinocyclocheilus; species Sinocyclocheilus anshuiensis. The sequence goes on along the minus strand of NW_015546072.1, from coordinate 974,697 downwards.
TGTCAGCTGTATTATCGGAGGCATTATTCCCTTTGTGCAAATATTATTTAACAGTAAATAAATGAAATCAGCTGTTACACACTAAATGTAATCAACAGCATAAACAGGACTTTATAAAGTTTTTCTTCAGGTATAAGAAATTAAAAAAAATATTTAATCTATTTTTTCAGACAATGGAAATGCAAGAGAAAGCAATACTTATAAGAACCTGTTTTTTAGGCTATTAATTTATAATGTTGTGAACCTCCTGACATCATTATTGGCCCTTCATTTCATTATTTTGTGAATCCCAATTGGTCATGTTAAAAATGAATAGACAGCAAGATCAGTGGTTGAATATTTAGAAGGTAGGAGTTTAAAAGTTTGTTGAGATTTTTTGATGTAATGCTGCAGAAAGAGAAAAAAATACTTATGCTTAATTATTTGAAGGGCTTATATTTATTAAAGTGATAGTTCACAAAAAAAAGTGCTGAAAATGTACTCACCCTCAGGCCATCCAAGATGTAGACGAGTTTGTTTCTTCATCAGAACAGAAATTGGAGAAATGTATTATTACATTACTTACCAATAGATCCTCTGCAGTGAATGGGTGCTGTCAAAATGAGAGTACAAACAGATGATAAAAACATCACAATAATCCACAAGTAATCCACACGACTCCAGTCTATCAGTCTGTTAATCTCTTATGAAGTGAAAATCTGCATGTTTGTAATAAGCAAATCTATCATTAAGGTGTTTTAACTTTAAATGGCCTCTTCTGGCATTTGTTTACAACTGTGAACTATTTGAAACTTGATCTGTGCATATTTCTCTCCTAATTCAAATGAGACCTTTTCCCTGAAGAAAGCACTATTATGGATAGAGGTTCTTTTTTTTTTTCTTTTTTGCAATGAAGAAACAAACTTATCTACATGGGCTGGACAGCAACATTGCAGAATAACTACCTTCTTCAAACTCAGAGGGATGTATATATGTGACCCTGGACCACAAAACCAGTCTTAAATCGCTGGGGTATATTTGTAGCAATAGCCAAAAATACATTGTATGGGTCAAAATTATTGATTTTTATTTTATGCCAAAAATCATTAGGATATTAAGTAAAGATCATGTTCCATGAAGATATTTTGTAAATTTCCTACTGTAAATATATTAAAACTTAATTTTTGATTAATAATATGCATTGCTAAGAACTTAATTTGGACAATTTTAAAGGCGATTTTCTCAATATTTTGATTTTTTTGCACTCTCAGATTCCAGATTTTCAAATAGTGGTATCTTGGCCAAATATTGTCATATCCTAACAAGCCATACATTAATTGAAAGCTTATTTATTCAGCTAGTATCTTATGACTGGTTTTGTGGTCCAGGGTCACATATTACCATTTGTGTAAGGCATCCTTAAATAAAAGAAACAAAACAAAACAAAATAGAACTAAACAAAACCTAAAAACAAAAGTAGTCATATATTCAGTGTAGGCAGTTTGCATTAGGCTTCTTATATGAAATCTCAGATATTTATGGAAAGATCAAAATCTCTGCATGTAATATGATAAAGTATGTGGGTTTGAGAAGTTCAGTGACATTGTATGCAGAGAAGGAAATGAAAGAATCAGTGACCCATTTAGCCTGATCCATAATTAAACCCTCTACCATATCTTTCCCTCCATAGCAATTATATAATACCTTACTGCCATACTGGTTCTGTTCTTCTGTTTGAAAATGTAACAAATAGGGCTTATTTCTCATAAATTAGAGAGACTGTTAGATATAGATCTATGCAATGTCACTGTAGAGCAGATTAGGTAAGGTCATAAGTGAAGAGTGCATACAACCACTATTTTGGTGGTGCTCATGGCAGTCCTCTTGTCATCATGTTTTTATTACCTCACCATGAAGGTTTCTGTCACCAGCTGAGAGAGGAAGAAGCTTCTGGCAGTCAATGTACTTTCTGGCTCTTAGAGAATAATAAATTTTGCCAATATGCTGACTTGTTTTAGTGAAGTGTCAGGGCTGCATAATCTTTAATTATTAAGAATGTCCGTTTGGTTTAGTACACGTAGTTACTGTATATATAAAAAACCCAATAAAAAAATAATTAAATAATCTAGTCATGATACTTTATGTAAGTGGGTCGCTTCACTGTTTGTATTGTTTTAAAGGGGACATCAGATGCCCATTTTCCACAAGTTGGTATGATTCTTTAGGGTCTTCATGAAAAGTCTATAACATACTTTGGTTAAAATTTCTCAATGGTAGAGAAAAACAACACCCTTTTTACCTTGCCAAAAACAGCTCTGTTCACAGCAACCCGTTTCAGTGCATGTCCCTTTAAATGCTAATGGGCTCTGCTCACCCCACCCCTTTCTTCCGTGGGGTGAGCAGTTCTCTGAGACTGTAAACTTTAGCCGCATTTAGCCGTGGAAATTGCTAACTAGCACAATATTAGGAAAGGCGATCTGCAAAGATTCATATAATAAAAAAACTTATACTCACTTCTTCTGTAGGTGAGGCTGGATCACGAATGATTCGCACGAACATAAACGCATTTAGGTAGATTGGGGGTACATTCCCTTCAAAAACAAAAGTATTCCACTGAATAAAGGCCTCCTGTAGCGAAACAATGTGTTTTTGTAAGAAAAATATCCATATTTAAAAACTTATAAACAGTTTTCTCTAGCTTGCACTAACTGTCGTACGTGAAAGCCATTATGGGCGGATGATGTAGGATGTATGCGTAGCGCATGCTATAATATAACTCTGATTGGATTTGTCTGAAAGAAGAAAGTCATATACACCAAGGATGCCTTGAGGATGAGTAAATCATGGGGTAATTTTCATTTTTGGGTGAACTAACCCTTTAATTCAGGAATGAGCTAGGTGACTTTTTAATAAGTGAGTCATTGAATCATTCACTCAACCGATTCGAACACTGAATCATTCTGGAAACAAATACTGTTGTGTGCTGCTTGGACACAACTTTGTGTGGAACTATTTTCGTTGGCTGAGCGAAATTATACAAACTACCTGGGACATTATTGTGTCTAAAATGTAAGTTATTCAATATGTACTTCTTGTTCATTGCCCTGTTGTATATAAAAGCAAATTTCATACTCTGTATCTTACATAATTGCGATTCATGCCATGCCTATCAATAACAATCTTGCTCGCCTGTGACATGTCGAATTATTTTGACTTCTAAAGCCAATTTAGATGACATTTTCCACCTTAGTTTTGCAAACAATAGTTTCTCAGCAAACAAAATATTTCTCAGTTCAGTTGTGTAGTCTTCACAATCTTTATTTGTTGGCCTAATTCAGTTCTTTTGAACTTCTCATCATCTTAGTTTTGACACACATGCTGCTCTATTAATGGCCATAGCTGGTCACTCAAATGAACCTTCACTACTCCATGTTCCCTCATTAGTCTTTTATGTCTTTTTATTAGTCTAATGTCTACATCAAGGTAAACTACGCTTTTCCACTTTCTGGACCTTAATATATAATGAGTAGTGTATGTAATTTGAGGTAGCTTTATTAGTCCTGTTTAATTGAGTTTCAAAGCACTGCGATTAACACTTCCTCAGTCAGTTTATTTGTAGCGAGAAGATGTTTGAGTCATATTTCCTGACACATACAATGGTAAACCACAATAGGTTGTGCTTTTCTGTGACTGGAGCCCTTTGATCACTTATGTGAATACTCCATACCATCAAAGATTCCATCAACATCCTCCCCCAGGGGCACATAGGAAATGAGCTGAAATGTGTAAACCACATAACATCAGAAATAAATTTTCTTACAGGCTGCTTGGCTTAATGTTGTAGTGTTTCTCTGCCTGGAGCAGAAGTGCCGGTGTAATATCCTCATGCCCTGCATAAATGAGATGGGCACACATGCCAGGATGACTCAGGGTTTTTTTCTAGATCTATTGACTGTGTAGGGTTGTTATCTCATATTCTTGTGTTGAGATTGGGGTTATAGATAAGACTAACAAGACGCTGGCAGTAAACCAAGGTTTATCTTCGTGAGCAATTCTTCAAGTTGAGTCCTTTGTTTTTGTGGTGTTGTGTTTTACAGGCTTGGATATTAATATATAAGAAGTGGAAATTAACCAAATTTTGTTTGTTTTTTTGCTTATTTCAACCAAGGTGTCAAGTGTTAACAGGATCTAAATAGCCACTGCTGTTAGATGCCTTTGCTACATTATGTGGCAGGCATCTTTCTCTATTTGCAGGCATTCAAAAGATGTGTATTCTGGCAATTTACTTATCAACTGCAGTTATTTTATAATATATAGTAATATGTAGTATGTGTATGGTAGTATAATTATAGAAGTTCTATTTAGAGCCCGACCGATATGGTTTTTTTGGGGCCGATACCGATATTCAACTTTAATTCAATTCAATTCCATTCAACTTTATTCCGTTGGTTTATTTAACTTCGGAACATTCATTCACGGATTTGCGCTACTGTCTTCACACACAGACGAAACTTACTAGAGAAGTGTGAAGTGTGACATAATATACCTCTGTAAATAAATACAATATCAATTCACGTCTCGCGCACTTTATTGCCCTTTGAACGTAACGTGTACGTTCCCTTGGAACTGGAATCATGGAACCATGCTCGAATGTTGCTGCCTGAACAAGAGACCTCCTTACTGAAGTGAAAGTGTTGACGATCGGTCGGCGCCGGACCGCGAATTTAACCACCCGTAACTCCCAAACCCATGCCACCACCCATATATGAAAAGAAAATGCTATTGAAACTTAAAAAAAAACAGTCTGAGATACATTCATAAAAACCTCCACCCCAAATTCAATATTTAAGATTTTCCTCAAATATTTTGAGCATCGCGAACAGTGAGCTTGCTGTGCTTGTACAGTATGTTCTCTACTAGCGTGTTTATTCTTGTGTCCCGTCTCTGGCCTCTGTTAGTTTCCTGGTTATAGACTTGTAATGTTTTAAAATATTTACAGGGCTGAAGCAATACAGTACAAACCAATGGGCTGGTGTCTCTGCATGGGCCAGTCCTTGGCCAAAAAAACAAACAAAACAAAAAACCTGTATCTGCCCCAAAGTGCGTCGGGCCACCGGGAAACGGTATGTCAGATTACTAATCCAGCCTTGATCACAAGTCAGGATGCACTCCAAGAAAAGTCTGTAAAAATATGGCCCAATGTTCTGTGTTAATATAAGCGAATTTTCCATATAGAAAATATTTTTCACTCAGATTGTTTATGGGTTTACAGATTTTACTAGATATGTTTTACTCATATTTTGAATTATGCAAATGTTTGGTACTTTGCACATTCTTGTGGTGCCATCAGCCAATCAGCGTTGTCATGACATAATTTTTCTGTGGTTTGTTAGTCACATGGCATTTAAAGCTCAGGTGATTTACTCTGGCTTCATGAGCAAAAATGGCAAATGTCCCTTTGCGTACCTCCAGGTGGTCCTGTGTCAGCCAAGCAACTACCACTGAGATGAATGGGAATAGACTTTTTTGAACATTAAACATTAGTTTTTTCCTCAGTACAATTCAGTTTTATTAATTTAATCAGCTCTGAGATCTTTAATATAATATATTTTATATATATATATATATATATATATATATATATATATATACATACGGGTGCATCTCAATAAATT
>NW_015546072.1:960476-969026 GCF_001515605.1 Sinocyclocheilus anshuiensis | reverse complement strand
TAAAAAAGAGTGAGCATTTTAATTGTCCTGTCAATGAGATTTTCTTGAACTCATTAATCAAGTCAATGAAGAAAAAAAACCAATGGTTGTTCATCTTCTCTTTTTTAAAATGCATTATTTATTTAATTAATTATGGCAGACAATTAATAAATATGAGTTCATAAGGAGTTCATTAATTGTTTTCTTTTGACATGTAATTGGTTTAATACTTAATTGTCAACTATTTATATAATTATTTAATTAGAAATTAAGAGGTAAATCTGCTGTATGTTTGAAACAGCGGCACTAATGTGGTATGTGCGGTCTGTTCTCTGGGTAATCGATATGTTTACTAGCCTGCACTAGGCTCTTCTGTCGGCCTGTTGAAAGCACATGAAGTGCTTGCACTATAAAACCATTTTTTGTCCTTTGCTTTTATTTTGATCAAACAGTGGCTAACAAATTACAGCATGAAAGGCCTTCATTGGGTTATTTTACATTAAAGAAAACTGTAATTTAACCCTACACATCGCTAGTCTGTTGTCTGGTGTATGTGGTATGACAACATGTTTAGAAAGGAACAGGTGAATATTTATAAGATAAAGCCGTCTCTTTATTAAATGTTTTAACATGGTAATTGAGCAAATAATTTGCAGTTCAATGGAAGTTATCAAGAAGAGATGGTCTAAATGCACTTGCAAATGAAGCCATATGAAACACACCTCTGCTTCTCATGTGAATATGTTTGTCTCTTAAAAGGGATAATGAATGTGCATGATGCTATAAAGGGCAGCAGTTGGCAGTCGTTGGGTTCAGTGAGCATGTAGACCCACTGGATAAAATGTGTTTTGGATTTCACCATTGTCAATGTCATCAGAACAACGGTGGTGTGTATGTGCTGTTGCAGGACGTGTTGATCCAGAATGGAGTGTGTAAGTACCTAATCCAGGCCATTGTGTGTTTGTCTGCTGTAGTGAAGCTCATGATCTACTTATTGTTTAGCAGAAGTTGTGAAATTAATTGTGGGGTTCTCTGTAGAAAATAAGGACATTCTGATTTCAAAATAGATGCTTGTGAAACAGGGTCATTTATTACCACAGATGCAATTTGCAGTCACTCTTGTGATAATCTGTGATAACTTGTTTATATGAGTAGAAGAAATCATAGGAAATGTTGCAGTGAAGGAAGCCTTTGGAAATATTGTTTATTTGCGTGTGTGTGTTTTATTTTTTTAATGAGGCAGCTGTAGGAAATAGAAATATGAATAATATACTGTAATATACACTTTTAAAAATAATGGTTCCATCACAATCTTAAACATTCATTGAAACTTCCAGTTGCACAAAAGGTTCTTTATAGTAGAGGACAAAAAAGAGAAATTCTTTCATATTTATTAATTTAAATGTTCATACCCATTTCCCATATTTTTATATTTAGAATATTTTTGTCATCATTCTAATTTATCTTTAAAAATACTCAAAAAAGTAAAAATACTTAAAAAATAATTTAATAACACGTTTAAATATAATCTTTAGCTAATCTCAAAAATGAATGTTCATTTTTCATGTTGTACTTTATAATATTGTGATACCTATTTGTCGCATTTAAAATGATTGTGTTATCTCAGATGTGGGTTTCTTATGGTTGCAATGGGAGTTTTTAAGACAAGATGCTTGCCAGGCAAAGGTTTTAACCTATAATCCACTGAACAAACTGTACGTCTAACCCTTACAGCCTTGATTCATTCTTGAATATGGTCACAGCCTTGTTTTGTCAAATTGAATACGATCAGTTGTGGGTGTCACAATCTGTGATGGCGAGGACCAATGGAGACAAGGAATAAACAAATCAGTCTTTAATCCATGGGACACAGGGTACATCAACACTGGAGACAGCAGGAAACACATCAACATAACGCATACAACCAACAGAGACAGACTGCACAGACTAGGACTTAAATACAGGGGATGATTGGGGAAACACAGGTGTATGGGATGACTAATCAAACTAATTAACAAAAAACGAGGACAGGAACATGACCAAATAAGGGAACAGAAACAGGGACAAAACATGACACAGACAGTCCAAGATCCTGACAGTGGGCTGGTCTCTGAGGAAATAGCAGCTGTGGCAACATGATCTTAATCTGTAAATTTCTTGGTAATGGCTGATAGTGGTAGTAATAGTGTTGCAGTGATGTAGTGTTATTAAGTTAAGTTGTATCGTAGGGCTGTTTAGCTGCATCTTCACACCTCCCTATATAAAAAAACAGTCCTCCTCTTCTCACTCTTTTAAAACATAATTTTATCACATGATTTGAAGATTGCATCACACGCCATGGATTTGTTTGCTTAACCTTTGTTTGCTTAACCTTAGAAACGAATGGCACTACTGCTCAATTTTAGTTTAGGGTTAGGGGATATGTCTCAGTTATTTAAAGGGATAGTTCACCCAAAAATGAAGTAAAATTCTATCATTAATTACTCACCCTCATGTCGTTCCAAATCTGTAGGACCTTCATTCATCTTCAACATAAATTGATATTTTTGATGAAATCTGAGATTTTTCTGACCCTCCATAGACAGCAATGCAACTACCACGTTTAAGGCCCAGAAAGGTAGTAAGGACATTGTTAAAATAGTCCGTGTGACTCAGTGGTTCAACCTTAATTGTATGAGTCTACAAGAATACTTTTTGTATTGTACTTTTTGCGCAAAGAAAACAAAAATATCAACTTTAAATACCTCAGAATGCCGCCTCCTGCGTCAGCAGCACCACACGCATATGTCTGAACGTGCATTGAAGACTGACACAGAAGAGAAGAAATTGCTGAATAAACACATTATTTTTGTTTTTTTTTGTGCACAAGAAGTATTCTCGTAGCTTCATAAAATTAAGGTTGAACTACTGATGTCACATGGACTATTTTAACAATTTCCTTACTACCTTTCTGGGCCTTGAATGTGGTTGTCTATGCAGGGCCAGAAAGCTCTCGGATTTCATAAAAAAATCTTAATTTGTGTTCTGAAGATGAACAAAGGTCTTTCATCAAGAGGTTTCAAGAGGTTATTTCAGGGTTCCCCATGGCTCATCTGTCCTCCATTTGTCTGTGACTGTAAGAGAGAAAGAAAAATGGCAATATGCTTGTGGGTGGTTTAAGTTCACAAGTTGGTCAACTCTGTGCTCATATTAATATGTAGATGTCTTTATGATCGGTTAATAGATATGATTTTTTTGTGTCGATGCTAATTTACATATTTGCATTAGTTTAATGAATAAATCAATGCATACCAGATGACCTCTGTTCCCTTCAAGGCATCAACGTATGCTAACAGGCCTGTTTCATGTGGCTTTATTGTGACAAACACAGAGGCAAACCTTCCAGAGAAATAAAAGTGCCATTCAAAATGTCCTAGAATTACCTCAAGCAAAGCATGTGTTTTTGCTAGATAAGCGCAGAAGTCTACTTGAAATTTGACTGGAGGTCCAGAACAGTATTTAAGGTCACAGTCACAGAGACTCGAGACATGCTTTTGTTTCCTAATTCCTACTTGACCTCTGTTTCCAACCATATTAACTGGCACGTTACATTACTGCTAATGTGCATCGAGTTCTGTCACAGAGAGTATTTCTCAAAAACTGTCAGTAGTTAAGTATTTGCATGTTTTAGCTCAAATCAGAAATGTACAATAACAAATGTACAAACAAATCCTGCTGCAAGCAGCAATTAGGGGGCCCAGCACAACAGAGGCAGAATGAGCAGCAAGCATGGCTTGGAGGATAAGACAAAACGCAACAATGAAGAAAATACATTTTAAGGTGATTTTACTCAAACTGTCTGAAATTCATAAATTCAATCATTAGTGATTTAATGGTTTATATATTTTGACCAATAGGTGGCACTGGTATCAAATTGATGTGGTGTGGTCAGTGTGCGGTAACAATGACACACATAAAACTTGGTGTCAGCATGTCAAAGCTTTGCAGAGATACAGCCTCAGATGCAGTTTGGCATCATGCTGTCAAATTTGTTAATGCGGTAAATGAAAACCATTTTGCCTATTGACACGAAATCCGTAACTTTTTTGCCAGCATGGTCTGAAGATGATTTGGGTCGAATTTGGTGAAAATTGGACCAATGGTCTAGGAGGAAAAGGTTTTCAACATAAATCAAAATGGCAGACAGGAAGTTCAGCTGATTATGGCATATAGCATATATTTTATTTATCCATGTTTGATGTGCTCTAGATATGTGCGTTGATCACTTTCTATGTGAATAAAAGCCTAAATTTAATTTGTTCATCATATTAAGTGACTGTGTTTAAGGGGGCTTTCACAAAGTTCAGTTGCCTGGTCTGGTGACTTTTTGGTTCCGAACCACAAACCATCAGAGTGGCAGCTGTTTACCTCTGTTATTAGGTAACAACTATGCAGAAGAAGGCAAAATGAATGGATGCTTGCTTGCTTCATTTTTGAACCTCTGATTTTTTAAAAAACGGATTCATTTCCAAAGCGCCAACACAGATGACACATGCGTCTATTTGTCACGACTGTAATGCAAAGGTACAAAAGAATGCGGGAGTCAATTTCTGCGAGCAGAAATGAGATATGAATTTTCTCTGCTTGCAGTGTGGCAGTCACACTTTTCAGGAAAGTGAGTAAGTAAACACATAAATACACAGTTTGACCAATTCATATGTCATTATAATGGTTCTCTTCTGTGATTCAGTATGATTGCTTTCACAATTCACATCAGAAGTGAACCATATCAGAGTTGACCCCCCTTTTTAGGTGTGCATCTAAGTTCAGAAAACAGCATTTACATTTTCCAAACAAACCAAACTCTGATGTCAAATGAACCCAGGTGCATACCAAAAGTGCTAGTGTGAAAGCCTCCTAAGTCAGAAGAAAAGAAAAGTTTTGGTTGCGTGGACTTTCAATGGAGGGACAGAAACCTCTCAGGTTTCATTAAAATATCTTTATTTGTGTTTCGAAGATAAATGAGTCTTATGGGTGAAAAACTGATGACAGAATTTTCATTTTGGGCTGAACTATCACTTTAAATATAATGAAATTTGATGTTCATTCACATCAGAAAAAGCCATTTTATTTTGTTTTATTCCCCCCATGGATGCCACCATGTTCAGATCACATGACCAGCTCATATAATTGACACTAATAATAGCACTATACGAAACAAACATATTGCTTTTAGCCAGCTGTCAAACATATTACCCATTATAACCCAACAGCTTTGCTATCAAATGTCAGAAGGTGTGCATGCATCTACACCAATAGGTGTCAGTATAAAGTCCAAGACTATTGAAGCTGATAAGACAAATAAGATACAGCTAAATGCATGCCTTTAAGGCCTAATCCTGATTTAAAGGTTAGATTTCCAAATGTTACATTCAGTGATTCTCAATATTAGATTTCCTAGTGTGTAATAATAATAAAAAAAGTATTTTTTATTGCCCCATGCCTGGGTCAGTGGAATTTATTTCCATAACCTTGTCACCAAACAGCACCATGTTAAACTACAGGGGCAGTCCCGCTTTGGGATGAAGTGCTCGAGGACATACTGGTCGTGATAGATAAATGATTGTCCCATGCATGTTTGACCCTGCAGTCTTGTGGTTACCAGACCAGATCTCAACCACTCTACTAAACCCCACAGATTTAAAGACATTCTCACTGCACTTCTAGCATGTTTGTGAAGTCAAAACATAAAATACTGCATTGACAAACACAGACTCTACTCCACTATACAGTCTAAGCCTCATCTGGTGCTCATCCTTTCCTCTGTAATACCTGCTTTCAGACTGCAGTCTAACAAACCACTGAAGTAACGTCCCACACATGGGTCTCAGATTACACTAAGAGTCTGCTTTACTCTGATAACCTGTAATTAGAGCTGCCCTGAGTAAAAGCTGTGAAGCTGGATTGTTATAAATGTTCAACTGCTGCTGTAAGGAGTGTTAGACGGTACACGTTATTTAATTAAATAGTGTTTTAATCCCTCTTAGTTCAAGGCCCCATGAAACTCATATATGAAAGTTTTATGGGTTTTAGCGCATGTCTATTGGCTTTGAGGTCATCTGTATGCTAATATCCCAATGTCCCAAACTGGGTCCTGTAAACCAGTTCAGGGAACTGCCAGGGGTTTGTGGTCTGAAAACTAATATTAAATAAAAAAAGGTCAAATTAAAATAAATAATAAAAACAAAATACATATTTTATATATATATCTTAATAACACACACACACACACACACACACACACACACACACAACGCGACCCTTAACTGATATCAAAGAACCATAAATATGCAAATGATTTGTTACAATATTAGAAATTTTCATTTAAAATATCAGGGGGTACTTCAGGTAAATATTTTACAAAAAAAGTCTGTGAATCCCTTTGCTGGTGCAACATTCCCTTTTAACAAATAATACACACAAACAAAGTGGTCTCTTTCTTTTCTGGGAAAATGAGCCAAAACATTGATAAATCATTTAGCACTGCAGATTTTTTGTCTAATAAAACACTTTCTAGAATGAGAATGACCCTACCCCCAATACCAACTCCTATGAATGCTTCTGTTTCAGGATAAATAATGGTAATTTTGAGTCACATCATGTGATTTCACAGTGTGGTAATTTATCACAAGTTAAAAATAATGTAAAGATTTAAATAATGTAAAAAAAATATATATATAATGTCACAATTACAAGTAAAACTTTTTTACATGGTCTTTACAGGGCTGTATTTGTCAGCATCGTGTCCTTTCTTTCACAGCCGTGAATTGTATAAATTAGGTGTAATTTGCTTAGATGTAGCACCTCAAATAAAAAATATCAAATAAAGATTTCTTATATTTTAATAAGACCAGGTTTAAGGTTTTGTGAGAGCTGAGCAGTATAAATGTTGAAGAAGTTATATAATGTTGCTTTAGCACCCCCTCAGGAAACTTGCTTCGGAGGTTGTCTTCAAAATACAGATCTCTCTGTCATGTACAGTTCAAGCTTCTTTTCTGGGAAAATGAGCCAAAACATTGATAAATCATTTAGCACTGCAGATTTTTTGTCTAATAAAACACTTTCTAGAATGAGAATGACCCTACCCCCAATACCAACTCCTATGAATGCTTCTGTTTCAGGATAAATAATGGTAATTTTGAGTCACATCATGTGATTTCACAGTGTGGTAATTTATCACAAGTTAAAAATAATGTAAAGATTTAAATAATGTAAAAAAAATATATATATAATGTCACAATTACAAGTAAAACTTTTTTACATGGTCTTTACAGGGCTGTATTTGTCAGCATCGTGTCCTTTCTTTCACAGCCGTGAATTGTATAAATTAGGTGTAATTTGCTTAGATGTAGCACCTCAAATAAAAAATATCAAATAAAGATTTCTTATATTTTAATAAGACCAGGTTTAAGGTTTTGTGAGAGCTGAGCAGTATAAATGTTGAATAAGTTATATAATGTTGCTTTAGCACCCCCTCAGGAAACTTGCTTCGGAGGTTTTCTTCAAAATCCAGATCTCTCTGTCATGTACAGTTCAAGCCTGTTAGAATAGGAGAGTTAAGTAGGACCATTCACTTAGCTGTTAAATATTCACGATGCCGTATCTCATCCTGGGAGCATGTGTAACTTGACTGTGTGGAGTACCCTCTGTTTAATGCAGTTCTAGTTTCATCATGGGGAGTTTTAGGACTGGAGCAGAAAGGAGGCTCTGTGTGAATAGATTTGGCTCCACCTTCTGGCACACACATTGAACTGCAGCTTATCTTTGTCAGCAGATGGAGAGTATTTTTGGGTTATTTTTTGCTTTTGGAGTGACTTATTTCAGAGCCTTTCACACGACTGTCACAGGAACATCAGAATAAATCCCAGCCATAATGTCTAGCATGATGCTGTCTAACCTTGTTCATATATGTGAGTGTTTTCATTTAAATTATTGATTGGATGTCTGAAAAATATATTTGTGGGCTTATTGATTAGACATGACACAAGATATGAGCCAGGGCTTTTCATATAAAATTTAAAGAGATAGTTCATCTCTGTTAATAACATTTTTGCAATCTATTCACCATCTTGTCTTTCCAAACCTATTTGACATTCCTTCTTCTGTGGGATACAATAGGAGCTTTTATTTCCATATAATGAAAATGAATGGGCAAATGACAAAAAAAGCATGATATGGTATGCATCAAAAGCAGTCCATATGTGACTCATGCACTATATTCCAAGTGAAGAAATCCAAGATGACGTCAGATATGGTCAAGATGCATGTTTTGTGCTCTTTTCTCTCTTGTTCTCTATGACAGAGGTGCATTTTGTCTGCAGGATGTTCATCTGTGCTCTTTAGCTCAAGATCTCATTTCCTCTGCTTCCAAATTCTCCATCTGAACTTCTTCCACAGTCTTCCAAGAGCATGTTTTCTCATTTAGAGCTGAAAATGGGCTCATACTGTAAAGGCCAGCTGGTTGTGTATGCAAACACCATCTTAACCAAGGACGTACGTGTGTGTGTGTGTGTGTGTGTGTGTGTGTGTGTT
>NW_015546072.1:948382-954628 GCF_001515605.1 Sinocyclocheilus anshuiensis | reverse complement strand
CGATCATGCCATTTTTATTTGAAAATTTTACTTTTAATATAAAACATATTAATTACAGTGCATGTGGCAAATAGGTTTGCATACTTGAGCTAAAAAAAGAGGGTTGTACTAGAACAGTAAAATTTTGTGTTTGTACAGTAAACGTGTGTGTGTGTGTGTGTGTGTGTGTGTGTGTGTGTGTGTGTGTTAATGCAAATTGCTGACAGCATGCAGAGCAAACTATTATTGACACACAACCTTATGTTGAACAGTTGGAAATATATGCTCACTAAAGATCAAAGTCTGTAGAAAAATGCAAATCATTGGTTGGTTCATGCATTTGTCATTAATTTATCATTAATTATTATAAGACTTTTCAGTGAGTGCCTCACATGTTTTGTTAAAAAAATGAAATATTGCTCCGTTTTGGCTGGTGTTGTGTTCTCAAAGAATGATAATGATTATTAATGGTCTTTTCAACTGACAAAAGGCAAAATACAAAGTAGATGCAAAGCTTTTGGTTTCTGAGTTCTCAAAAAAGACAAATTAATTGCCTTATCTCTTATTTTGAGCAGAGAGAGCTGTGATTTGTAAGCAGAAACTATTTTTATTTTCCACTGAAGACTCAGATGGTCTGCACTGATGTTGATGGGTTCTTTATTTTGCCTTTATTTAAATAGGACAATGTAGAGTTTGGACAGGAAGTGAAGTATGAGAGTGAGGGGGGTGGCATTGGAAAGGACCAAAAGCCAGGATTCAAACTTTGGTCGCTCAAAGCATAAACGCTCTGTGTGTCAGATCACTGCCCATGAAGCTAGTTCTGAGGTTTGAAAGCAGGAAAAATTATGTATTCTGTAAAAGAAATATATTATTAAACATTTTAATTCCATCCCTTTAACTTGTCACAAACATTTAAGTTCAGTTGTCCCTGAACAAAGCTTTTTATTGTTTTTGAACAATACTGGCTGTGTGCTGGACAGTAAGAACAGTATTTGTTTGGAATAGAACTCTTATGTAACATTAAAAAAGTCTTTACTGTCACTTTTCATCAGTGTAATGCATCCTTGCTCAATAGTTTTAATTTCTTAAAAAAATCTTACTAACCCCAAACTTTTGAATGGCAGTGCATGAACGCATTCACATTGATTGAACACACAGGAATACAAAAGTTTAAATATTTCTGCAGTTTAAAAGTGTGAGTGGAACTTGTTTCCATGATGACTGACATTGTGTCTTTCTGAAATACCAAACCATAATTTTGGACATGTTGTTTATTTTAATCAGGGATTATGTGAAAAACTATTGAACCATTGTTTATCACATTCATGTTCTGTGTGATACAGTCGAAGTGTATATTGGGAAATGCAAGAGAGAGCAGCATTGCAAGGTAAAGTGCTCCTGTACGATCTTCGTCAGCAGTATTTAGGTGTGACGTAATGCTTTCAACAATACAGCAAGTGGCACAATGGTTTTAATGTTCGTTTGTCCACAGAACTGAGGTTCAATTAGGGAAAAGCGATATCATCGGTCCTTCCTTTTAATACGCAGTGTCTTATCATCTCAGACACATGCTCTGCTTGTTACGCTGTCATGCTGAATGTGAAAATTGAAAACAACATGCCAGCCATTCTGATTGTTTGTAATTTGGATGCGACAAGGAACAGATTGTTAAGAGCTTTAGCCACACCTTACAGCTGTTTTATTAATAGCAACTAATTACTAAAGTTTAATTTCATTCTAATTGCTTGGAATGCCATTTAAAACAGAAGAAAATAAGAGTTTGGTGGTTATGTTCGAAATGATGCCCTATTAAGAGCAGCTGTCGGTATTTATGAAGCATCTCTATCTCCTTAAGGCTAATAGAAGTATTTATTTTTTATCTACTTTAGGAATAGGGCACTCTATTCAAAAAGACAAAAAAAGTAGTGGCTAACTATGGCTGTCAAGCTAAAAAAAAAGGTATGTCTAAGTATGACATAAGGTATGTGTGATCTATTTCAAGACGTATAAAGCCATACAATAACTTTGAACAGACTGACATAGTTGTAATTGACTTAAAATTTTCATCCTTGCTCTTAAACTTCATTTGTAAACCTTCAAATCTGTTGTTAGTTTGTACAGTAGTTATGCATTATTATGAACATTATTATTTTACTATTACTATACTATTATTAACAACAAATAGTAATATTAGGAATGATGACTTTTACTTCGACTTTAACTTTATGTGTAGACTGTTTTTTTTTCTTGTTAATATAACTATTTTAATACTACTACTGCTACTACTAAAAATGTCATTTTTGGAACATTTTAGGTTTCAAGTGACATCAGTTCATAAACAAGATAAGAGTGATTCTGCTTCAGAGAATATCCTTCTGTAACTGTACAGTAATGCAATTTAAACATTGGGCGCAATCAAGGGATGGGTTGCTCTAGACGAGTGATTTAATGTCAGACAATGACTCTAGTCTTTAGATTCTAGCAGGCTTAAAATATAATCTATTCTCATTTTGCATCAGCATGGTAATTTAGCTTGCACATCTTCAAAATGTATACCCAGTGGTCAGATATGCAGATTGTAGAAAAGCCTGTTTTCACTTCATTAAATCATTGCATGTGAGTGTGTGGTGGGTATGTCTTCTAGAAACTGGACAGGAGAGAGGTGTAGGTTTAGTCACCACTGAGGACTCTCTTCAGGCTCTGACATAAACGTATGCATGAGTCAGAAGGAAATATCAGACATTAAAACAATGTGCAGATTTGAGGAATTACATTAGGCCAGGCTGCTCATGTGGGTGCAGTGGGTTCAAGTCCCACTTGTGTCATTTTCTGGAACCTTTCCTCCATATTTGTCCTTTCTTTTCTATAATATCACTGTCCATTAAAATGTTGAAAAGGTCAAAAATGTACCTCAAATACAAACTGAATAATGACAGTAGGGGTTGGCTGATTATCTGGCCGATTATCGGTGCCGATATTAAACATTTTATGCAAGCTATTGGTCATTTTCAAAACCGCTTTGAAGATAAAATAATATATAAGCATTTAAAAAAGCCCTTGTTATTCTTAATTTTGACATTAATTTTAATTTTTACACCAGACATATCGGTTCAAAATATTGGTTATCAGTCAACTTGATCCGTAATAATCTGTATCGGCCCTGAAAAACACATACCGGTTGACCCCTAAATGACAGCCTTGAATAAGAATAAGGGGCAACATTTTAACAGACACCTGTCATCCACCCTACATTTCCTGTGTCTGTCACTGCTGTCTTTGATTGCCAACACATCTGCATTTGTGTGTGTGTTCTTGTAAAGCATGAGTGAAGAAATCAGGTCTGCACACTCATTTCCTGACTCAGCACACTGCACTGCCATCCGTCTCTCCCTTATTCTCCTCTTGTACATTTCCCCTGACTTACTTAAATAAGGATAACGCTGTTTCCACATCTTTCAAGTCAGAACGAGAGGGATGTAGCAGAGCATGAAATTAAACCTGAAGAGTTCCTCAGCCGAAGAATTTCTGGTCATTCTAACGTGACATCATATTGTTCATGCTACTTTAACTTATACATCACATAAACAGAAGTGTAAAAACTTCAGTTTATCTGCCTTGTTTTTACAAATAGCAGTTTAAGTGAAAACAGTCATCAGTTACTCATGTCTTTTGAAATCTGTATGACTTTCCTTTGTTTTGTGTCACCTGAAAGGAGTTATTTAAAAGAATGTCCAAGCTGCTCCATTCAATAGTGAAAGTTAATGGTGACCACTGACCATGGTGAGTTAATGGCTGTCAAGCAAGATTTTCAAGGCAGGATTTTCAGTGAATAATGACTTAACTTTCAGTCTGTTCCTCTTACAAATCTGTCATCTGGTTTTATAGGACTGTAAATATAAAAAAAAAGTCAGATGAACTATTTTTATGGTGCTTTTTGTTGATTGACAGCCCCTGGCCCACATCAACTCTTATGGAAAAGAACAGTTCAAATGTTCTAAAGCCACTAATTGTTGGGTCCACTAGATGGCAACAGTTGGGGCTTTGCTTTTAACAAGTTCTTCAAGAAAAAGAGAACAATAAATATTCACTTTGGCTGTGTACAAAATCGCATGCTGTTTGAGTAGGTACTTGTGAATTTACTCTGCAATCATTAAAAAAAAAAATTCTTTAGAGTGTGAATGTGTATAGTATCAATTTAATCCAAATGTCCTACATTTGTAATTTTGTCTTTCACATGACCTACCAGGGTCAGTTGCATTATTTCACTGTAATTTGCTAACCCTCTCCTGTGGCCTCAGGTAATTCAGACATGCTACTTTTTTTCAAATACTGTTTTTCATCTACCATATAGTTGGGAAGTATTCCATTTTGGATGTAGCCAGTCACTTTGACTGTCCTCTGGAAAAACAAAACATACCACTTTTAGTCTTCCAGGGGCAAAAGAAAATCATACGGATTTGGTGAGTAAATGAATATTGGGAAACCTGTTTGAAAACAATGCTTGTTTTTGGAATTCCATTTAGTGCCTCTAGTGGAAGTAAAACTATACACTTCACCATTAATGTGGTATGTGCACATTATATGTTCTTATTAATGATGCATATATTGTCACATGCTATTTGCATGTGAGTGTGTTTACGATGGGTGTGTGTGGAATGTGGATATGTATGTTCTGGGAAAAGCACTAATTTTATCTAGGGAGACATTAGTGCTTTTCCCAGAATGTGTATATACACACACACCAAAAAATGGGATCTTCACAGCATGCTTTTTCATAAACAAACATGCCATAAATGTAATTACAGTAATTTCTCAATTTCCTGGTCTCAAGTAAACTATCTCAGTCCCTTTAGTGTGTTTTGAGATGTAACTCAATGAACACACTCAGCAATCAAATACAACCTGTCTCTGGTATAAAACTGAGAAAACCGAAAAAAAATAAATATACAAATGTCAGAATACTGTAATAGTATTCTGAATACTGTACATCTTTGTAAATGCAACGAATATATTTGTTATTATTCCCGTCTTTTAATATAAATATCAAATAACTTTCTTTGTGGGTACAATAGTTGCCTGTGTGCTGTGGAAAGATAGGCCTATTTTTCGGTTTTAATCCATATAATGGACCCCACTGACCTGCATGAATATAAAAAACACTGAGACATTTTTTCAAATGATCTTCTTTTGTGTTTGACAGTAGAATGAAGGACATAAAGGTTTGGAACGACATGAGTAAACAATTACATAATTTACAGTTTTGGGTGAACTATTACTTGAATGCTCCTTGTTCATTTAAAAAAAATAAGACTGGGCAGCTGGGTGGTACGTAACAGCTGGAGGAGAATGTTTTGAGACATGATTTTAAAAAGATGAACTACAGTTAACTTTACATACCATCTGAAAGTGGTGCTCATGGTGTAAGATGCTAATAAAAAATTGTGACATGTTGCAGCAGCCATCTTATTCTGCTGCATGTGTGCGTAGACAAACAATAAAAAACATTAGGAGGAATGCAGTATGCTGTACAGCCCCTAAGTCAACATGATTAAAGAGTAGTTGAAATAAAAGAAAATGTGACTTAAAGGGATAGTTCACCAAAAAAAAAAAATCTAAATTCTGTCAACATTCATGTCATTTCCAACTGTAAGACTTTTGTGTGTTTTTTTAACCATAAAAAATTAATGCATTCTTCGGAATATCATCTTTTGTGTTCAGCAGTTAAAAAAAAAACGACATACAGGTTTGAGTCAAGAGGGTGAGTAAATTATGACAGAATTTTCATTTTTGGGTGAACTTTCCCTTTAAAAATCTTAACAGTGCCAGAGCTCTTGTCTACAACAGATCAAGAAAAAGTCTCGAGCCCATATGATTTCCAAAAGATAATCTCTTTTTATGGAGAAATTTGGCTTAAACTCTTCTTGAAAAACTGACCCTGACAATCTGATTTACATCTGTTTAGCCAGACATTGGCTTAGACAATGGAACAGAGCTGTTCTGAGCAAAATACTACATCTGTAGGAGATGTAGGAGAGACTCTATTGGCGCTTTTCCACTGCGTGGTACGACTCGGCTCGGTACGGCTCAGCACGGCACGGTTCGGCTCGGCACGGTTTGCGTTTCCACTGCAGTTCAGTACCGCTTTAGAGTGGGCGGGATTATTCACATGTCGTTATAGTTGCGCCGCCTCTACTACCACGACTCCTAAAAAACGTTTTCATTCCGCATCGCCCCATCAAGCTCTCGCTGGATCCGCTCCTCTGCTAT
>NW_015546072.1:927951-948187 GCF_001515605.1 Sinocyclocheilus anshuiensis | reverse complement strand
CGGAGCCGTACCGTGCCGTACCATGCAGTGGAAAAGCACCATATAAATACTGGCCTATTATGTGGTCGTGACTGCTGAGAGAGGGAGGGATGCTATGATTAGGCTGGTTAAGGCTGTGTTTCAGTCGGCGGCACAATCATCTCCTCTGTATGACTAATGGAAGTGTGAGGAAACTTCCTGCATGAAGCTGATCATATACTAATAAGGGAGTGAAACGCTTGGAGGCACTTACCAGCTTACAAAGAGTACAATGAGACTGAGTAATTTTAAAGTTATAAAGAAAAGTTGGAGTGCATTTTCATTGTTGGTTGACTGTGGCATAGTGGTTAAATATCAGGGCTAGTAACTGAAATGTTGGTGGTTTGAGCCCTGTAAAGGATTGCACGATTGTTTGAAATGTAAGTCACTTTTTAATTTATCCTAAAAAGCAGATTGGATTTTTCCCTTGAAAGCAGTAAACATGGCGAACTTGTGTACTAGCCATGTGCTCTCATTTCCAGCCAAAAACACAACAAAGCAGATGGCGTTTGCCTTGTTTGCGCTCGCACTCAGTCTTGCATTCTCCTTTGTGGACAGCACAAGTAAGGAGCCCAGATAGACACAAACAGCATGTGTCTCACAGGCAATGGCGTAGGATTGGTTTTAGGACATTTTTAAATCATTCAAACTATGCAGATAGACCACTTTTTCACTTAATCTGTCAATTTGCCTGTTGCATCATCAGTTTTACTTGTTTAGAATGAGTCAGAGTTTTACTGTGTGAAACAACATAACAGACTCCTGTACTTGTTGATAATGAAATGTATTATTATATAACCAGTGCATCTTGCACAATAAAACTGGCATCATATAGTACGATTATGGTTGGCTCTGTCAAAGTGCTTATTTTTTTCTATTTTAAGTCGCTTAGGATAAAAGCATCTGCTGAATGCATAAATATAAATGAAAAGCTTCTATTTTGAATAAACAAATAATACAAATGTAAGTAGTTTACAGTATATATGGGATGAATATTGTCTGTGACATTTTGCACATTTATTAAAAATGTCCAAGCAGTTTTTTTATTATAGCCTAATAATTTTTGCCAAAATCAACACAAAATAGAAAGCTAAAAATGGCAATGTATAAATAAAAAAACTATACACAAGATCTGCCCATAGAACTACAATAATAAAAACAAACAAAAAACTAAATAATACACTTAAATAAGGGGAAAAATATAAAAGAAATTTCATTACATTTCAGGTTTTAATACAGTTCTTATTTTAAACATTATGAAATGAAATGTGCTTTTAAAAGTAAATTTAAATGCAGTCCCTACTGAACAAAAATATACTAAATGGTTTTTAATATACAATAAAATATAAAAATCGCTTTTTAAAATGTCTTATCTTGAGGCTGTAATATTACCATGTACTATTCAAAAGTTTAGGGTCGGTAAGATTTTATTTTAAAAATTTTTTAAAATTAAGTTTATTCTTGCTCATCAAGGCTACATTTATGTGATTAAAAATAAAAAACAATATTGTGTAATATTATAATTTAAAATAACATTTTTTTTTCTATTTGAATAGATTTTAAAATATAATTTATTTTTCTAATGGCAAAGCTATCAGAGGAATAAATTAAGCTAAGCAAAATTTTCACAGGATCTTTTAGAAATCATTCTAATACATGGATTTGGTGCTCAAGAAAAATGAGTATGCTGCTTAATATTTTTTTTGTGAAACATTATTGCTTTTTTACGATCCTTTGATGAATAGAAGGTTCTAAAGAACAGCATTTATTTGAAATAGAAATATTTTATAACATTATAAATGTCTTTACTGCCACTATGAATCAAATTAATGCATCCTTGCTGAATAGAAGTATTAATTTCTTAAAAAAAAAAAAAGCTTTAAATGGTAATGTATTATTTCTCGTTGCTTCTTGCTGGCTCAGCTGATATATTTTCTGCACTGCTGTCATTTTAGAGAATAATTTAACAAAAACACCTTGAGTATAAACAAGGTTTGTGATTCCGCACCAGAATGAATGCGTCAAGACTTAACTCATTCACAAGCACATGCTAGACTGCGACCCTGCTATTAATAGTGATTCCAGTCAGGGGTGCATATACCACACCTGACACTTGATTTTGGTTTTGTTTGTGTCAAACCTATACATTTTAAATTATGATGTTTTAAGTTCTGTTTGATACATTTGTGTAACACATATAGCATAATATTTGCTTCTTGGTGAGTCCAATATATAATATAAGTCAGTAGGAACATTTCTTGTTTGGTGTTGATGAAGGGCTACTTGAGCTTTGACGGAACTATGAGGGTACGTGAGATAGAAGAGATTGTGAAGCAGTGCCTTGCAGAATCTGTGCCAAGTCTAATGCAATTGTAAATTAACGTTCGTACTGATGTTTACAGCGGGAGATGAGAGCGCTGCACAGTGATCCTCTCAGGATATTGTTTGCAGAAGTGGAGGTTGCACAGATGACAGATGATACTTGTTATTTCTTATGCCACTTTCATTAGTTTAACCTAGAGAGAGAGTACAAGTGCAGTCATTTGAATGCTCACTCACAGCCAACTAAACACACACACACCGCTGCAGGCTTCATGCTGGCAGTCTGTATGATATCTGATGCTTCCCTGCTCACTGAGTCAGACAAGCTTCTTGTTCCTCACCGTAACCCATTTAAGCCAGGGGGCAACTAAAGTTGTCAAAGGCTGTCTTTCCAATCTGTAACTAAACATGTTTTTAAAAACAATTGACATACAATTAGACAAGTTTAGGAAGAGCTTTTGACACCTTTCTGGATACATAGTGTGGTGTCTAATTCATGCAATGCAATTTCTGGATGTTTATCTAGAAATGCATCTGACAACTTTAATAACCAGTGGGGAATCCAATCTAGTATATCTTTATTATTAGTTTTGCATTGCATACATCTTTGGTAGCATTTAGTTTGCTAGAAACAATACCTACATTTCTATATCTATTTCTATATTTCTATATGACCATTAGCCTAATGCTGTGGTCACGCTAGGCTTTGAGCAAACCTGCTTTTTGCATTCTTTTAATTCACCTAACATGTCATACCATGACATATCGATCTTCTATTGGTCACATGTCTTTGTGATGTAAATTCACAGGTGAGGGTTCAGCCAACTTTAACGTTGTTAACAGTGAAATTCACATGAGTATGTGTTTCTGCTTTCCTGCATTTACGTGTGTATGAATGGAAGTCAAAGGAATGAAAAGTGTTTCAAGGAATGTGCTTGTAATATTGTAGAGGACTGTGGAGATCACTGGTGGAGTATTCACAGTAAGAGTCTTGCATTATGTACGATTTTATGTCGACTTTTAAGATATGTTGATTTTAGGTTTTGCAACAGAGAAATTGAAATACTCTCCCCCACTGCATACCTCTCTGCCTATATTAATAAACTGATAAAAGAACAGCTATTTTTTAGCATTTGGTCTGACTTATACATTAATGTCCTCGAGTTACAACTGACCCCAGATCAGCAGTTAAAGTACAGGAGGCTCTGAGAACACGGTGTGCTGTATCTGCCAGTTCTCTGTGCCTCATCCGCATTGAATGAAACAGCCGTTATCTCTGAGCACACTGATATCATCAAGTAGCTGCAGGAGGTGGACCACAGGAAGTGCTACAGCATTCTGTCTTCTGTTGTAGGAAACTAAAGACTGGTATAAGTCACTGGTACAAGATTTGTAAAGTAGAAAAAGTACAAATCTGATTTTTTTTGTGCATATCCGATTGGAATCCGATCATATTTAGCAAGTGTGAACAGCAAAAAATCACATTAAATCATTCGTATGTGGTTTGAAATCCTATTGAAATCACACTTCTGGAAATCTGTTTCAGTCTGACCACTCAGATTGGATTTTGCGTAATTTTTTAGCCTGTGTCACTTTCTCACGCCACGTTAAAACGCAAACACGTTAGGCGTTGTTTGTAGAAAACATGCTGAATGTCTTTACAGAAATAAGGCTGTGTTGTTGGGAAGTGCAAGTTAAGTGGAAAATGACATCTGTAAGATAATATTTGTATTGCAAACTGTATTGCTGTTATTGTTGTTTTTAGCATAGACATACCAATTCACTGGCACAGAAACCAACACTGACATTCTGAAAAAAACTAAAATGCAACAGGACACACAAATCAGATCTGAACAGTTGCGATGCACAGTTAGGCCTGTCACGATAACAACTTTTTGTTGTGCGATATATTGCCCCAGAAATAATTGCAATAAGCGATATTATTGTCATTTTAAAGACCATTTTATGCCACTGAATATATAATCATAATGTAACGGCATAATAATGCAAGAAGGCCTACACACTTCCAAATGACAACAAACTTTTAATTTTTAAGAATATTTAGATCATGGAGATTAAGTATCAAAATATTAGATACCTTAAAAGACTTGAATAAATAGTAAATAAACATTTTCTAACAAAAAGTGCAAAGTAACAAGTACAAAAAAAAAAGAAAAATGCACAAAGAACTTGTATGGAGATTTTTCCATCTACAGATTTTTCCCTGACCTTCTTTTCTCTGTAAATGAAGGGTGCACACTATTGCTGAAAAACACAATCACTACTTAGCAGTCAGATGTCCGCATGCACAAAGGCACAGATCTCTAAACAAGACCATATCTGCAGATGAAACTTTTTTTGTAGAAGCATTTTTTAAATTTGAACGAGCACCTCATGACTACACCACGTTATGTACGAGAAGCTGCAAAAGACACGCAAGTGGAATGTACAAAACGTGGTGACATTAATTTTTAAGTAAATATAATGAGCGATATATTGCGTCACCAAAAATGATTGAGGTCATGTACATATATTGCGCGATAAATCGATATATTGATTATTGCGACAGGCCTATGCACAGTGTGGACAGTCAGTCATTTAGATGTATTCCAATCGGATACACAAATAATTGGATTGGGCTGACAGTGTGAACAAGGCTAATGTGTTGTGTACATGTCTGTTTTAATGGGTTTGGAAAGGCTTATTGTTGCAGTGAAGTGTCTCATATGCTGGAACTACTTTGCATTACTTTTTGCATTTGTTTTTGTAATACAAAACTGTATAAATGCACTGGTTACGTTGATGAATTGTCCTACCTGCTGTGAAATTCCAGATGAGCGCTGACTGTTTGAGTGGGTGTCCATATTTTTGCTCATAAAGGAGTAGGATGTTGTGCTTGCAACAGTACACTGTTCACATAATGTATACACCATTATAAAGGAATATTCTGGGTTAAATACAGCTTAAGCTCTTTTGACATCATCTGTGGCATGCTGTCAATTACCACAAAAAATGTTTTCAGCTTGTCCATTTGTGTCCAAACAAAAATTAATGTACAGTATTGCACTTACATTGGGAACATTCTCTATTTTTTTCATAATTTTTCCTGATAAAAACACCTTTTGCAAATATATCTAAAAGGAATGTATCTGTAAACCAACACACTCTTGTGGCTATTCATAACTAACTAACTAACTAACTTACTAACTAACTAACTAACATTTTGGTAAATTGGTGGTAAATTTGTATCATTTGTACAAATTCATTCATATGTTTTTGTATGATGCGTAAATATGAATGGGTGGACCTTCATATTTCTTTTTTTCTAAAATTCATAGATTCTCATACAAAACTGCCAAACAGAATGCAGATTAGCTAGATTTTCTTATGAGATTGTGTTGCTATAAACTCATGGATCAAACTATCCGTCAAGAAAAGTATCCGCCCATTGCAAAACTTGACAACTCAAATGATTTTTATTATTATTATTTTTGATTTAATTGAATAGTTAATGTTTAATATTTAAATGATTCAACTACAAATATGTGCTTCACATTTGTTTTTAACTTCCTTAGACTGCATTTGTAACTGGAGTACTATATGCATGTTTTTCCTTTGTTTTTACAAACTGAAAGATGTATAAAAGTAGTAATCATCAGAATAGCACATACTGTTGATAGAGCTTAAGTAAAGCTTTATTTATATGCAAAAGTGCTTTACAGAAACTTTGTACTGTAAATGTCATGCAATAAAATATAGTAAAAGCAAAATGAGAAAATAACAGAACTAAATGAATAAGAAAATAAAATGCATAAAATAAGGAAGTACTATTGAACTAATGGAGTATGAAAAAAAGTGCATAATCATGGCAGATAGTTTTAACCATGAATATTCCTATATTGATAGAGACTCAAAGCATCATTTTTATTTTAGCCTCACCAAACCTGCATACTTCAATCTTCATACTTTGTTCCACTTTTTACGTTGTGATCCTGACCTGCCCTTGTTTCTGAAAATGTGAGATCAAACAAAACGTAACATTGTGTGAGTAAAAATAAAGTTTTCATTCTCTCTAAAAGAAATATGAATTATTTTATAAAAACATGTGTTTCCATAATCCTTTAATGAAATTTATGATAAGAATATGAATTATGACCTAGAATTACATGACATTATCTCTTTGACTCTTTGACCTTCTGTCTTCTGATCATCTGATCTCTCTCTTTCTCTGCCAATCATTGCACAATTTCCGCGTTTCATTGGCTGTGCTCCCAGGTAATTATATGGCCTTTGCCTTTGGACATTGTGCCACATTAGGTGTTACAAGGACAAGTATATGGGCATTTCCACCTTAATGCTTCAGCAGACCTTTCAGTGCACCCTACAGTCTGACTAAATGCAGGTGTATTCAATTAAAGCTCCAAGAGGTCCCAGTCTCTACATTTCCATCCCATTGAGGGTCTAGATAGCTCTGCTGCATTGCACTCAGCTTCCACTGTCTTAGTGGCAGCTCACTGTTGTCATGGCAGACAGTGTGCTTCTTGTTTTTTTATGTATATGTGTGTTTAGAACTACAATACATTTCAATCATGACAACTCGAATAATTTTAGCATGTTATTGTACTGAACAATGTAAGTATATTTGGTCTTGACAGACTAGATCTGCTGCTCACTGTTGTAAGCATGTAAGATACATTGTTGCTGCATGAAACAACACAAATCCCCTAGCAGATCTAGACAGGTGGAGCTGGGGAGGTGGAAGGATTCTGATCTTATAATGTAATTCCTTGTAATTGCTAGAAGATTGCATTTAAAGAATCTATCAACCTACACCATTTAGAGTTTAATGACTGAACTAGATATTTGTTTATGAGCCATTGGTGACCTCTGGTTTTTAGTGTTAATTGAGCACTTACTCACCAAGATGCATCACAGCTAGTCAGTTAGCCCTTATGGAAAATAATGAGTTTGACTTTTGTTTTTTTTTACAACTGATATTAAATTGTCTAAACGATCCTGTTGTGGTTTGCAGAGGTCTCTCAGTCTTTGACTGAGTTTGACAACTTTCCTTCTGCAATATACAGGGAAATGTATGAGTATTTAAACTAAAGCCATTCTTAAAAAGGTGGACTGTTCAAACAACAATAACACAACAATCGTTTTCCAAGCTGGGCTTTGATGCACATCTAACAGTGAGCTGGCAAGAACCACAGGATTGATGTCTACCTTGAGAACAGTGCCAAAGTTTCCTGTGTTCCACACTACAGGATGTTTCCCTCTGATCTTCCTGACTTAATGAGCCATATGGTGGATGTGCCAGGCAACACAACCAAAGGACTGCCAGTGCTTGGGTGTTATTGATGCTTATGTCAAAATACCAGATATCTGTGCAATTTGTCCATTATTTTCTTTTCTTTTAGATCTAATGGTTTAGGCTTCGGTAAGATCTGTGAGGTAACAGTACTTCTCTATTTGACCCTGAAAGCATCTGCTGCTTGTTATCGTAGGAGAGAGCAGGGGCCCGTTCTTCGTATGTCGCTAACTTAGTTAGCTGGATTTGATTGTTGATGGTTTAGGCTTCGGTAAGATCTGTGAGGTAACAGTACTTCTCTATTTGACCCTGAAAGCATCTGCTGCTTGTTATCGTAGGAGAGAGCAGGGGCCCATTCTTCGTATGTCGCTAACTTAGTTAGCTGGATTTGATTGTTGACGATTTGGCATGATCTTGGATTGTTTGGTTCTTTGAAGCTCATCCCGGAGTTGCTGTCATAGCAACAGGTCCGTAAGCTGCTCGGAACAAGGCTTATTTCATGTAAACAAGATTAGATTGCATCTTTTTAAGCAGAATTGATACTTAAAATCTGTCCGCTACCACCGCTACTTTATTACAAGAGTACCCTACTAATCCAGGGACAATAATTAAAAATAATAATCATTTAAAAATGTATTTAAAGATAATATAATAATGTTGTGTATCTTTAATACTATAGACACAACCAGTTTTACTCACTGAAAGATTTATTCGTTAAAATTATTACTTCATAATTGTATTCGAGTCTTACACACAAGCTATACAGTTAATGTAGAGCCGTGCATTAATTTGAGTAGTGACAGCTATTATGGGAGTTGCTTGATGGAGCGCAGGAGATGCAGATAACATGATCTTGACCCTTAAGAAATTAATGCTGTTACGTAACAAATCTGTTCAAATATAAAATTAAATGAATTGCTAATTACTACATTGCTATTACGCAATTACTACATACTAAACACTGCACTGTTGTTGTTCTGTAATACTGAAGTATTACATCATTTGGAGCTGATTTGACATTGATGCCAGATTTATTATTGATTTGTTATAAATAATATTCCCTTTTGGTTGGCATCCATTAAGTTAAAGAAAAACAATACAAAGTACTTCCAAGAATACCATGGTACTCCTTATTTACATAATTGTTCTCTTAAAATTCAGTATATGTGCTGAAGGAGTGAGATGAACAACATAATTTGTCAGTGGCTTACATTTAATCTAAAATAATTTGAGATGCAAAACTGAGTCTGCTTACTGACACTATTTACAAAACCACCTCCATTTCTACAAAGTGCAGTCGCTCCATTTCTCTCCCATCCCATCCTTGGCAGCTAATGAGAGTCATAAAGTAGGTGTGGGTTTTTCCATGCAACAGGACTGACCCATTTTCATGATGTTGGAGACCCACACTCTCTCCGTGGAGGCATTCCTACAGGAATCCATTTGTTCAAGAGCACCTGGGCAGAGGATCAGAGATTAATAGTGATTAATGGATGGCCTCTTGCAGATCCTGCACACACTCACGGTCCATAAAATATGCAATTATGGTGCCATTTACTGAGGCTTCAATGAGTAACTGCAGATAGTGGAATTAACACCATTGATCAGGTAGTTCAAATAGCTGTAATTGCATACATTTTAACAGCCAAAACTTCTGCTTCAAATGAAACATAATGCCATTAGTGGAATTAACACCATTGATCAGGTAGTTCAAATAGCTGTAATTGCATACATTTTAACAGCCAAAACTTCTGCTTCAAATGAAACATAATGCCATTAGTGGAATTAACACCATTGATCAGGTAGTTCAAATAGCTGTAATTGCATACATTTTAACAGCCAAAACTTCTGCTTCAAATGAAACATAATGCCATTAGTGGAATTAACACCATTGATCAGGTAGTTCAAATAGCTGTAATTGCATACATTTTAAAAGCCAAAACTTCTGCTTCAAATGAAACATAACGCCATTAATATGGATCAGTTTAATAAGTTTATGTATGTGCTGGTGTGATGGAAACTCAAAAAACAGGTGTCACATGACAAGTCAAGAGAGTAGGGGTGCAACGGATCACAAAATTCACTGTTCGGATCATATTCTCGATTCTGAGTCACCGATCGGATCAATTTCAGATGAGCAAAAATCCTTTATTTAAAGAACACTTCTTCGATACCACAGCAAAAATAACTAATAAAGGTCAAACATTTTTAAGACAAGTGAACCGTCAGTAATAAAATAAGAACAAATAAGCAAATTACAAGCATAGATACATAAAATAAAACAAAGTTACAAATAATATAAGGTCTAACACTAATATTCAGGTAAGGAAATGTAATAAATGTAAAAAAATACTGCATATTGATCACTGTAAAAATTTAGATTAATCTTTGTTAAAGTTGTTTCATTGTTTGATTAACATTAATGACACAGACAGCAGCATGTATAGGTATTTATCCAATATACTGTACTATACCATATACTGTATACAATATACACATGCAATATCTTTCTCCACTAGACATGTGTTTACGAGAATACTTGCCTAGACAGGTATTTTGAGATAATTTTATTTGTATGTGTCCATTCAAGCGCAAGGATATGTGAAAGAGGATTCTGTGTTTGAAATTAATTCAGCGTGCAAGCACTGAATTGAGTTGTCTTTGGCCTCTTCATGTGCTTTAAATGGTTTTAAACGCTTTAATGCTTAAAATGGCAACACGTAGAAACTTGTACAAATGATCAGCTATTATCTGTTTCACCACTACAATTGAGTGGACAATGTGAATCAAGGAAGGAATTTTATATCACTATTTAAGATAGCCCATCGGGCAGGGCGGTGATACGTTTGGTAGATTGACTGGAAGAAACAACAGCCCCGGGACATTTGGCTAGCGATTTTGTGAGCCCTGAGACGTTCATAAAAGCTAGTGACATAAGGCCATGAGGCTAATTTACAGTAAATTATGTAACCTGCTATAATATATTACATTGTTCCCAATATATTATAAATAAGAAATAACTTCCAATAAGAAAAATGCTGTATTGAACTTTATGCACAATTTAATCAATCTTAAATCAGCATACACCATCCAAAATAAATCTCAATTTCACTGTCACATTTTATATCACTGTTTAGAGCAGGAAAGGACATTTTTTAAAACAATAATAAAAAAATCGAAGAAATTAATTTTCAGTTTTAATTTAGCCTTAAATATTAGAAACATATTTGAATCCCACATATTTAGGGCTGGGTATCGAGTTTGATACTTTTTAGGCACCGACCGAAATCCGAAAAACATCTCGTCGTTCAGTACCAAATTTAGATACCTAAGGGGTTAATCTCATCAGCATCAGTGAGCCAATAAGCCTGCAGCACTAGCCGGTGTGTTCGACTAGAAGAGGTGCGGTGCTGATCGATCAGTGTTTGACATCCGCGAGAGCGATTCGAAAGCGCACGGAGCAGTCTGCTTTCTTTAGCTCTCGTGGTACTGTAATACACAGATCGGTCTGCACAGTCAGTCCGCGTCAAGTCGAACACATCTACTAGTTTACACCGGTTACACTCAGAGATGTGATGCACACGTGAGGCTGTAGTGCGAATGCGTCCCAGCCCCCTTAGATGTAAGGCTACATTTACACTGGTGCGTTTATGTTTTAAAATGAAAACGATCCTCGTCATACTGGCGTTTCCACTGCGTTTCAAACTATCTCCGACAAACGAAAAGCGACAGACCGGTCATTCAGTCATTCATTTCCAATGGAGAGTAGCGGGGGAGCTGCGAGGAGTTCCGATCATGTGCAGATGTCCGTTCATACTACACGACCAAAAGCGCGTGTTATTAAGAAAAATGCTGTATTGAACTTTATGCACAATTTAATCAATCTTAAATCAGCATACACCATCCAAAATAAATCTCAATTTCACTGTCACATTTTATATCACTGTTTAGAGCAGGAAAGGACATTTTTTAAAACAATAATAAAAAAATCGAAGAAATTAATTTTCAGTTTTAATTTAGCCTTAAATATTAGAAACATATTTGAATCCCACATATTTAGGGCTGGGTATCGAGTTTGATACTTTTTAGGCACCGACCGAAATCCGAAAAACATCTCGTCGTTCAGTACCAAATTTAGGTATCGGTATCAATATCGAAAATTTTTGAACGATACCCAGCCCTACACATATTGGACAGAATGTTGTTTTTCTTGATATTCTCTATATATAATTTTTGATTGTCTTAGAATTGACATGAAAGTATATCCATTTCCTTTGTTGTAATAGATTCTGTATCTTCATATGATCTAGCGTCATATGTGGAGCAATATAAGCTAATACAATTTTCTGAAAAATGTTTGTGAAGAAATTATCCAGTAGCATGTAAACAGTCAACAGTTGTGGGCCTAGGACAGAACCTTGAGGGGCACCATGAAATCACCATGCCATTATGTTCAGTTATATGCATGAAATGCACTCTAACTGACTACTGCTTTATCTGAATTAACCTATGTATTTTACTGAATTAAATTGGATGATAAACTAGAGACTTGTCAGAACAGCATCTGTCATTTTCAAAAGGTACAAATGGCAAATCCAACATTTATGCAGATAGAAGTGATTACAGCCTGCTTGGTTCTGCCTGAATAGTTTCTTTCAATTCAAATTCTAAGAACCCTTTTGCCTCAGTTTTGGTAATTCTTTATGCTAGGTCTTTATGCACCTGCTTAGAACACTTTACAGCATCATATCCACAAATAGCTTGAATGGGATAATTCATTTTGGTGAAGGAGTGAGAGGGAATGAAAGTAGAGAGTGAGAAAGTGAAAATGAGTAGGAAAAAAAGATGAAAAGGAGAAGCTAGGGACATTATTACTGGATAAAGTGTTAAGGATGATGTAGTGGAGAATGGTAGCGTAAATGAGAAATGGGGAAAGATTCAGATGGAAAGGAACAGTAAAATTAGACTAGAAATTGGACTAGGAGTAAAACTAGTAAAAGACTTAAAGGGATAGTTCAGTTAAAAATGAATATTTTTTGTCATTTACTCACCTTCATGTCGTTATAAACTTCTATGACTTTCTTTTTTTCTGCAGAACACAAAAGAAGATATTTTGAGGAATGTTGGTAAACAAACAATTTTGGTTACAATTGACTCTTACTGCATGAGGGGGGAAAAAAGAAAACACATTTCTCATCTCATATCTAAAATCTTCTTTTTATTTGTTCCATGGAAGAAATAAAGTCATACAGGTTTGGAATGACAATGAATTTTATTTTTTCAGTGAACTATAACCTTTTAAAGGAACCAAAGTGACAATCAGTGTGGTGCAGGTGATTAAAGAAACGTCTCGTGCAAAAATGGAAATTTTGTCAGGTTACTTTATCCTGGGAACACAAGAGGTGAATTTTTAAGAATCCTTAAAGTGCCCCTATTATGGGTTATGAAAGGTTCATATTTTGGTTTTGGGAGTCCCCTACAACAGGTTGACATGCATGCCAGGTCAAAAAGTACTTTCATTGTCTTATAATATGCATTTATTTTTATCTTACTTGCTCAACGACTCCAAACGATTCGCTCAACAATTCATTTTTCCAAACCCCTCCTGCGTAACGCTAATCTGAGTTGATTGGTTCGATTTGATTTCCATTTCATAAAGCAGCATTTGTGAGCGCAATGTGAACCAGTATATATCCCATGGGGGAAGCCCCGCCACACATAGAGTGCAAGTCTGTGGGAAACACTGTAGCAGTCTTCAGTAAAATGACAGGGACACAACACAAGGTTGGGGCTATACACTGCTGTGGTATTGCTGTAAAAATGAACTTTAACCATTGATTCTTCACAGCCTCGTCCTTTGGCAAAAAACAAACAAACAAAAAAAATAACCTAAACTGATTTACCCTCACAGTGCAGAGCGTCAGTGTTTGAGGGAGGGGGGTTCAAGGTTTCCCGGGTCTGTGTGCGCAACAAGTGGGCAGACAATATGCTAATGTTTCATGTTGACGTCAACATGAAATGGCTTGGGATTCGTTTTAAAAACGACTCATTTAAACGATTCAGAGTTGACTCTTTCTTTTGAGAGACACGTTGCACACTGCATGAAAGGTAATTTTCAAAATCCATAATAGAGTCACTTTAAAAAAAATTGTCGCTGCATCTACATGATACATTTGGGTAAGGAAAAACTATTTTAAGTTTAAACAGTGATCATTTTCTCCTCAGCTGAAGCAATGACAATCTTATATGTGTACATCTTCTGATTCAAAGATGGATTTGAGGTCATTCATTAAAAAGTTAAAAAATAATGAGATTTGACAGCTGCAGCCAATGTATTTTCAGGGAATAACATTGATACATAGTCCGGTGCCTCAAAAAAACAAAACAAAAAAACACTTGAGTACATAGCACAAACCAATAGACTACTTTTATGGTGCTTTTTCACCTTTTTTGAAGCTTGATAGACATGATCAGTACGAATTGCCATTCTCTTTGCTTCAATGGTAAAACCATACATTTTGGGTAAACCATTCATTAAAAAGATAAGATGAGAGAATATTGAGTGAAAATGTGGGTTTTTCAGAGATGAAGAAACAACAATATACATGGCGGTGGTATAGGAAAAAGAAAGAGTGACAAGGGCATGAAATGGTAAAACAGGAATGGTAAAATGGTGACAGTTGTCCTCTGAGACACTGCAGACAGAGTGGCTCTCTGACCTGACCTGACTTGAATGCTCTACAGCAGCTCATTAAACTTCATTCCCCAGGGTCCTGAGAAGCACCACTTTACACTTTATGTGTGCACCTGTTTTACGAATTTTCTGTACAGTGTCCTGAAGCCCATAGTTTTGTATATCAAAATCAGCAGTCTCATGGATGTTTGAGAAGTTGAGTAGAATTGCTCCCCGTCTCTTCTGACAGCTGGTTGCTACGTGCACTGTATGCATATGTGTGCGACTGTGTGTGTGTCTGTGTGTGCGAGGCGGGCTCCCGCTCATATAGGGCAGCAAACCAGAGGCAGACTCAGCAGTGGCAGCGGCAGCAGTGTGAGGAGAGAGTGTGAGGACTCTTCATCTCTGTGGCTGGATGTCAGCACTCTCTCTCTCCTCTGTGGGACAAAAATAGTCTGTATGTATGCTCTCTTCCATCCTCTCTTGAAGCTTTCCTTTTAGCTGTGCCTCTAATGAATGTACTGCAGGTGGAATCCTCTGTGGCACGTGTGTGGCATGGAGCCTGTGTGAATAGGGAGTTTAATCTTCTGTTAACGTTGGTGCGTTCAGCTGCGTGATGGCATTGAAAAGTCAGTCTCAGGTAAAATAGCTATTTCTTTTGCATTTGAAATATTTGAGCGTTTGTGCTAAATGCGAGCCAGTTGTGAAAATGTTTCAATGTTTTGTTTGCACTAGGGACTGTGTTTATTCTTGGGATAGTGTTTGGTTTCTAAAAGCGTGTGGTTGGAACTTGAGAGGGATATTATGGATGGCACAAAAGGAGTGCTGGAAGGGAAGACATAAAAGAGGAGTGAGGTGTGGAGAAGGAGAGGAAAAAGGGTGGGAGAAGGGGGGATTCCTGCTGTTTGTTTTTGTTTTTTCCTCACAGAGACAGTTTTTTTTTTACACCCAGACAGCTGATAGCTGGAGAACAACAGCAGTATCAGGCAGCATCCTGTGAAAAGACCAGAGAGAAGTGTTTTCTCAAGCCTATAGAGTGTGAAGTGAATGATAGTGGAGGAAACACCCCAGGCTGCAGGATGTGTTTGATGGTGAATTTCTAGGTGCTTTGATGAAATTGGTAGGTACCTGATGTGTTTAATTCATTTTACCATGACTCTGAATGGGGCTTATTAGACGTTTCCTCTTCAAACCATAACCAAATGATTGCATGAAAATATATGTGAAAACATGCAAAATGTGACATTATGAAAAATTGTTCAATGCAGTAGGAGTCATATTTCATATAGGCATGCTGTGGAAAGTTTGAGTTTGAACAAGTTATTGGTTTTGCAAACAAATTAGGAACAAGCACAATAGGAACTCAGTGTTTTCTGAGGGCAGGCATTGTAGCGCTTCTTGGTTTGGGCTCTTTTAAAAAGGTTTGGTATAAAGCTTGTAAATAAAATATTTTTGGCATATTAGCAGCCATTACTCATGTCAGTTAAATATATAACTTATTTGAAGCAGATACAATTAAACTAGAAGTACACAGAGGCAGATGTTACTTAATAACACCCATCCAACGGCTAATAAAGAACAAATCAAGTAGCATTTTAGTGGGTTCTATCATGTGGCAAAAGACTGCACCAAAATACAAAAGACACAGAGCCTTTGTAATGGAAAAGGAAAATGTTGATTAACCTATTTTGCTATCTTAACTGCATAATTTGTAGCATTTAATTGTTTGTGTTCCATTGTTTTCTCTCTGCCTAACCTTATTAGAACAGATCTGTGGTCCACTAGTTGAGGACCACTGGCCTATATAATGGAAAAATGCTGACATTTGCTAAACAAAACTGAAAATCCAGTCTGGCAGTTACACAGTATTTAGGAATCGTTATTGATTATGCTGCATTTACTTTATGAAGAGGGATATAAATGGCACAAGCGATCCTGCAGTTCAGAATAGTGGAAGAGAGAGAAGAATGATAATGTGAGAGCTACACTGTTAAAAATTTCCTGTAGAAATTACAGTAACTTACTGGCAGCAGTTCGCCAGTAACTTACTGTAAATTAAACTTACAGTAAAAATACTGTATTAATATTTACAGTACAATTTAACTTGCTGTAAATGTATTTACAGTATGTGTACTGTACTTTTAGTTTTTACTGTAAAATATACGGTAATTTTAGGGTCTTTTCTCCAGTAACATATTGAAATACAAGAAAAAAATATATATAATTTAACTGAAAATAAGCAATGACAACTGTATAACTTTTAATTTTTTAATTGTTCAATTGTAATCCTTGCAATAACATTTTAATATTTTCACAGATTCAGTTAAGACTCAAACAAAACATTGTTATAAACTATTATATACATTACATACTATTCTAACTATTATAGTTAGAAAAAATTCTTAAAATTTATCCTAAGCACAACATATTATGATAATAGTGAATAGTGACGATAGTGAATCTTCAAAAAGAACTCAAACTTTTGTTACACACAAGAAGCATGGACTATTTTTTTCAAAGCTGCCAGCTGAAATACACAAACTCCTTAATAAAGGAGGACACATGAGGGTTCAGGCCAGAGTTTCTCCTTTGCACCATCTTCCCACTTCTTTTGCTGATCTGGAATTTTGCAGAGCACTTGCTGTTGACAGGACTGATCCTCGCAATGAACCTTAACATAAAATAAATAATTAATTAGACCATTTCATTTTCTTTGTAAATACTTTTTAAAGCATTAGTTCAGCCAAAATGAAAATCTTATGTTGTTAAAAACCCATAAAACTCTGATTAATTTTCAGAACACAAATGAAAATTAATATTCTCTCTTAATTTTTGTCTATTCAGGCAACCAAATTCTTTTAGCTTCAAAAAGTGCATAAAGACATTGTTAAAATAATCCATATGATTCGAGTGGTTTAAGACACCTAATTGGTTCTCAAGCATGTGTGAGATTCTGTTTACTTTGATTTGATGTACTCTATGTATTTGGATGATTAATGTTTGTATGTGAATAAAAGCTTTAGCTTTATTTTCCAAAGATGAACGAAAGTCTTACGTGTGTGTAACAACATGAGGGTGAGTAAATGACAGAAGTTTCAGTTTCGAGTGAACTATTCCTTTAACTGTATTAAGATATGAAAACAACAGTAAAGTACAGTTCATATTACAGTTAAATACTGTGTAATTTACAGAAATCGCTAACAGTGTACTCTCAGGATTAATTAATTTGTTAAATTCTTCTCTGTCTCAGAGAGATAGTCTCATAACTAGATTTGGCATTGGAATGATTAATTCATGTGTTTGATGTACAACTACCCAGCAGCTGGACTGACCCTGTCTAACCTCCTTCATAGTCTGTCTCTTTCCTTCCATCATTTCCTCTGATCATCCACTTATATACATAAAAAAGCCTCATTCTGCCTTTTTTGGTCGAATGTACCTGATAGAGATATTAAGCAGCAATTAGTTTCAGTCCACTAATTTGATTGGTTGAGCGAGCTAACAGCACTGGAACGTTTCACTGTTTGTATCTCTCCTCTTATCTGTTTTCCAATTCAATGGTGTGCAACTTTGTAACTGAACTGTTTTTGCTGCCACTGCAAAAATACACAAAATACCTGACAATATTGTTTTTAAAAGGTCGGTTACTTGATATTAACTTCTTGTTTTTTGAACTGCGGTAAAAAAGCAATATCACACTTGAGTGATAACATCTACTGAGGTCAAACCTGAAGTCTTTGTAATGGCTTCTTGAGTTTATTTTGTGTGGCAAGATGGCAGCCGTGCAGTGAAAAAGTTGAGGTGTTTGTCATGTTGAGCAGCATGCACAGCCAATCAGATGAGATTCTGCTGTAATTACTGAGTCTGTTGATTGCTGTGGGGGTAAAAATGTTGGCCATTAGCCATAGTCTAGAATACAGGCAACTGTAGTGTATCCCATCACAAGAAAAATTACTAATGAGATCTCTTTAAAGGGATACTCCACCTAGAACAGTAGAAGTACATTCTCTGATTTCCTCACCTCCATGCCCTCCCGGATGTATATGACTTTCTTTCTTCAGATGAACACAAATAAAAAATAATCCATCTTTGTGAGCCCATATAATGCATTGGTATAAGACCTCTAAAGTTGGCAACTCAAAAAGTCAATGTTTTCTGAAGTGGAATGTGTGTGTTTGTGTGTGTGTGACAGAGAGAGAATATTACTTCAGTTTTAAACTTTCTTAACTATAAATCATTGCTTTCGGCCAACTGTCATATGAGTTGATATCAATGCCAACACATGTGTTGTGAAACAAAATAAGAGATGCCCGTTCACAGGCATTATATGGTCTCACAAAGATGGTTTATTTTTCTATAAATATTTGTTTGTTTTCAACTGAGGAAAGTAAGTTTTATAAATCTAGAACTGTATAAGGGTGAGTAAATTATGTGGAAATTTGACTGCACTTAGATTTACCAGTAAACAAAGTCTAAATTCAAAAGTCGTTTTTTTCAATATGAAATCCCATCAGATTTATCCATGACCAAAAATTTGATTTTTGGTTCACATTTTCAAAATTTTTTTCTTTACTCATTGCATGTCAACAATGTTCTGATTTGTTTTTGCTTTTATTTCTAATGGAATTTTAGGAGAACCATTTGATGCTTAAATGAAACAGAATTATTGAGAAACCCATTAAGTTTCCTGAGCTATAAAAGAGCAACCTCTGATTCACAGTTTTCCTCTGGGATATTCTGCGCAGGTGAGATAATGCAGATGAGACATAAAACCTTGCATATCTCCAGATTCATGCTGCTTTTGTTGTAATCGATGCCGCAAAAAGCAAAAAATCCCCATTCGCTTATAGTTTTAGTCATCCTCCAGTTTTATGAGTCTCAAAGCAGTTTGGCCTTTTGTAATGTATGTTAACACTGCAATGAAACTTAGACTAGGCCTATCACAATTATTTATTTGATCTAATTGCAATTATTTGAGATAACTGTGTTAATTGCCATTCAAATAAGGGAAATGCAAGTATGTAAAAAAAAAAGTCATCATATATGAAGGTGTCAAAAGCAAACCTGAATCCATTTATGCAATATCAGCAGCACATGACACTTTCATGACATGCACATGTCTAAAAATTCACAACAGTGCTATAGTTGCTCTCATACTGGATGTCTGCCAGCCCTACCTCTCTCTGTCTATCTATTCTCATCTCATCTCCTCTCTCACTCTCTCTCTGTTTCACCTGTCTTGGTCATACAGTTTCACTTGTCACTCTGGAAGCCTTTGTTCATTGTTACCTGTACGTCTGTCCATCCTCTCTCGCCTAAATTCTGGCCTTACCTGTCAAAAGTTTTGTGTGGACATATTTGCAGGTTACTATTTCTGTTTTCACTATTACCTTTATCTTTTATTTCTTGTGATCTTTCATTTAACATCATTGAATTCAAACAGTTACAGTATTTGCACATGATATGTGCATGATATCCTGAGCTGCGAGTATTCAGTACACACATTTTCTTGATCTTTCTCACATCCCCCTCTCTAACACATTTCCTTTCTTACACCTTTTCTCTTTATCGCTCTCTCTGTGTATTCATGTGCACAATGTGTGTCAGACCCAGCCGTGTTTTTTTTCCAGTGGAGCTGTGTTGGTCTGTGGGGATAGATTGCCTGTCATGGTGCTTCCCTGCTACTCTGCTTTATTCCGGGTCACTGCGACCTTCCTCACCTGTAGTTCCTTCTCAGTCTCAGCATCCTGATCTGAGTGCTGTTAATGCCTGAATATTGTGTTACATGATGCTAGCTGCTTCACACTGTGCAACTGAATAAAATGCTTTGAAACATTCTATGTAGAGGGCTGCATTTTGTTTCTTTTGAAAATGGATGTGCTAAACAACATGCCAGACAAACCTGAATGGTT
>NW_015546072.1:911978-927941 GCF_001515605.1 Sinocyclocheilus anshuiensis | reverse complement strand
GTATATATATGTATTTTTTAACATTTAGCATTTTAGTAGATGCATTTAACCACAGTGACTACAAAAGTAGTGTCTTACAGTATTTTTAAGACACATGTCACGTTCAAAAGTAGAGGTAGGTTACTTGTAGAGTTCTTTAATGAACACATGCAGTATTAAAGTCGACATGAAACTGAAGTTATGATCATCTTCTGTATTGTGGAATATATATTTAAGTAAAACGGCTTCTCGAATGAGAGAATATGTAGGGCGGGACTCCTCTGGCCTCCCGTCACCTATGGGGGTCAGAGTGCACTCGACCAGGAGTAAGGCTTTCAACTTGGGTGTGGCCTTGCAGGACATTTGTGCTGCAGCGGGCTGGTCCTCTCCGCACACTTTTGTCCGTTTTTACAACCTAGACCTGGCATCTACCCCAGGTTCCCAAGTTCTCTCTTCGTGATGTGCTCGCAAGATACACACACAGGCAGGGACTTGGTAGTATGGCGCAGTGGGTATTCTCGTTCCCAAAGCGACTTTAACGCAGCTCGAGTTCCTGAAGGGGAACGTCTCTAGGTTACGTATGTAACCATGGTTCCCCGAGGGAACGAGACGCTGCGTCTCTTTGCCATACTCCCTGCATCCCTCCAGGCGCTACTTCATCGAAGCTGGTTTGCGCTCTGCCGGATGCGCTTTTATACTTTCTGGTGCTTACGTCACCCCGCTTGTGACGTCTCACTACTCCATTGGACTGATTTGACACGTGCTTCAGAACACGGTCACGCAAGGGCGTTCCCAAAGCGACTTCGACGCAGCGTCTCGTTCCCTCGGGGAACCATGGTTACATTCGTAACCTAGAGACGTTTTTCCATTGGGAATTGATTAGATCATTGTTGTTTGCTAATTGCTGTGAGTAACAGGTTTTTGGTTCACGTCATCAGAGAAGAGATGATGTTGTGAGGGGAAGTTAATATTTTTTATTTAAAAATGACAAGGGCGCATGAATAAAAAAAAAATTGTCTATAAATCATTTGTAATAAACTACAATATTCCATTAAAAAAATGTGTGCCATTTTATTTATTTATTTATTTATTTATATTAACTGTCTCTATAAATATATTTGCTCTTTTATATAGTTATTTATATCAGTTTACAATTTTAAAAACTAGTCATTTTAGGTGAGAGGTGAATATTTAGGTCATATATTTTTATATGCTGGGCTTTCAAAGCAGCAACTTCATTTGGATATAATTTATACCTTATGGAAACAGCAACATTTAAGTTCTGAAATAACATTTATTGAATCAACAGATACAATGCAATGTGAATCATAACAAAAACAGACCAAAAACAGACAGGTGCAAAAATTTGGGCACCCCAATGGAATAATGACATCAGTATTTTAGTGGAGCCACCTTTTGCTGAAATAACAGCCTGTATATGCTTCTTATAGCCACTGATAAGTCCCTGAGTTCTGGCTGCAGGTTTTTTGACCATTCTTCCTTGCAAAATTTCTTCAGTTCAGTCAGGCTTGATGGCTGCCAAGCATCAACAGCCCTCTTCAATCCATAGATTTTTGATAATGTTTAAGTCTGGGGATTGGGATGGCCATTCTAGAAGATTGTATCTGTCTGTGCATAAATTCATTGGTAGATTTGGAACAATGCTTTTGGTAGGGCCCTATAAAATCCGTTTTTCCTCAAATTCTGTTTTATTTTTTTCCAAATTCCTTTTTTTTTTCTGGATTCCATTTTTTTCCATTTAAATTTTTATAGACTCCTTTTTAATGGGTAAATTAAATTGTATTAATCAAAAAGCATGTCTAATTGATTAAAATAATGACAATTATACAGTTTAACATCATTTTAATAAAAGTTTAACAAAAATGACGTTTAGAGCCCTGTGAAATGTTTTATGTTTTCTCACGTTATGTTTTTTTGTTACCAAATACTGTGTTTTAGCATGTCTAATTATTTGAATGCATTAAAACAATAGCCTTATGAATCCCCCCCTCGGAAATTCTGTGTTGTGTATTTACAATTTTCTGGTAATTAAATAAAGGCACAAAACATTAATTTAATTTATCTTTTAATTAATGAAAATTAAACAAATTAAATTTTTTGGCAAATAAAGGAAATGTACTACTAAAATTAAAACATGGAAGAAATATTGTGTGAATTTTCCTTAAAAAATAACGTTCTATAAATTTTTCAACAGTAGTAGTAGTAGTTGTACATTCTACTAAATAAAAGTAATATATTTCTGGCACAATGTCTTCAAGTTAAACTGAACTTTTATTTTGTCGTGAATACCTTTATATTTCTGTGTGTATATGATATGACTCTAGTTTTACTCAAATGAACGGTGAAATGGTCATGAAGTGACTCTCAGAGCAGTTCTGGAGATGTTGTTCATGTATTTATGTCCTCATTTAGTGAGACGGCAGACGCTGAAATCACCGCGAGCAGTGCGCTTTAGTACGAGTAGTAAACAAAACCGTGAGACACGCAGAACACACAGTATTTATATTTAATTTTGCGGCTTAATATTTACAGGTACTAGTCCATATCACGTTTCGATTTAAGTGTAATGACCTACTTTTGATGAATTCATCCAAACTTTGACAAATTCCGTGACATTCTGCGTTAAACCGTAAATCCAATTTTTATAACTGGATTCCACGATTCCGTCCACGTTTTCCACATCACGGAACTCATAGGGCCCTTTTTGTGTCATTGTCCAGCTTAAACAACCAACCCTGGCATAACTTCAACCTCTTAACTGATTCTTGAACATTGTACTTAAGAATCTGCTGATACTGGGGGGGAATCCATGCAACCCTCAACTCTGATAAGGTCTCCAGTACCTGTGCTTGCCACACAGCCCCACAGCATGATGGATCCACCACCAAATTTCACAGTAGGGAGCAGGTTCTTCTCCGGGAATGCTGTGTTCTTTTCCACCATGCAAAGCGCCTCTTGTTTTGACCAAATAACTCAATCTTAGTTTAAACTGTCCACAGGACATTATTGATGATGAGCCTTTGCATACAACTCTGCTTGTTGGCAGTATGCAGGCTTTTTCCGCATCACCCTTCCATTGTGTTGTTCCTTGTGCAAAG
The DNA here is from genome assembly GCF_001515605.1 of Sinocyclocheilus anshuiensis. Taxonomy (NCBI): domain Eukaryota; kingdom Metazoa; phylum Chordata; class Actinopteri; order Cypriniformes; family Cyprinidae; genus Sinocyclocheilus; species Sinocyclocheilus anshuiensis. The sequence goes on along the minus strand of NW_015546072.1, from coordinate 924,843 downwards.
TGCGCTGGACTGTGGAATAATGTACAATGAAATTATCAGCAGCAAGATGTTCTTGGAGGTGGTCTGTGGTTTATCTTTGACCTTTCTAACCATTCTTTGCCTTTGCCTTTCAGAGTTTTTTCTTGGCCTCCCACATCTTTCCTTCACAAGGACTGTTTGTGGCCTTCCATTTTCTAACTATATTTCTGACTGTGGAGACTAAGACTTGAAACATTTGTGATAACTTTTTGTATCATTCTCCTAATTCATGTTAATGAATCATCCTAGTTTTTAGGTTATTACTGAGTTCTTTTGAGGTTCCCATGTTGCTACTACTGTAGAGATCAAGGAGAAGCACTACTAGCAATCAGCTACCTTAAATATCCTTTTTCATTATTGGTTGCACCTGTGTTTGCAGTGTTAAGGTTCATTGAGTCAATCAAATGAATTTTGTGTTGCAATCAATCACATTAAGTGACTAAAGGTATTCAAATCCCGACAAATGAGAGGGTACCCAGCCTATTTTTCACTTTTGATTTTATTTCACACAACTCAGTACTGCTACACTAAGAATTTCTGTCTGACAAAACATCACATTATCCAGAAACTGAAAGGCATATCACTACGATCTTTTCTGATACAGAAAGAGCACATTATTATGCAGCCGCAGTGGGGTGCCCAAACTTTTGCATGAAACAGTAAACAAATATATATACAAAATATATTACCTTTTGTCTAAACACTTACCACTAAATAAAAATAAGTGGTAAGTGCTAAGAGGTAATAATATATATTCTATATTTTATTTTAAATATTTAAAAACCGGTGAATTCTAGATGAGATGGGATTTCTGCTATATCTGCAACCATTGTTTAATGTTGCAGTGCAGTGTAGGAGTCAGATCTTGGCAGAGCAAAGATATTTCTAATCAGCTATAGCCTTTCCCAGTTGTTTTCCCAACAGAGATGCAAATTAGGCGAAGACTTAGGTGGAATATTTAGATACCTAATTAATCTTTGTTTAAAGCGTAAAATTTCTTTCAAAAGGTTTACTTTATTTTGGTCACTATACCATAGACATGAGTGTTTAGACACAATTGGTACTTTTATGATTATTTGATTGTTTATAGCATAAAAATGATGATATTGTGCTTGAAAAGAAGTGCTCTCTCAACAAACATAATGTCAACAAGCAGGTTCTTTTTGCGTTGATTTACATCAAATATTATGGACTAGACAGTGGGAGGACATGAGCAGAAGCTAGTTTTACTCCTGCTTCCCACAGCCTCACCTTCCTCTTATGCTTTTTCCTCTCGCAGTTTCATCAGCTTTCGCTCTTCTCTACTCTCTTGCTCATCAGAAAAGATTCCATATCTGACTATATAGCTCCAATGAAGAGCTACACCCCCTTGATCTCCAAGGTGTCCTTCATACTGCATGATAAAAACAAAGCATGTGATGATAAGCTGTTCCTTTGGTCTGGATCTGCACACACCCAGGTCAAACACATACCGACCCCGGTCTGTCCATCTGGAGCCTGTCCATCTCTGGATTAGCCAGACCAGTCCTCACGCCATGGCACCACCTGCTGGCCCTCCTCGCTGCAGCTGGTTCTGGAAGGGTGAAAGTGGGTTAGGCATGTGCTCTGAGCCTCTGGGTCAGGGGTGGATACATCGGGATTGGAGGGGTTTAATGGAGGTTTATAATAGTCACAGTAGCCAGAGGCAGGAGTCTATTATAGATGGCGGCTCCCTCAGGGCCCGCTCGTAGATCTACAGGACTACAGTATTAGGGCAGAAATGAATAGAAACGGAAATATGGAACATTATCAACTCAGAATTATGGGGCTTATATATCTGTTTTGGGAAATTTGTTTAAAGTGCCCCCCTTCTGGAGTTGATCAGCCATATATAAATCATATATTACTAGAAGTACAGCTTTTAATTGGAAATCAAAGCTGCTCTGTTGTGTTCTCATTAATTCAGTGTCCTAGATATTTCAAATGCAAGATATTTATTGTTTAGTTGTAGCCGCACAAGCAAACTCCACTTGAGGTTGCCATAGTGAAGGAAACAGCTCCAGAAACAGTGTAAGATTACATAAGAGTTTGTTGGCATCAATATTTGATGGATTGTAGGAGGACAGAGAGATCTGTGTTGAAATCTGTGCAGAGAAATTCACTCACTATGGAAAGTCACTTAATAACGGATAAAAGCTGAAGGGGTCATATGTGAAGTAATGAGACAAGTGGATTAGACACTTTTATTACCAGATGACAATATGTTATTATTACATGTGGTATATAGCTAATAATGTGCTGCTGTAGATGTGGGAGAAGATCTCCAAACTTTGCCAAGAGGATGTTATTTAGGCTGCTATTTAAAATCTGAATGATCTGACAGGAAAACAACAACCTTTAAGTAAGTGTTTGTTACTCATTCCACATGCAAAGAGGTTATCCTTAGTCTTTACCCAGTAAACCAGGAAATTCATGTATTCATTTATTGGCTAAAAGAGGGTGACACCTCTTTTTTCTGTGAACTGACCTCCAGTTTAAAGGTTACAACGGTTGACTTGTCAAGAGCTGTGTAAAAGGTTCTTGATGCTGGTGTAGTAGCTTCCAGTTTGCCTCATCTCATATTATTTATTACCTTGGGGAGATTGCAGTCCCCCAAGAGCATTCAGAGGTATACAGGCCTCAGAGGTTAAATGGGGGCAAAATGCTCTTCTCAGGCATCCACGGTTAAGAGTTTGTTGACTAATGGTGGATGTTCAAATGAATTAACCATGTAGGATTAGCGGAGTAGTTGATGCTATTACTTTTCACAGTGTTGTCTTGGTGTCATTAAGTCTTATACAGTCTCCAGTAAGTGCTTGTTACATATTTTATTGTCTAAATGGATTGCTGTGCTGAAGATTGTTGAAGCTGCTGCCTAAATTCCTTATTGATTAAAGTGAGTGAATAGCAGGTTGGGAAGTGGCATATTCTCCAGAGATGGAGTTAAACGACACTGTGTTGTCTGGGCTCACTTTGATTGCGAACTAAATCATCCGGTCATTTAGATAAAGTATGTGCCCACAATTAACTGGTTTTAATGTAATATAGAAAATCCAATTAGTTGTGGGCCTTGATTTGAGGAGATGCAGATTTTTTCCCCTTGTGTCTCTGGATCTGAATTGTTTGTACAGAATATTTGCCTTCAGTGAAGCTCCTTCAGTTTATAATGAATGACCGCTAGCTTGTCTTGGCCAAAATGTTTAAACATTTCTCCTCAAGGACCACCTGCCCAGTCAACACGTGAGATCATGCGATGATCACAGTGACATCACACGATCCTCATACTGTGATCCTCACGGTGTGAGTAATAGGTGAAATCATTGTGAGTTCACACGATCCTCATACTGTGATCCTCACGGTGTGAGTAATAGGTGAAATCATTGTGAGTTCACACGATCCTCATACTGTGATCCTCACGGTGTGAGTAATAGGTGAAATCATTGTGAGTTCACACGATCCTCATACTGTGATCCTCACGGTGTGAGTAATAGGTGAAATCATTGTGAGTTCACACGATCCTCATACTGTGATCCTCACGGTGTGAGTAATAGGTGAAATCATTGTGAGTTCACACGATCCTCATACTGTGATCCTCACGGTGTGAGTAATAGGTGAAATCATTGTGAGTTCACACGATCCTCTTGTGACCACAGTATGAGCGCACAGTGAGTGTGCAGTGACCTCACATTGTGACCACAGTATGAGCACACAGTGAGTGTGCAGTGACCTCACATTGGGAGCATAGTATGAGCACACAGTGAGTGCGCTGTGTGGTTACACTTTTAGCTCACTGTGACACACACATTGTGACCACACCATGAGAATCGTGTGAGCTCATGGTGACATCATTGTGAGATCAAATTGTTGACTGGGTGGTGTGTGGCCCTTATCTAAAGGCTTCTTGTTCTACAAAGCTTTGTTATTCTCTCATTTCCGCTTTCGGATAGATTTCCAGGACACCCCAGGTGTATTCCCTCACCACTTAGTCCTGTCAGCAGTGTGCACAGACTGAAGAAAAGGAAACTGGAAAAAAATGTATTAGTACTCGCATGCATATGAAGTTGTGCTTTCTCTTTTATTTGTTTTATCAATGTTCTCCCTAATTTTTTCATTCTCTCCTTCACCCTACTTGGCAGGTTTTTTTTTTGGGGGGGGGGATTTATTGTGGTAATACCATGGGATTCTTTTAAGTACCCAAGCAATTGTAGAGGGAAAGTAATTTTCTATATCACAAATATTTTCTGACAGACTATAATAACAACATTGATAATTATAAGAATTGTTGTTTTAGAAGGATTTCTGAAGGATCATGTGGGTCACAATTTATTTTAAGGTCCAATTCTCACTATTAACAAATGATTAACTATGACTTTTGCCTCAATAAACTCCTAATTTGCTGCTTATTAAGTTAGTAAGTTAGTTGTTAAGTTTAGTTGTTAAGTATAGTGAGAATTGGTCCCTAAACTAAAGTGTTACCAACATGTGACACTGAAGACTGAAGTAATGGCTCCTGAATATTCAGCTTTACCATCATAGGAACAAATTACATATTAATACGTATTAAAATAATAAAAAATATATAATTTTGCAATATTGGTGTTTTTACTGTGTTTTTGATAAAATAAATGCAGGTGAGCATTTGTGTGTCAAATAGCTACTCTACTCATAGCTGTGCCATTCAGATACTGTTTTTCTCAGTTGCAGACTTTAGTTAGTGGAATCAAAAGCGTGCATACTGCTTGTTAATCCTGATTACTGATGGTAGATAATGGTATGTTTCCTGTTTTCCTGATAAACTAAGCCAAAATTCTCACATTCCCCTGAAGCACCAAAACATGCTAATTGTCACCAGACCTCCAACAGATGACCACAATGCTGTTGAGTGTGAGTTCAGAAGGGCATGTTGGCCTACTTTGACCATACTTCTGTAGCGTCTGGACCCATCAAAAACACAACTTTTCATTTGATTTAACAAATCAGTTGACAGTTGACCCTGAGAGGTCAAGTAAATATCTACAGCGGATCTAAATATTTATAATTAATTATAACTAGTTATGATTAATTATTCATATTTCCCTTATGAGCTGATTCGCTACACTTCAGGCAGCTGTATCTTCAGATATAATGCTGTTGTTTAGAACAGTTCGGAAAGGATGATTCATGTTACATTCAAAATTATTTCTGCATCCACCCAAACCATCCTCCACCATGAAAATGTAAATCTATTCAGTCACGTCTTCCACTCATTTATTATTTCCTGCAGTGTTTCACACTTTTCATTAGTATCATCTTATTTTCTAGGCTCTGAGTGCATCATTGATTAGATGTCCTGAGCTTCTTCCTTCAGGCTTCTTTATCATCATAAGTCATATTCACCTGAATCAGCCTTGCTTAGAAAAGCTTCTTTTTTTTTTCTCTTTTTTCTTGGAACTTAGTAAATGTGATTTTACTTAGTTCAAGAAAAGGGATGTTCTTCTTTGTTGTCATAGTTTGTTGTCTGGTTTCGGATTTACCTACCCTTAAATGTCACATCCAAAGTGATTACTGTAGTAGCTTTACAATACACAAGGTGTCATATTACTTACTGAAGACACAAAAGTTCAATCCATATATTTTTTATTGTGAATAAGTGTTTTATTGTTTTTTGTCAATGATTTTCTGATCATTTTGTAGTAGAAACTCTTGTCAACAAAATCCAGTAGTCAAAAGTGAACAATTAATATGTGGTTAGTATGTTTAGCATGTTTAGTATGTGGTTTATGAACTTATTTCAATGACTTAAAAACACACATAAACTTGATACATGCTTTTCACATTTTATGGTAACATTATTTTGTGCTCAATACAGTTTAATCAGATTTTAACCATTAAAATGCTATAAGTAACTGAAATAAGCACAAATGTTAGGGCATGTTAGGGCAAATAAAAGTAAAACCAGGGTTAAACATATTTCATTCAAAGGGTCACCAATATTCAATTTCTATAAGATACCTATGGCAGCATATTTTACTGGACTTACCTGTTTTTAAAGCTAATAGGCTACGGTTTTATTCAGAAAGTTCCTTAATAAATGATTTTTCAAGGTTTCATCAGTAATTTTGAAAATGTTTTTTTGCAACTATCAAACTATTTTGCAACTAGCAACTATTTTGCAAGAAGTCTATTTGTTGTGTTTTTTTGTTTAAATTACTTTAATCTTGGCATAAAAATGCATTGTTGCTGTTACTTTATGGGTAAATTAATGAATGAATGGTTGCTTTACATGTTATTCTGACAGCAACAATGACTTCATTACTATATGCAGGTTATGACAATTTCCTCTTTGAATGGAGCTAAATCTGAGTGATCATTTTTCGAAGTTAATTAGGAATCACAGATGCCCTCGTGACATGTTTCTGTCCAGGGTCATTAGTGAAGTTCTAACTCTATCCTCAACCTCATTAGCAGATCTGTCCCATCCATTCACTTGCCATATTAGCATCTGGCTCCAAAGGGTCAAGTGTGTTTCTTTGGTTTCAACTAGTTACATGAACTTCTTTAATACAACCATTAAAATCATACAAGGTTGGAAACTGTGAAGGAAATATAAAAGAACGATTATTTGTTGAAGATTTAAGAATATAATTCTTTCTTTTTCTTCAAGTCTCATAGTAAATTGCATGCTGCAGATATGCTGCCTCTGTGAGACACATCATTTCTTGTAATTTAAATTTCTATGTAAATACATTGTACTATTGTGTATATGTAATATGTAATAACATGTGTAAATACACTTTTATGCTATATACTTTGCTTAATATTTGCCTGCCTTTGCAATTTTAGATCGAATTCGCTCATATCCCTGTCAGAGGATCTCTGTTTTGGACAGTACTTGTACTGTATCCCAGTCTTAATAGTAGATTCTGCTGATGAAAGCTACAATACACTACACAACTTTTAAAAGAGTTATTCTCTGAAAATCCTTTATCTAATTTGGTGTTCCCATTCAAAAATGACTGGCTTTTATAAATGTTATATCTTGGATTTAGGGTTTTTGTCAACTTGTTTTGTTTCAATTAGCACAGGGTTTGTATTTCTTTTTGGAACTATATGCCTCATTGATCTGAACTTATCTCAGTTTCTGAGTCAAAAATGCATTATTTGTGGATTTGTTTTTGCGTGTGTGAAATCTGTCAACTCTGAGCAATATCTGCAAATTGTGTCTGACTTCCAGTATAGTGCTTTATTCTCCAGACTTCAAACTGGGTGAGAAATTCAGACAAAAGTTGTCTAGTGTTTTCCAGCCTTAAGATCAGAGGCTTGATTCAAAACATGAATCTGCCCTCAGAAAGTCAATGTTATTTATCAATTGTTGTTTTCTAACTGACAGTCAGGAGACACTTCTGTTGTGTTTGTAGTCAGAATGGTTAAAGGTATTATATGGTTAAAGATTATGATCAAGAGGAGAGATCATGTCTCATCAGAACCAAACCTTCAGGTCTTTTGAGAGAAAACGTCTCATATTACTTATGTAACCATGGTTCCCTGAGTAGGGAACGCTGAATCAGACAATGTTAATGAAATAACATCATCCTCCAGTGGCTCACTCTCGTGCACAGCCGACGATCGCGAAAGGGAAACCCCCCTTCAAACTCATCGGCCAGATCCACCTGCGATCCCCACGAGCTCATTCCCTTCCGTGCCTCAGCAGCGGCGGGTCCTGAATCGCGGGAAGCAGATGGTTGCCCCTCTTTCCTCGAAAAGAGAGACAAACGAGAGCGGAGCTTTTTTTCTCTTGGAAAAAACGCTCGCAGTGCACGCCGATTACCCCCTCGGAGACATCGCGTGCGTGCTCTTTGCCCAAACAAACAACGCATAGATCGTGTGTGTCATCAGATGTTAAACAACGTCAACACTGATGCACACATCCTTAAATGCTTTGCTAGTGCTCACCATAATGAGATAAATAGAGATAGCTCTTACCACAGAAATGCACGCTTCAAACAAAACAGTCAATGAAGAAGAAGAAGAGAATGATGTGTGCTCCCGGCGCCTATTTATACTATAGTCGCACCGGTAGTGACGTCATGGCTGTCGCCGGCCAACGAGTTGGTGTTTTTTCAATGTATGCTTGAGACACGGGTCACGACGAGGCGTTCCCCATAGCGACCCCTAGAGGACGCAGTTCGAAGTTCCCATGAAAGGGAACAACTTTCACACAGATTCATTCAGAGCATGACTCAGTTTTTATCACAAAAACATTTCCTTTTTTGCCACAGGGATCAGGAAAAGGTAAAACAAATGTGATAGTAAGTTACGTGTTGTCTTTTAGTTATCAGATGATATGGCTTTTTAGCCCCACACATTTATGAGAACAATATTGTTCTCAAGTGCGTGTGGGTTTAATATTAGCCACGTCATCAAACTACTTGACAGAATCTGACTCATTCGATTTCCGTGAGACATTTTCTGTGAGTTAATATCAGGATCTACTGTCCATTTATCACTTAACATCATTTGCTTGAAATTTCTTTCATCCACCACCACGCTGGGTGCCACTTTGATTATTCGCTCTGTAATTGTAGCACTTCTCTGTTGGCAAACAGAGAAGCGTTACATAAGCAGCATGATAAAGGGCCCTGTGGATTTGTTTTTGCTGTATGAAGTTTATAAAACCCCACAGTGCCTCTGCTTCAGCCAAACCCGTCTCTGCTTGCATGGGTCTGACAGAAATAGCAGCTGATGGAACAAGCTCGCCGGCCCTGATGGGTTAAGGCTGAGTGGGCTGAGGGTGGATTAGAGCTTTCCGTAGCTCAGAATTCTGGGTAGGCGTTGGACTGGATCTCGCTCCATTGCTGCATGAAACATTCCCATATGTTCCAGATAATTACACAAAGACGTCCTCTCAGAGTACTGGAGCTTTGACACATTTTCCTTTAGCATCTCCAGCCCGGTTTGTTGTGGCTGTTGATGTATTATACTGTATATACAGTATATGACATATTGTTTTGCAGCATGTGCAGGTGCCTGAATTTAAGTGACAGTTGCTTGGGTAGATATCCAGTCAAGGATGTTTTTGGTCGTAATATTTAACAAGCACACACTGATCTGCCGCAGTACTAAAATCACTGACAGGTGAAGTGAATAACATTGATTATATAGTTACAATGGTACCTGTCAAGGGGAGGGATATATTAGAAAGCAAATAAACAGTCAGTTCTTGAATTTCATGTGCTGGAAGCAGGGAAAATGGGAAAGCGAAAAGATCTGAGTGACTTTGACAAGGGACAAATAGTGATGGCTACACGACTGCAACACGGCAAGTCTTGTGGGTGTTTCTGGTATGGAGTGGTTTGTACCTGCCAAAAGTGGTGCAAGGAAGGACAGGGTCATGGGTGTCCAAGGCTCAGTGATGCACTTGATGAGCGAAGGCTAGCCCATCTGGTCCGGTCACACAGAAGAGCTGCTTTAGCTTAAATTGCTGAAAAACTTAATGGAAGGCAAGAAGGCAAGCCAGCAGAGGCAGTGTTATGTACTGGGCCAGAGGTCTCCAACCCTGCTCCTGGAGAGCTACCGCCCAGAGTTCAGCTCCAGCCCCAATGAAACACACCTATGTCAGCTAATCAAGGTCTTCAGGGTTACTTGATAATTGGAGTGTTGGAGCAGGGTTGGAAGTGAAGTCTTCAGAAAGGTAGCTCTCTAGGAGCAGGGATGGAGACCTCTGATTTGGGCCATGCTCTGTTGGGAACCTTGTGCCCTAGCGTTAATGTGGATTATACTTTCACACGTACCACCTAACTAAATATTGTTGCAAACCATGCACACCCCTTCATGTAAATGGTGTTTCCTGATGGCAGTTATCTCTTTCAGCAGGATAATGCACCTTGTTCAGGAATGGTTTGAGGAACATGACAAAGACAAGGTGTTGACTTGGCTACCAAATTTCCCAGATCTCAATCTGATTGAGCATCTGCGGGATGTGACAGACCAACAAACCTGATCCCTGAAGGCCTTGCCTTGCAGCTTACAGGACTTGCAGCTAATGTCTTGGTGCCATTTTCAGAGGTCTTGTGGAGTCCATGCTTTAACTCATCAGAGGTTTTAGGAATTAGCATATGCTAAAATGCACCAGCATATTGTGGGCACTAAGAGAATTAGAAATATGTTCAGTGGATCAAATAATACATAACTTTTGTACCTTAAGAGATGTTAGCATAGCTATTATTCTTGCATATGCTCTTTGTTGCTTTTTTGTTCTTGACTAACACGTTTCACTGTTTTAGCTGAACATATAGTTCAATACACAGTACTGGCTTTGTTGCAGTCTATTATTGGTTTACTTATACTGCCAATAAGTGGATGTGATTTCAGAGTCTGTGGCTGGATGAAAAGACCTGCTGCTAAATGGATGGATCATTCAGTGGATGATCACAAACAAAGTGTGTGTGCAGCACAAGTATGCGATTGTGTGTGTGTGTGTGTGTGTGGACGTAGTTATCCTGCAAATGATAAATGACTCCTTTCCCTGTGCTGTAAAAGTGCGAAACAAATACAGTGGCTTTCAGTGTGATGGAGAGCGAAGCTTCAAAATGAAACCATAAATGTGAATAATGTAGTTCATAAACTAGGGTGCATTGGAAGAGTTCTGAAAGCTGTCTGGTGTCAGCGATGTTTAGATTGATCTACAGAGGCTTTCTCAGCAAGCCTTTGCTTATCTGATGCATTTTTTCTTACCATAGAAACTTTTAAATTGCTCAACTTTATTGCCCAATAAATATACAATACTTTATGAGCATATGTTACACTTTCTCATATGGAAACATCACTCTAGCAAATTTGATCATCATAATGCTTGAACAATATTTAAATGCCACTAGCTCTTGTGCCATATTCATAACTTTTCATTCTGTTATTTTACCAAAGGCTAAACTTTTAGGGTTAAAAGTAGTTTTTATATTATTGTGTACTGGTTATACTTTTATATAGGTGATAGCTATGAATCTATAAATCTATAGCTATAAATAGGTATAACCCGCTTAATGTAATTTCCAACCCATTAATACGTTTTCAAAGGCTTTGACTGAATCTTGGGGTGTGAGTGTGAGTTAGGTGTGGTATTTTGCCCTGGCATGTGACTCTTTTTTTATTTGAAGTTTTAAGCAGGGCCGTGCAGTTTTAGTCAGATAACATAAAGACAAGACCCCTCGACGCCCTTTAAGCTTTTCCCAATCAAACACCAAGAACGAAAGAGAACAGGCATCTTTGTTTATATTGCTGTGTGTAGAACGTTAGCTGCATAACTGATCATATAATTGTCATTAGGAAAATATTGAACAAAAATATTATAGCCCCTTGCTGCAGCTAACCTTACTTCCACAGGCTAAAAACAACAATATAAGCAACAGCTGTGCATGCTCTCTTCATACAGTTCTTGTATAATAATAATAATTTAATAATATAAGTATACAAGCACACCGCTCCGCTGAGAACTCCACTTACCGGCAGCCGCGGACGTTATGAAGGCATCCCGGTAGTGCACTACAATAAAGGTGTCTGAACGTGAGGGATAATCCCTGATGAGATCGTCAGGTGAAAGGTCATCATCATGTGGATAATTTTATTTACGACTAAATTATAATTCATTAATTTTACTAATAGTTAGATTGGGCAGGCCTTCACAAAATGGCGTTTAATTACAAAAAAAAATTGCCTTGACAAAAGGGCACTTTGGGCATCAAGGGGAAAGGGGCAGGTGCTCAAGCACCCATCGCACCCCCCTCTGCACGTGCCTGGTTTTAAGTCATTGTTATTGGGCATAACAGAAAGCCATACTTGTGTATTTATTAAGATAGCGATGAATGATATCTTTGAGAGCTGCATCACGTCCTGTGCTGCGGGGTCACTGATGGAGAGGCTGAAATGATCAGTGACAGATAGGTCTCACCAGCTCTTAGAATCCATTAACCAAGGAGACATTACATTGCTTTGAGATTTTATCTATCTCTGTAAAGTGCAAAGAAGATTGCAAGGCTAGGTAGCACTTGGAGTCACTTTGTACTTGGTATAATTATTTGGTCCCAGAAATCTCGCAGAAAATGTTGCTATTGCTTTTTTAGTTAACCTCTGTCTTCCTGCTGAAAATGGTTTCAATTATGGTTTCAAATAGGTATGGTTTCACATGTGCTTTAAAAAAACAGCTGAAAAAGCTCCTTGTTGGAAACGGATTGGTTTAAATCCTATTCATGGAGTTAATGTGATAACTCCACCTTGCAATTCCTTTGCTTTCTAGTCCGTTTTTTTTTTTTTCTGTTTTCCACATGAATGTTTAATAATACCAGTCTTTTGACAGGAGAACTGCATACATTATGTATACTAACGTTTTGTGATGTAATCCTGCTGAGGGAATTCTCTACAGTGAAAGTAGGCCTACTAGAGTAAAAACACTCGATTATGACTCGTGACTGAACACTGAACTCTGATTGTTCACCTACAGTACATTAACTGAAATTATACATATCCTCCTGACTACCAGCTATGGAGTTTTGTCCACTGTAGAGGACATTATGTTTTAGCGATTTCTCTGAGACGTTACATGTCACAGTTTTAAGTCTGGATGTCCTGTACAGAGCACATTCAGGGCTTTTCAGAGATACCAAATGATTGGATGTTTCACCATGACCACGCCCTCTCTTTGGTCTTTAAAAATGGTTTCATTTAGTGATCAAATGTAACACCCTACTGGAAATATGATAATATTTGTAATTATCATTTAAATCTGACTAATTGACAAATTGTTTGTCATAAATCAACATCTCAGGAAAATGTTATGGGGTTTCAAATCAAAATATGA